>NC_135088.1:5103333-5422500 GCF_051107435.1 Chaetodon auriga
GATGAGAGCTGATTACATTTGTCCGTCTGCTCAGTCTCAGCTGTGTCCAAATGAACGTCCGTGAGTCCTTCCTCTGCAGTCTGAAAGAGAAGGGGTCAGAGGTCACAGAGGCCTCGTTTCTGCTCTGAACAACAACCACGTCTCCAGAAGCCGAGGCAACCAGACTGAAGCTTCTGTGAGGTCAAAGGTCGTTCTGAGTTGTTCAGCAGACGATTTCCTGCAACAGTGATTCAGCATCTTCACACGCACACACGCACACACACGCAGTGATGTTATACCACAGCATCTTTTTTCTTCTGTACTATAACTACGAGCACCAGTTTTAAATATTACTTCCCATGTTTTACTTTTTTAAAGCCGTCGTGCTTCAGAGAGAGGCGACACATTTAAAGTAAGCGCAGCGTCGTGACGATAAAACCTTTTCATACATGACGCTGAGCAGCCAGTGTGCATCAGACCTGTGCTGAACACGTTCAGGCAGGTCAGCTGAGACGTTCAGACAGCTGAGGAAGCTTCTGTACGCCGTCACTTCCTGTCACTCATCCACGTTATTACACTAAACATGACAAAGCTCCACCATTTTAAAGCTTCAAACCAAATGACTCCCTGTAGTTCAGACTGCCCACAGTGTGTCTGTGCACAGCAGTCAGCTGATGAACCGTCTCCAGGAGTCTATCTGACCCTGATGTCTCGTCTCTAATGTTCCGGGTTAAAAAGAAAATCCTCCTTCCCTCCACAAACTGCACGACGCTGCAGGAAGAGCAGAAAACACCAAGTTTAAAGACGCTCAGAGTGTTTCTGTGAAAGTGTCACTTCAGGTGTGTAGGTGGCTCACCTGGTAGATCTGCACGTCCTGAGTCTGAGTCTGATTCCAGTCCAGGTCCTCCTCCCCCTCCCCTCCACTTCCTGTTCATTTCGTCAAAATAAAAGCCCCAAAAATAATCTTAAAAAAGGCTTCCTGTAAAATCAAGCAGCACATGTTCTGTCTGTAAACTGTCCTCAGATCAGCAGCAGCAGCGTTCTGCAGTAACACAGTTTGGAGTTAAACCGTCTGAATGTGCTGCGTGTTTGATTTTAGCTGCTTGAAGTGAAAACTCAGCATCAGCGCGTGTGTGGTGATGAAGGAAGAGCTCTGTTTCTGCTTTTTCTCGACATAAAGAGGTGAAATGATTGAACAGAAAGACGTTTGGGAGCCAGCTGAATGAAGCAACATGACCCCATGAGTCCTTTCTCCTCTTCCTCCTCCAGGAGAGCAGCTCCTGTCTGACGACATGAGCCTACCTGCTGACAGGTGATTCCCTCTGAGCCTCTCAGAACGCCACCACTTCACCCTCGGCTGCCACGCGGTGATGCAATAACCGCCGGAGACAACGCACATGATAGTTACACAGACCTGTAGAGTAGAAGCTGCTTCTTATGTATGAAGTCCAGATGAGGACGAAGAGCCCGCGGCGTCCTGAAGCGTCCTCCCCAATGTCTTCAGGTCGTTTTTTGGTGTTAAGGAAAACATTAAATGTTCATCATATCGGTCACTCTGCCCCTTTAAGACCAGCATTACCCTGTCACATGTCATCATACACACACACAGTCGGCTCAGTAAATAAGTCACATGACCACCACAGCCGCATCTTGCTCCTGAAACGTTTGACCTGGACTGCCGGACCTTTGGACACTTTAGTGAACCGTCTGTTTCCTCCTCAGTGAACAAACTGCACATAATCTGCAGCCTGTCAGTCAGAGCTCAGTGTTAGAAAACGACTTGCTGTCCGTGTTTGATTCAGCCTGTCTGGACTTTAACGACCTCACCTGTGTCCCTGCACCTCACCTGCTGCTGGTTTCCTTCCTCAAATGTTCAGTCTGAATGACGCCGCATCTTGTTGAGGTGAACGCATGGAGCTCAGTTAGCTTCTCTGCTAGCTTATGTAAATGTCCTCTGTCTTAATAACAGCGGCAGTGTCTGTCTTTGTGTGACATTTGAAAATGCTAAACGATCCGTGAATCACATGGACTAAAGCTGTGGGTTGAACCTCTGCCTCCAGAGCAGCGTCCCTGCAGCGTTTCTTTTTGGGACGCCGCCGGCTGCGGCGTGCTGCATGGCTCCCACCCACAGAGAGCTGCCTCACTGGAGAACTTCAACCTACAGCTGGTTAGCTTAGCTTAGCATAAAGAGAGGAAACAGCTAGCACTGCTCAGATCCCACTGTGCTGACAGGCAGGTGGAGATGGAGGTGGAGGCGGGAGTCTCTCCGTCAGACTGAATCAAACAGGGCTGAAAGGTCACAGCAGCTCGTTCCCTTCAGCAATCAAACTAAACACCTGAGCAAATTTTTCCCAGCAGAGCACAGGTGTTACTGCCTCTGTTCAACATGAGGTGTGCGTGTGTGCATGTGTGTGTGTGTGTGTGAGAGAGATTTGTCCACATGGACACACACACACACAGCTGAACGCAGCTAACGATGATGTGTTTTCTGGACAAATCGTTTGGTTCGTAAAAAGACTCAAAATGTCCGTCATAACTCCCAGAACCCCATCTGACATTTTCAAATCCATAATAATTCATTTAATTGTCACAGAACAGTAGAAAAATCTTCACACTTTTGTGTAAAAACTTGTTAGATTATCAGCATTGCTGCAGATTGATTTTCTCTTGATCAATCGATTAATAAGTTTGTGGAGCTGAAAAATGACGACGTCGTCTCTGCAAACACGCTGTTTTTCAAACCTCGGTTAGATTTTGTTTTGTTGTGGACGAGGCAGAAAGTTCTCCCAACAAACGAAACTACCTGCAGAGTTTTCCGTGCTGGAGCTGAGAGGGAAAATGTTTTTGTGGTTTGGGTGAGCGAGCAGTCGGGCTGAAGGTTCTTTTAGTTCATTTAACTCGACAGCAGAGGTTTAAAAATCGATGTCGTTACGTAACGTGTGCTTTGTGCTGCTTCGCTGGCTTTTCTTCACGATAGATTTCTGCTCGCCTCAGCTGACAGGAAGTGACACGATGAGGCCGAGAACATGTCGAACAGACCCTCCTGCACTTTGACTCTTCCTCTTTGTTGAGTCTTATTTTGAAGGATTTCACCTTTAATGAAGAAACACGACTGAACTCTTGTGCAGTCTTTAGCATCTGTAAATCTGTTGTTGTGAGCGTGCTGTGCGTGACGCTGCATGTCTTTATCAGCTGGATTCAAGACCAAGGACGTCAAACTGAAGTCGTCCTCCACAGCGAGGCTGGTTTGACGTGTCCTCTGTCTCTGCTGTCTCTCACGTTCACGCACAGGCTGGAGTTTTAGGAAACAGCCGCCGCACTCTTGCCGTTTATTAACCTTTTCTCCTGTTTGTGCTTTTATTTTGGATGTTCCCAGAATGCACTGTGCATTATTTGGTGTGTACATTTCCTCATTGTGTAATAAATAAAATGTTTTATGAACCTGGACGTGGCCTCGTTCTCATGTCTTTCATTACTTTTTGGATCATCACAGTTCACGTCTGAGTGTAGATTTAAGATCTTTAAAGGTTTATTCCAGGACTTCTTTTTCTTTTGAACATTGATGATATTGATTATAATAAACGAGTTAGAATTGATTAGTGTTGCAGGAAGTCACTCTTTAATCTGTAAATTGTAGTCTGTCAGCCTGTTTTCCACAAACAGACCATTGTTTATTCAGTAACTGTACGAGTTGCTTTGTGGACTGAGTTTGATACAAAATAGAATCAAATGAATTCTGATTTATTAATGTCAGGTAAGAATATTCATTTCTGAAGCCCTCCAGCAGAATATAAAGACATTAAAATTAGCTCCACATTCATCATGTCTGTTATTCTGAAATGGACCATTGTGTCTGATGAGTGCTGGATTTTTGACAGGTTTTCATACACAGTTTTGAATGCATGACTCTTTTATAACTGAGTATTTCTGTAGTATTGTTACTTGAAGTATAAGATGAGAGTACTGCGTCCAGCCTGGAGACACAGAGGCGACTGACTGAGCTGAGAGCAGCAGGTTTTACCTCGAGTGTCTGATTCTGATGACACGTTCACCTTTAATCAGTGTATTAGCTCTGTATTAATCATTATAAAGTACTTTTATTCATTTTCCCCCAGTAACCTCCTAATTACTGCTTACTGACAGTAAGTTGCATTACTGAATTCTTCATAAAGACTAATAGGAACCAATCTGCTGCTAATACACATGCTAATAAGCAACATGTCACTGTGACTGCACCTTCATATCAGGTGTTAAACGTCAGAGCGTGATGAAGCATCAGACATTTTCATCAGTCCAGTCATTCAGTGTTCGACGTCTTTAAAGCTGACGGACTCGTTTCTCTCACACGGGCCCAGTTTGTCCTACAGGAGGCCCAGCCAGGCCTCTGTTTAGCCACGTCCTTCAGCTCCTCTTCAGGGAGATCTAATCCCTCCAGTCTGCTCTGACTCCACCCTCATGCCTCCTTCCAGGCAGACGTGTCCAGAAAGTGTCCTGTGGAGCCGAAGGAGCAGCGTGTCTGCTTCCTGTCTCACCTGGTCTGCTCTTTGCAGTGAGCTGATGTCAAAGACCGTCACTGAGTCTGTGGACGTCTCCAGCATCCAGCCTCAGTAATCAGACCGTTAATAAGACTTGTGGTCTTTCCTTCTGTCCGGATTCCATCAGTTTCCTCAAACAGCCGTCGTGGAGAGAATAAAGGCAGATTGTGAGTGGGGTGAACTGATGAGTCTTTTTATAGAAAGAATGTGGAGGACAGCTCACTTTTGTAAAGCTGTTTATGTAACAGCAGACAGCCCTGTTCCACATGAAAGCCCCGTTCAGCTTCTGACTCTTCACCGTCAAACCGCGTGTTCAGGTTCGTCTTGTTCACTGTCGACCCTCCTGATGAGCAAACGTCCTGCAGGATTCATGGTCAGTGAACTGATCTGTGCTTCACACTTCACTCAGAGGACTCTGTCTCTCTGTGTGACTGTATGAACACTAGAGCCAAGCGTCTGACTGAAGGGACGTCGTGTCAGTGTCCCAGTGAGAAACTAGAGCCAGAAAGCTGAACTATCAAACCGTCTGAGAAGCTTCAAGGGGAATCTCTGTTTGGTGGAACAGGTAACAGGTAACAGCACCTGTGAAACCTGCGACAGGAAGTCTGCTTCCTGTGAAGACGACTTTATGAGCTCGTCATGTTTTTAATGTGCAGTCTTCATTTGAAAAGTACAACATTTCCCTCTGAAATGTAATGGAGTAGAAGTTATAGAGCGGTTGTTATAGCGCATCTTCGTTTGTAGTGAAGTCAGAAGCAGAGACGCGACTTCAAGGACAAAACAAACTGGCAAGGGTGAAAAGTCTTCAGGAAAGAAGAAGCAGCAGCCTCAGACTTGGTCTAATCTTTATATACATGATCATCAGTCACCAGTTACAGTACACATATTTATATACTACAGGAACACAGATAATACAGGTACTCGACATGTTTTTAAACCTAACCTGCATGTTGAAGAAGAGCCAATCGTGGGGTTTGTCTTCAAGCCTGGAGGACAAGAAGGACCGGCTGCTGGCCTTGACCAATCACAGCCCTCGCTGATCTTACCCCCCCCTCGTCTACATTAGCCACCGGCCAACATTTGAAGCGAGCGTCTGGTCCAAGAAGTCCAGGCAGTCTTTTCAAATGAGCGTGAAGTGTCTGCGGACATGTCCTGCCTCCTTTTTAACGAAGAAAGCTTCACATTCATTTTTCCACTGACCTGCAGCTCCTTTAGCTGAGTTCAAAGCTAGCTCAACACGGGCTTCTTACAGGAGGTGCACAGGGTGTGAAGTGAGCCTGACCACAGGCAGCAGATCATGACTCATCATACATCCTCTATGGGAAAAATGAATGAGAACTTGCCTTCAGAGACTCTGTGACCTTTCAAATATGGCTGACAGAACGGCTTTTTAGTTGCATCCTGCAGCAGAAGACAAACCCTCAGAGAGCCTTTTAATGCAACGTCGTTATTGCTTACAGAGAGAAAGAAAAAGCTTTGTTGTGTTCATGGACACAGTGCAGATTCATGGAGGGCCCTACAGTTCGACAGTGACTACGGGAGCAGAGCTGAACTTCTGCTTGCTTTCATCATCAGGGGAGGAACTCAGGTGGAGGTTTTACCACAAGGACTGATGGTCAACGATTTTATTGCTCATACAGTGACAACCTCTGCTGATTTGCACTATGATGAGTAACACTGTCTAGAAGTGATTCACTGGGTTTTGCTGGCTCTGTCACCGCTGTGGTACGACTCTCCAGAGAGCTTCACATCCTCACTGCTGTGAAACTACATGAGTGGTTTCAACAAATCAACAGTGAATCACAGGGGACAGAAAACTCCTGCACAGCTGCTCTGAGGCGAGGCCGCGACAGTCGGTACATGGCAGGTTTCCACAGCAGAAAGATCCCGTTATAATGACGAAGCAGCTCCAGATGAAGCCTTGTTCTAATGAGAGAAGGTTTGTACAGACGGAAATATCTTAACAGCTATTGGATGATTACCATGAGTAGTTCTCCCACACAGGACGAATCCTGTGACTTCTTCTCTGGCGCCACTATCATTAGGTTCACATTTATGGCTCTGAGTAAAATATCTCGACAGTTATTCGAGTTTTGCCATGAAATTGATTGCTTCGCTGATACTTTGGTGAAGTTTTCTTCTAGCACAGTCACCAGCTGAACCTTTTTCTTTGGCTTCTGACCAGATACCTCCAGAAGAAATGACATCCCCATCAGCCTCGACCGTACTTTATGTTAGCATGCTAACCTGCTAAACTAAGATGGTGACCACAAGTGTCACTGAGCACTTGTTTTACCTCGTGCACGCCATGTGAGAAAGCTTCTTTTAGAATAAACCTTCCTACCCTGCTCTGAAAGTGTTTTTATTCTGATCATTAGAGCAGCAGCTTCCTCATCAACGATGAGTGAAGACTCCTTGTTCCAGAAAACTTTGTTATTATAACAAGATCCTGAGGAAATCCTATGTCTCAGTGTGGCAGCTCTGCTGTGTGATCCAGTAAGAGATCTAACCGGGTATCAAAGAGATCTGCAGCGCTGCTTCTAAAGAAGCTCAGACTCAAACACCACAGCAGCTCCGCTCACTCATGTGTTCCTCATCTCTAATCAACACCACGCTAATCATCTAACACCTGCAGAACTGGAATGAAAGCCTACAAACTACGGATATAATCTGATTGGCAAAGGTTTTTTAAGGCTGGTACTGATACAACATTTTAAATCGAAGCTGCAGGTTGGAGAGTTTGAAGCCAATAATTAACATCTTCATGTGTTTTCCCCAGAGAAGAAAGCAGGGTGAAACAGCAGCTAGGCCACGAGAGGACACTCCACCTCTCCCGTGAAAGCTTCAACACCTTCATGACCTGCAGCAGCTCCTGAAGGCAGAGGCTGGCTCTGCAGACCCACACCTCCACCTCAGTGTGGTGGTGGTGGTGGATCTGGGACAGTCCAACATCTGACTGTTTCAACAGCCGGGCCTCGTGAAGCATGAGTTAAAACCACTGATTTACACGACAGAATTATTATATGTACACTCCTCCTGCACTCAATCAACTCAAAGTTAGTACTCATAATATACAGACACTTCTGCCTCCGTGAACATTTGAAATGACTGATTCACTTGTTTTCTGATGCTTCCTCCGCCTGGAGACAGTGACTGTAGTGACGCTTCCACATCAGGATCCGCTGGCTTCGGTTTGAGTCTCGACAGTACATTCCTCATAGATTGATGCCCCCGGAAAGAAGAATCTCCCACAGAAACCCACCACACGTCGACCCACTTCAGGGAGTCTCTGAGGACGTTCTGGGACATGAGGTACATTCTGCTCCACTGACAGTCTGACGCTCTTCATCAGTCAGTCCACGGGGTCTTACAGGAGAGTGAAATGAAACGACAGAGCTCTCACTTAAAGGTGAGTCTCTGTCCAAACAGAGGAGGCGATGGCCCATACCTGTGTGATGGATCACCTGTTTGATGACCAGAAAGTGGAGGCACGACTTACAAAACCTGATCATCACTAACATCCTGACACCTGGAAACTCACTGCACCAACCGAGCAATGTGGAACGACCATGTTAGGGAATAATTAACGTGACTGTTCAGTAAACCCCACCCCCGAACTGCAGCTGTCCAATCATATCTTAGCAACTAGGCACGGCAGGTCTGTCAAACGTCTGATTTCTCAGCTGGAGAGGATGCTAACTTTCTGCCTGGGACTTAACGCGTCTGCCTAAATCTTTGAGCATTATGTCATGTATGTCCAGTATGTGGCACATTTAAGAACCTTTCTCACAGAGATCTTGTTCCAAAATCGGCCGACACACTTTTCAACCAACTTATGACGCTAATGCTAATCGGCTAGCTGAAACATGCCGGTTGTGACTTAAGCTGAAGTCGGTGGTTTGTGGCCCGAAATGAGAATCTGCAAAGAGAAATCGAACAGTGGACAAATTGTTTCCAAACTTTTTGATGCTGACAGCCATAGCAACAGTAACCAGGGGCAGGGCTTAGAGGACAATCAGTTGCCACCACAGTAAATGAAATCTAAAGCAGCCAGAGGCGACCGAAGGAGCTGAATCATGTGAGACGGTTTTAGTCCTCTGAAAGTGAGAATGACAGAGTGAACTCTGGGGGAATGTGGGTCAGAGTTTATCTACGACTTCATCGTGTCATAGCAGTTAGTTTACAGTCATCAGGAAGGCCTGTGGTTACGTACAGCAATCGCACTGTGTGTATTTAAAAGAAGGTTACACATTTAAAACAAATCAGTCTCATAAAGTTATATTTAACCATATAAATTAGTCGGAGGATTATTACTGGATGATTACATAGTTAATTATGATTATGAATTAGCATTAAATAGGAGCTCTATAGAATGGACTATCTACCATATTTGGTGTTTGATATATGAAACCAGTGAGTACAGTTGGAAATATGGCTGTTAGGTGTGAGCCAGGTGTTAGAAGGAGTGCAGTCTGATGAAAGGTGGCGTTACGACTGAGCTCTGAACTTTGCTGTGACTTGCTAACATAAGTGAAGTGCAGCTCTGTCAGCAGAGTTAGACAGCAGAGAGGGGCCCTCCATTGAAGAATCTAGATCAGATCAGAGAAGGATCCAATTATAACGCCGCTGTGGGAGCCGGCCTCAGTGGATTACACTGGCAGCAGGAGCTCCGGTATCTTACAGCTGGTGACGGCTGCCGTGTTTGCTGCGTTGTTGCAGACGGGCGGCTAACAGCACTGAAGGACGATCAGTCTGAAAGGACATTTTGGGAAATATGCTTATTCACATTCCGTATGAAAAGTTTGATTTCACTCTTGTCTGTGCACTAAATATGAGCAACTCCAGCGAGCAGCTGCTTAGCCTAGCTTAGCATAAAGCCTGGAAAGCGCTCTGTCCACAGGTTCCACCTACAGCCACCTGACAGCAGCTCACTACACAACACACTGCATGCCGTTTGCTAAATCCTCTCAATCAGAAATGCACGAACCGTAAACTGGTGGCTGATTTCTGTTCTTTTTTTCATTTGGAAAGAGTCAAACTGTTCTCCTGCTGCAGGTCTTTAGACTAAAAAACGACTTGCTGATTTCAAACGAGAACCTGTAACAGACCAAAGCGAATGAACATACTTCCCAAAATGCTGAAGTACTCCTTTAAGGTGTTGTAATATGACCCAGACTTGTCCTTAATTGTGATATTCACACATGAATAATTAGTGAGTTTGAGTGAAGGGAGTAGCTTTAGTAACACATATGGAAGGCACGAGTTCTGCAGCTTTCAACTATCCTGCTCCAACCTCACATGGTTTGCACTTATCAAGCCTGCTGGAGAATACCTCTGTTCAATGAGTTTGGTGTAAAGACAGTAAACTTTGAATACTCGCAATAACTTTGTTGGCCAATGACAATATAACAAAAGCATATTTTTTAAATACCCCCCAAAAGGAAACATTATCCCATCTGGACTACATGAAGCATTTGTTCAGATAAGTGACTGCTAATCTTTTATAATCCGGTGTTAAGTGCTTTTATCTGGAGACAAATTGTGGCTGGATAATGGCTGGGTCACTGACTCTATGGGAGGGGAAGAACAGCATGTGCCTTCAGTCCCAGAAACCAGGAGCCTCCTCTCTGAACTTTATTCATCTGCCAGCGAAGGACTGCTGAGGCGAGCTGGGCCATTAGAGCTTAATGCAACGCTCGGTCGCTCAACGCTCTTGACAGCAAGACTAAAGAGGACGTGTGTCACCTCCACCTGCGTTTTTTACACCTGGACGACATTTAATGCAGGAGGAATGATGAAGCTGAGTGATCACAGTCATCCTCTTTCACTCTGCTGATGTGCAGTATGTCCTCTCTCAGATGATGATTCTGTACTTTGGTTTATGGCTGTTTTTCAAAGTTTAGTCTGGACCCTTCAGTTCCACAGAAGGAGAATCTTAATGTGACTGATGACAGACGTCCTTTAAAGATCCTCAATCCTTCTTAACTGGAACATGACCTGATTCATGGGAATAATATTTTCAGCTAAAATAATCTTAACAAACATATCTGGGTCATGGTTTATATATTGTCTGATGAAGAAATTTGAGTCTGACCTCACTGATGCTGATGTGGCTGAAAAGCAGTGAATCCCATTAGAGCAGCGCATCAGTGCTCATGTTGTGCCATCACATGTGTGTAACGTTCAGGTGTCCACGTCGTTTTGGCCAAGTATTTTTATATTCTTACTTGTTCTGCAAGCTAAATAAGTGATGAGATGAAACTCTTCTTCCTGGACGTTACAGAGTGCAACATTTTGTCTTACAACAATTTACCTTCTGTCCAAACAATTATTTCTGTCTGAAGATGCTGCCAAGAGTGTGGAGCGACCGGACATCTAAATGAAGCTTTAATGAGTTTTCAGTCTAAATGAAAGTGAACTGTTGTCGTCCAATACAAGCTAAAGCTTCAGCTAGCTAACAACACAAACTGAAAGTACGATATGTGACAGCTCAGAGTCCAGGAGACTCCTGGAACCTTTTCCATGATCCTGGTTCACACAGCCTTCAGGACTCATCTCACACTCCGTCTGAACACATTCAGCTCTGGCTTCATGTTGACTGATCAGTGGTCTCAATGGAGAGGACAGTTTTGCGTTTTACCTACAGCATTAAAGAGCGGGGCTTGTGTTTCGTGGGCCAGCTGACGTGGAAACATGAGGACAGAGAGCACCACTCCTCCAACAGAGATTCAATAATCACGGAATGACTGCAGGAGCCACAACTACCTACTATCAAAGAAAGACGCGTGAAGGCAGAGGTGGGTGGGTGGTTGGGTGGGGGGACGGGCGGGCTGGGGGGCAGGACTGAAGAAATGAAGGAGATGGTTTGGTTTGGGTCACCTCTTCAGATGGTGGTGTTGTGGGGCAGATGAGGCACTGCCACTCCAGGCCTCCGGTCGTAGTACCGCTCCATCTTCGGCAGCAGGTGGCCGGATGGCAGCAGGCCTAGCAGCTCCTTGGATGTGCCTGGCCACCTCCGGCCCCACCGGCGACGACCGGAATCGAGCCTGCGGCTTCGCCTCGCTGCCTGGCCCAACAGCATGGCTGTCTGGGGCCACAGTGGGTCCATGAAGCTAGAGATGCTGGGCTCCTGAAAAGGGATACAGGACCTGCGCCTCCGTGGGCGTTCTCCACGGTAGACGTAGGAGGTTGTGAAGAGCTCGGGGCTAAAGCAGGGCTGCCACGAGCCTGGGGTCAGGGAGATGTGGCCCTCCAGCGACGGCCCCAGCAGGCTGAGGCTAGTTCTGTCCGTGAACGAGTCAGTTCGGTCTTCGTAGCCAAGGTCAGCGGGGGCCGAGCACTGCTGCAGGGGCCAGCCTCCGCGGCCCTTCCCCCCGATGTCCGCAGTGCTGCCTCCTTCATCACCGTCGCGCTCCACCCTGACTGCCTCGTCTTCCTCCTCCTCCTCCTCTTCCTGTCCCTCCTCCTCCACCTCTGCAGCTTCCTCCTCCTCAGCCTCTCCTTCCACCACACCTTCCTCGTCTTCCTCCGTGCTGGTGGGTGGTGGGCAGCGTGGGTCCCGCAAGAAGACCACGATGACAGTGATATTATCGCTGGAGCCCGCATCACGGGCCGAGGCCACCAGCTTGTGGGCTACCATGGTGGTGTCTCCACTGTTCTCTTGGAGGTGGTCGCTGACGACCCGCACCGCCTCCTCTGGACCCACTGTGTCCCAGAAGCCATCGCAGGCCAGAATCAGGTAGTCTTCTGAGCCGTCCAATGGGAAGATACCATGATCTGCATCGCCACAGATGTAGGGCTTGTGCTCCGAGTCACCTGTCAACACAGGTAACAGGTTAGAGCCGGCTCAGACCGGCGACACGCTGCATGCACCAAGTGACTGAGCTGACGGTTACCTATTGCTCTGGAGACAGACAGACTGCCGTTTACCCTCCATGTGCCAAACCAGATCACACAGCCTCCCAGAGCCTCGATCCTCTGCTTCTCATCCTGCAGACATCAAGCACAGTTGGCTTTAGTGGTCATCATAACGGTGATCACTGTCTCATGATGCATAGCAATATCCTCCTGTGGTTCCCTGCAGCAAAGCACTCTCGCTGTTACCACACCTTAACACAGGTGCTGTTATTAGGCAGAGAGGACTAAAAAAGCTACATAAGACGCTACAGCCAGCAGCCAGTTAGCTTAGCTTCATATTAAACCTGGAAACAGGAGGAAATGGCTCTCCTGCCACCTACCAGCATCTCCGAAGATCACTAATATCTCATTCATTTAATCTGTGTGTAAATAAAGACAATTTGCCATTTTATGATGGGTTATTAGTCAGACTATGTCTTGGCTGGGACCAGTAACTTCCTCGTTGATCTACTGGTTGCCTGGCAACTGCTCAGAGCCACAGACAGTAACCATCCATAAAACAGCAAATTGTGTTTTTTAAGCAAAGAGTTTTGTACACATTAAACACACAAAACATAATAATTAAAGAGCTTTAGAGATGCTGGAAGGCAGATTTGTTACGTTTGGATGGAGCCATGCTAGCTGTTAGCTTAGCTCTTCATGCTAAGTTAACCAGAAAGTGAAGAAAATTCCCAAAACAGCCAAAGTGAACAGTGGAAGTGATGGATGTGTGTGTGCAGGTGTGTTACCTCTCTGTCTGGTTTGTGTGGTTTCATCAGCTCCACCACCTGTCCTCTCCGGACCAGGATGACCTGGGAGTCTCCCAGCCAGGCCACATACAACGTCTGACCCCGCAGGAACGTCACCACACCTGTGGTGCCACAGCGCAGGTGCTGCCAAACACACACACACGTTCCAGTGTTCAGCTCAGAGCGGCACTGTACTTCATACAGGTACTGTGTGCTTGTTGTACTGCATCAGGGTCATCAGAGTACTACAGGCAGTTTGTCACAGCAGTCACACAGTTTGTGTTCAGCAGGAAAAGAAATGTATGATTAAAAACTGGAGGGAGACTCGACTGTAACGTCTCTGCTTCACAATGAGCAGCAAAATATGAGCTGAAGGCTGCAAACGTGTGAATATGCTAAGAAAAACAACACGGACGAGCTGCTGAAAAGCAGACGTGAGAGCAGTGAAAATTACTGCAGTACAATTAGTGTTTGTAGTAGCAGCAGTAGCAGTAGTATTAGTAGTAGCTGTGAAAGTGGTGGCAGCTCTAGTAGCATTAGTTGTGGTAGTATTGCTGTGTACTGTGTGGTACTGTAGTAGTATCAGTGGTGGCAGTGGCAGTAGTGATAGTACATATAACTGAACAGATCTGAGGTGACACAGCGGCTGGGGCCCCTCGGGGCCCTCAGGTTCTTGGCTTACCTCTCGTGAGGCCTTCTTGACGAAGCCTTCGTCTGTGACCTTGAAGGCCCTGCAGAGCGCCTCGCTGGGGTCCTGGCTGAAGGACTCCTGGTGAACTAAGTTGACATGGAGGTGGTTGGCGGCATAAATGGCGGCGTCGACGCCACCATGACCGTCAAACACGGCAAAGTAAGCCTGCTCCTCCTGATCCTGAGGGAAGATACCACAGTGTCACATGACCCGTTAACAGCGAATAGAGTAAATGTGATCATTCTGCGACAGCGTCCACGGTCACAGAGCTACACTTGAGAAAATCAAGTGTGCGACCATCCTCACCTGAACGTTGAAGAGCGTGTTGAAGTCGGGAATGATGACGTGCTTGTCCTCCATCTTGCGCCTCATGTTCTTGATGGCGTGGATGGAGGTCTCGTAGTACGGCTGTGGGCGGCGGCGGAAGGGCAGCTCCTTCAGCCACAGGCAGCACATCTCAAAGAGTCTGTTAAAGACCAGCCGGGCGAGCTTCACGGACTCCATCTCTAACACACACACACACACACACACACACACACACACACACACAAATGTCTCTACGTGGATCGGAAACAGCAAATCCTCAAATCTGAGGAGGGAATATTTCCTGAATAATGATGTTTATTATTGTTTATTTACTGCTTAAATACTTCCTAATAACCAGCGCTGTAGTATTTTCAGTCATAGCTTCCATCCACTGAAAGACAATCTTTGTTTTTCAATGTTGAAAACATCAAATTATGATTAAGTTTCATGTTTTCTATCATCATGGCAGCAGAGAAACACATCAAACTGCTTCATTAATCACAAAATAACCTGTAATCACGTCTAGTTTCCTTGAAAGATCTACTTGATGATAAATCTGCACGTCGGCTGTGAAGAGCACTTTGCTTTCCTGCTTTATCTTTGACTCGTTCTAACGTCTCTGAAGGAGGATTTCATCGCTTTCACTCGACAAACATGCAGGAGGGGGACGTTTTCAGCCCTGAGTCCTGCCTGCAGGTCCTCTGCTCAGGCTGCCTGAGAGGCGAAACTCATGGCAAGAAGGTCCAACAGCCACTTGCTGCTGCTGGAAAGCTGAATTTCTGTGAGTCTGTGGTCATAATTTTCTAATTATAGCAGCTTCTACCTTCTCTCATCTGGGTTTAGCAGCTGGGCAATCACATGACGTGTTTACAGAGATTTTCGGGGGTAAATTAGGCCAAAAGTCTTCTGCTGTGTCAGAAAATGAATTTGGAGGAGTCCCCGTCCCCAGTGGAAACTGTCCTCCAGGGATCTGCTGTAACTCTGCAGAGAGGCAGATGCCATGGAGAGACCTCTCTGCCGTTGGTGGAGCAGAGGTTCGCACAGCGGTGGCATCGCAGCTTCAGCTCTGCGAGAACCAAAATATGGCTGTGTGTGAGCATGAGCACGACCCACTAATGTTAGCTGCAGGTAAAACAGTCCATCCTGTCTCTGCCGTCGTCCTCTCTCACTGTGAGACAGAGAGACAGCAGCCTCCACTCTGTCCCATTTCCTGCCTTCACCCTCTGAAGTCGAACACTGAGCCCAGGACCAAACTTCACTCTGTGGACCCCCCCAGGCATCAAGGACTACCCATAACACCTTGCAAACAGCAGAAGAAAACCAGCACAGTGCAGCACAGTGCAGCGAAGCGGCATCAGACAGGATGTGATCGGCCGTTACGCAACATGAGGAGCTCAGAGTGAAGTGCAGAGCCGCTTGAGCTTCATCACCACCTGTTTCTGGTTTTCACCACCATGATTAAAGCGAGATAACCCAGACTGGCTGCTGAATAACGAATGAAGGAGAAGAGCTGTGCAACAAGGCTTCATTCTGACACAACAGAGACGAATCCATGCTGCGTCTGACCTTCTCCTGAAGGATGAAGGTCAGAATATTCTTCTCTTCCAAACCAACAACGTGTTGGCCCGTCTGTCTTCTCTTCGACTCTCAGCCTAGAACCGCTGGTTCCTACCAAAGACGCCGATCTTTGACAACACGTTTGCATTTGTTGGGGATTGTTTTCAGTGGTGGATGAATACACATTTGGTGCTCTTGTGTGACGCCGTGTGTGAAAATGACCGTTCATAATAATGCTTAATAATACTATAATCAGTAGACCATAAGCTCAGTCAATGTTGTGTTACCTCATTCAGCAACTTAACGGACATTTAGTTAAATGAAAATCTTTTGTTACTGTAACAGACGTTGCCTGATTGAGATTATTTATATTAATTACTTTGATTGTACATTTGCTTGCTGTTTCTTCTCGCCTTCAGTCTACAGCCATTAAAGTAACTGATGAGCATTTTAAAGAAAATCACTGGTCCATGGTGGAGGTGGTGCGTCCTGCCTGAGCTGTGATGGAGTCTCCTTTCTGCCCTCTAGTGGTCAAACACCACTTCCTGCAGTGTTGCGGGGGAGAACTGGGACAAAGCCCTGGTGGTTAAATGCCTGTGTATGTGTGTGGGATGAAGTGAGAGAGAGACCTAATTTGTCTCAGAGAGAGAGGGAGCGGTCTCGTGGGCTCCCCGGGGACTCACGTGGTAACGGGTCAGCTCCATCTTCTGCCGTCTTGTTGAGGTGGTGGATGGAGAGGTCGGTCTGCAGGAGGCTGTCTGCTGTGGCTCTGGCCAGCGCCGCAGCCAGCGAGCACGGACAGTTACTGTGGCGAGGAGAGACAAACGGCCATGAAACACAAGTCACAGCACAGTAATTCTCTGTGGACATCAGCTGTGTCTTTATCATTTGAGCCAGTTCACATTCACATGATGGACAGTGAAGTATAGGTTTAATACAGTCTGTGCACACAGCCGCTCTGCAACATGTTGGACGAGCAAACAGCTGCTGCTTTTATTCTTAGAGCCTGAACACATGTAGTTTTTCCTCAACACAGAACACAGCGAGACAAATATTATCAGCTGATTCTGGATCAGCACAGATATTATATCAACTGTGGAAACACAATGAAAATGCCAACATGCTGACGTTTAGAAGACTCAACCTTCATGTTCCCGCAGTGTTTTAGCACGCTAACATTAGCTAATCAGCAGTAAGTACAGCTGATCAGCAAAACTGATCAATAAACCAAATAAATATCCAAATAAATGAATAACCAAAGACAACTGGAAGAAGATGAGCAGAAGATGGCGCTAGAAGAAAAGTTGAGGGATCATCAAAGTTATTACAGTTCTTCCTGAGGAGAACATGGACGTTTGTGTCACATGTCATGGTAATCCATCGAGTAGACATTTCAGTTGAGCAGCATGAATGTCGACCTCATGGTGGCGCTAGAGAAAGCTAAAACGAAACATCAGCACACATTAAACTTTGATGGAAAGATGGTGGGAAGTCAAGAAGATGTTACATCATCTGCAAAACTGTCAGGGAGCTGAAAAAAAAAAGCTAATTTAAAGACAAGCAACGGTCCAGGTTAATATGTATGATAATGTTTTTCCTGAATGAAAACCCGCTGAACCTCTGATCTGATATGAAGACCACATTTTAAATGTCTGAGTCCACTCTGGACCTCCTGTGGACCCACAGACCTCCTGTCAGCTGGAGCGAACGGCTCTGAAGGAGGTTAAACTGATGAAGCAGCTCTGAGGGCAGCGGTGCATCAAAACATCTGTCGAGCCGCGCTGGAGGAGGAGGAGGAGGAGGAGGAGGATGAAGAGGGGTCGTTTGAAGGACTGAAGGCTTCCTGAACATGAGTCACCCAGAAAACTAGGTCACCTCCAGATGCAGGTAACTATGGTAACCCACCTCCCTCACACTCAAGTGAAGTTGAAAACAAATCTGAAGCGACGTTTCGGAGCCGTGAAGAAGAACGTGAACATGATCTGATGTCACGTGAACAGGATCTGATGTCATCACCTGCAGCCAATCACAGCTCAGACCCTTTGTTATTGATACGAGAACAAAAGCATCAGGTGTGAGTTTTGATTGGTCACATGAGACAATCCAAAAAAAAAAAACCCAGCATGAAGCTTCAGATCAGGACAGAAGACCTTTATGTCTTAATTAATGGGAGCGTCTTGATTGGTTAATTTGGCCAACAGGTGGGAGTCTGAAAGAAGTAGTCTGTACTAAAAGAAGAAAAAAAAAGAGGCTCTGAATCAGCTTCCTCATTCAGGCCTGGACACGAGTCCAAAACGTCTGTCTGTGGAGGACAGATGGACGGTTTGACCTCAGCCTTCATCAGCAATCAGCTTCCTCACATTCAGACATTAGATTGACCAGATTCAGCAGATATCTCAACACGTTTATCCTCAGAGTCCATCCAAAGATTCCAGTTCTGGACACTTTCTGGACTTTTTTATTCCTGTGATATGAACTCATGCTGGTTCATGTTAATTCAAAGCATGTCAGTGTGTAGCTGAATCCTCAGAGTCACTCCTTAACATGCTGGTTGGTACGATGTGCACACTTGGAACAGTCTGCATCTAATTTCCTCAGATAAATGAAGTGTGGTCGGCTGAGTGAACACAGGGACGTATTCTGCAATTAAACACTGAATGAAGTGTGAACAGGCCTCTGTGGCTCTCATGTAAAATGGCTTTAGTTTAATCAATGAAAGTCTCAGCGAGCGGCAGCCAGTTTCAGAATCTTTAATGAATTCAGCTCTACGCTCGCTAACCGACGCGGCTACGAGAGGTCGTCTTCTTGGATGATTCAAATTCTGGTGAAGACGTGGACGGACGTGTAGGCTTTCACAGATATGACTGTGTGCGAGCGTCAGTGTTTCAGCAGAGCGCGGTCACATCACAGCAGATCTCTGAGCGGAGACTCACGGCGCCTCTCTGACAGGTCATACATGTGCCTGTCACACCTGGCACACCTGTCAGACCACAAACATGCAGAACTGTGAAACTCTCTTCTCTGTTGTGGGCAGAGAAACGAAACATTCACCTAGTCTTTCTGCATTGATGCCGTCTGTGTTGTCCCAGAGAGAAGCCCAGAATAGAAAGAGGAAGTCAAACAAGAACTCAGAGTTTATAAAATAAAACAACAGCTGAACTTCCTGTTCAAACAGAACGTTCCTCTTTTTAGAAAAGTGTACAAATTCTGCACGGAAACATATTTGCTGCCCTAAAAATAGATTATCATATAGCCCTTAAAGTCCATTAGACTGATTTTTTTATTAAGTTAATTACTTGCATCAATGACCTTCAAATATCTCAAAATACTTAAATACTGGTTTCTCAACAGATCATTTCTATTTCACTCTTTCTGATCTTTCATCTATTAGACAACCATGCTCTGTAACATCCTCCTAACATTATACTATTACTACAGCCATCCCAAAATCATCACTTATCTGTATGATCATCATCAATTCACATATTATAAATACAGCGAGTATCACCCGACAGAAATCAGCAGGTTAGCAGCACTTCAGGAATTGCGGGCGAAGTGTGTTTTAATGTGTACCCTTCAAAATAAAGGTCAGGTCAACAGCGACCTGTTGTTGTCTTTTCATATCAGTCCTGAGCCTCTCTGTCTTTTCCTCCACTCTCAATATGACGCAGTGTTGTTGGAAAAAGTTGAAAAGAAAAGTTGAAACTCTACAGGGAATATTCCTCTCTCCATGGAAACCACAGAAACTCCAAATAACCGGATGATCATGTGACAGATAAAGTTAAACGTGTTAAAAAGGCAATTACTCATCTCCATCCTGACGCTGTGTCTGAATATACCCGACAGCCTGCGACGTGTTTTCTCCACATCATGGTAGAAAAGCTTCCAGCTGCTTTGAGTCAGGACTAAACTCTGAACTCTGTCCAGGCGGGACTGGGAGGGACATGTCCATGCTTAGAGACTGGAAAGATTCTTTGACCTAACGGGTGAAGACCATCAGTGAGGGAACACCTGCTGCTGCTTCAGCTTGGGTTGAGGATCCAGACATTGACCTTGTGAGGCCTCTGGGCTCAGTCACACTTCCACCTGGTGTTCATTAGCATTCTTGATTCTTCTTCTTATGATCAGATCGATGGACCATCAGGACGTGCGAGGTGATAGTCACCTGACAGGCGGACATTGTCTCTGTTGCATCCTGTCACTTCTCCAGTCTTGTCATCCCTCAGAAACTTCTTTTTCACCACAGTTATAGTTTCTAAGTTAAAGAATATTATGGATCAGATGAAAGTGATCCAAGGGACTGAGAGAAAAAACCTTCAGCACCACGGACAGCTCCGTGGATTCATCAATACGCAGTCACTGCTGATATTTATGATCGAGTCACAGATTCAAACTCAGTCTGGGGAGGGACAGGAGGGACAGGAGGGACAGGAGGGACAGTAACAGTGACCAGAAACTGCTTCAGTCCACACCATGATGAGTATTCTTTAACATGTGACCTCGTCCTTTAAGTTGGATGATATTGAGTTTAATATCATCCGTTTCCCAGACGATCCGTCAGTGCAAACATTTCATAAGAGGAAATGTTTGCACATAATGAGCGCCACCATACATTCTTCCTTCATCCCTCCTCGTCTTCATTCATGGCTGAACTCCGCAGTATTCGACATGAACTGAAACATGCACGATGTTGTCCAGCTGGTGTTATTGTTGCACAGATTATTTGAGGTACTTGTATGTAGTTTTTATTTCAGACGCAGAGGAAAGGCTCCGTGTAGAACATCATACCAAACACTGATAAAAGGCAGATAAAAGAGGAAGAGGAAGATGAGGGTGGGGAAGGACTCGCTGTCAGTATTTGGGTTTGTTCATCACGAGCGTCCTCTCCTCCATGTTTCCATTCATAGAAACATTTTCCTCTCCCTCACTCGCTCCACCACTGGCTGCCCTGTGGGGGTGGATGCTGAGCCGAGGAGCTCTGATTGGCTGCAGGTCACACAGGAGAACACACGGCGAGCCAATGACAGTTCCCTGTGGCTCGTGCATCACAGTGAGGTCATGTGGAGCGGAGGAGGATTAAAGGGAGCTTAATCTCAGTTCACACCATCACACTGCAACAACAGACTGGCTGGATGAAAGACCGGCACTGGTTAATCTCAACTGGTCATCAAAATCAGAAACTCAGAGTCCTGTTTCACAACGTGTGCTGAGGCCTTTCTACTGTTCCTCTCCTCAGTTCAACCTGAGCCTTGTTTCAGTCTATGTGAATGGTGAAGACACTCAAAGAATAACAATCAAATGATCCAACACAACAAACCTACGAGGAGAGTTCACAGAATCAGGTGTTAGCTGAGCAACAATTACGCTGCTGCCGTCAGGTGACGCTCAGCATGCTTCAGATCGGGGTGTTCCTGTTATTGTGTCCACCCCCTGCACGCGGCTGGTGACTTCCACACCTTGTAAAGGACAAACCGGTTTATGTGCTGCCCCCATTTATGTGCATTAGATCAACATCTACAGACTGAAGACGACTCTGGACAGCTGCTGCAGTTTGGACACTTGTCTGTATGTGTCCAAACGTCTCATCACCGTCCAGGAAACTGTCCGGACTGCACACCTGACACTGGAGGTGCAGACCATGTGTCACGGTTCATGGTGGCATAGTGAGCTGGTATTTGACAGCTCTGGACTTTTTGGATTGAGCTGCCGGTCAGTGTCTGGATCGATGGATGAGTCTCGTCTCGTTTTGTCAACAACAAACAGCCAGAAGATGTTCAGATCCCAAAGAATTCAAGCAGACGAGAAAACCTCCTCACACTTGGGAAGATTCATTTATTATTTGAATCTTTTTATTTATTTGATTAGAAATGACTTCAGTCACTGATCAGATCCTTTGATTATCTGACATTTTCACAGCCAGTCAGTGCTCGTCTCCTCCGGCTGGACAGTGGTTCATGCCTGACGTCTTGGGTCTGGGGGGATGCTGGAGTCAGAGGATTAGCGTCCTCTGCTGTGGTCTTTACATGGTCCACATTGCTTTTGTCCTCTCGTGGTTTGTGCTGGTCTGTGTTCAGCTCTGACAGGCTGCTCGCCGTGATAAAGCTGGCGCTCTGAGTGTATGTGTTAGCAGATGACTCATGCGTTCAGCCATGTTTTTTTGTTTTTTTTGTACTGTTGCTTTCTACGAGCTCGTTCTTTTCTTCAGAATTAGCCTGGAGTGGAGCAACAAGGTTGTTTCCATAGCAACACAGAAGCGAGTGACTGACAGTCGGTGGTGTCAGTCGTCCTGCTGCCAAACCCACAGAACGAGCTCCCTCCTCATTATTCTAAATATTGAGCCTCCTCTGTGCCAAATGGAGGTGAGAGTGTGGATCCTCTGGAACTCAGTGTCCCTTTAGCCTCACAGCCCTCAGATCAAAGCAGGAAGAATGTCCTCATCATCCTCACCGTCCTCACCATCCTCAGCATCCTCAGCATCCTCACCATCCTCACCATCCTCAGCATCTTCACCGTCCTCACCATCCTCACCATCCTCACCATCCTCATCATCCTCATCATCCACCTTTCATCCACTCAAAGAAGATGTGACTTCAGCGTCGTCCTGACTGCTGTTATGTGAGCACAGTATCCTCAAGAGGACATCACAGGATTACATAACACAACGAGCAGCAGCAGCTCTTAAATCATAGTATTTCACTGCCGCCTCTCCCTTAAGATGGCTTTCAAGTGACTTTGATGAATTAATTTGTGTCCTCGTCCACACACACCATGTGGCGCTTTGGTCTGTTGCTCAGCTTTGTGGCATCTGATGGGGAGCGGCACGAATCCACTGATGCTGCATCCAAACTGCTGGAAATCAAAAGATCTCACTTTGTTTCATCTTCTTTCTTTTCCGTTCAGACCTGTGGATGTTTTGAAACCGGCTCAGCAAGATTTAACAAATAATTCTACTTCATCGACTTCCTGTTTGATTTACACCTAAAGATCCACACCGACATGTGGAACACTGTCATTCTACAGTATTTTATTCTATGTTTTTCTTATTGTTATCAAACCCCATCGATCACACACACCTCAGGTCAGCACACACAGTTTTTAATGTGAGGCTAGTCAGAGTTTCCTGATCTGACACCATCAACAGGATGACATCGAAATAATGGACAGTGTGTGAACATATCAGCTGGTGCAGCAGTGTGGATCACTGGTGTGTTTTTGGATAAGAGTGGAGCCGTGTGGCCTTCAGGAACCAGACGAGATCTGTTAGAAGCATCAATTCTTTGGTCGGTTTTGTTCTTTTCACTCGATTTGTCGCCAATAAGAAAAACATAGATGATCAGCAGACTTGAATAACACCACCTCTGATGGAGTTTGTGCTGTCGGCTCAGCAGAGATGCAGTTGTTGACTGTGTTCATATGAACTCTGCAGCACTGTGCTGGAGCATGAAACAAGCCATGAAAAGTGCTTCTGCACAGACGTTAGAAAATAATCTCCAGCAAACAGTGAAACGTGGTGAGCCGACAGCTGAAGACAACAGCACATGTCAACAAAAAGCATGCCGTGTTCTGGCCTCTCAGCACTTCTACCTTAAACGCTAAGTACACCTCTGGATGTTTTCAGAGCTCTGCTGATGTAACACTGCACTTCAAACAGTGGGAGCGATGGAGCGACTGCGACCACAGACGTCACAGAGTGCTGCTCTGTGCATTTGCAATGCCGTGTTCCACTTCCGATGAAGTGCACAATGTTGGCTGCAGAGAGGCGTGTCTAATCTGTCATGAAATGAGAAAAACCTCCACGGCCACGAACTCCTGTAACAACCTGCAGTACATCTGGGGCCGCCGTGTCGGCAGAGGCCCCTCTGCTTCGACAACATGACGGTGCCCGGAGAGGCGATGCGGCAGGAAAAGCGGCATGCAGCTTTGCGTGTCGTGTGTTTGAAATGGTTTTGTTTGTGCTGTAGCTCAGGGTAGGCAGTTTCCAGATAAGCCTCCAGCTCAGCTCAGGCTCCACAGATAGACTGAGGAACTCGCATGTAATTCCCTTTGAGGTTTTTGAGCAGGCCCTATGCTGCTCTGCACAAAGCCTTAAGGCGGTATTATGTAATCTACCAGCTGGATCATTGGTGGATTGGTGAGAGCCTTTCGGGGAGCCACATCATGTCCTGACCTGAACTATCTCTGGAAGCTCCTGTAAGTGCGCCAACTTCACACAAACAACAGTGTCGTCTGTGAGAGCAGCACAACGTTAGTGCAGCCACACCTCCACCACTGATCCACTGATACTGCAGCGCTGACTCCCTACCCCAACCCTGATTCCAGAAAGTCTGAACTAAAACGTAAAGAAAACCAGAATCAATCATTAACAAACTGTTTATTGTGTCCATGGAAGTGTCCATGTGTTCTTCTCCTTCATCCAGTCATATGTTCACAAAGTTGTGAACCTTGCTTGTGAACAACAGGATGCCCCTTTCATACCCAATCATGATACTCTCACCTGTTACCAATCAACCTGTTAACCTTAAGAAGGTACCAAAAGTCTGGAAGCAATTAGCTTAGCTTAGCACAAAGACTGGAAGCAGGGGGAGACAGCTAGCCACACTCTCTTTATCTATTAGCCTCTCTAAAGCTCATGAAGCTCCACTTTGTTCACCAGCTGGTCGTTAGCTTTGCCTGTGCTTTGTTGCTGGGCAGGCGGCGTACGGCCGGTTGCAGCTGGGAACTAAAGACGGCAGTGGGAGTGAAGCCATCAGTTCAGCTGAGGTTTGGTGCACTGATATTATGACTAATGACAGCAGAATGGTGCATAGAGATCTATGGCTCGCTGCGTCGGAGGAGGAAAGTCCTCTTCATCACATCAGTTCATTGTTGGCTGTGATCTTCTGGCGTGACACAAGAGTCTGTTCAAGCCTTGATGTGCAGACTCGATCCCGTCCTCACGTCTGTTTTAACAGAGCTGCTGGTCGTGAAACGTCAACCTCGTAATACAAAAAAACCTGAATTATAGTCAAAATCCTTTTTTTAGAATTCAAATCATAAGATTTTAAGCAGAGGATGAACCCTTTACATTTTGGACCAACTCTTCCCTCTTATGTCATCCTCTGGTCAAAATGTCAACTTAAAAAAGATCATTTCTGCATTTAATGGAAATTTCATGAGAGCATGTTCGTCACCTAAAATGATGATTTACAGAAGTTCAGGTCTGCTGTCATTTATGACCTCATTATTGTTCCTCATACAGCTTTAAATTAACAAACAATAAACCCTGAAAGGTATTGAATTCCAGTTTTTATCCTTCGTGTAAACACACGTTCTGACCTTTCTGTTTGTCCTTTTCTCAGCTGCTCATTTAGATTCAGATAAATGAATTACTCTGTGCTTCAGGGTCATGTGACCCCCCACAGACAGGTAGCATAGGACTCAGGTCGATAACGTGAGCCGAGCTGCTTTGCATTCAGTTCATCTGCCACAAACATGTGACTCACCATTTGAATTATGGGCACCTTGTGTAAACAACAGAGCCCGGCGCTGTGGAGCGGCGGCAGGCTGCAGAGTCTGTCGGTGATGCTGGAGGAGGGAAAGGAGGACACTGCACACTTTGAAGGTCATTGCACTTCCAAAAATGGGGCCTCTCCAGAGCTGACATTAATTAAGGCGCCTGTTTTAGAGACATCAGTGTGAGCCGCTGCTGGAAAGACGAGTGATTCTCCGTTCTTTACAGCCAGTGTGACAGAGTTACGAACCATGAGCCAACAACACGTTTCACAGGCAGCACTCGATGTAAAATCCCTTTAAGACGCAACATTAGTGAAAAGAAACTGTGTGGGGTTGAAGCTGGATGCTGGCAGCACATGTGAGGAGGGCTGCAGTCTGTCCTGCATCTGTCTGCGTTGAGTTTGCATGTCCTCTCCACATTTGCATGGTCTGTTTCTGGGTGCTCTGCCTTCCTCCCACAGCTGTGGTGAACAGGAGACGCCAAAGTCTCCATGTCCTGAGTGATGCCTGCACTCTCCCCAGTGCAGCGCTCCAGCTATAGCGGGGTATGACAAACCTTACTATACTGAATGACCACTAAAAGTGACGTGAGCCCACAAAGGTTCATTATCAAATTTACTATATGGTGCTAATTGATGATACTAACAGTCTACAACCGTTTTAGCTGCGCTGTGTGTTTACAATGAAATGCTAACATGCTTATGTTTGTCATCTTCTATATAGCATGTTAGCATGCTAACATTTGCTAGTTAGCACTAAACCCAAAGTGTAACTCCTACAAACTGTCAGACATCAACAATTAATTCTTATAAAATACCTTTAGATATCTTTTTTATTCAATGCATTTGTGAAAGCCTGGTGCCTGCCTTACCCACAATGCACTCAGCTGCTGACAGTTCAGACATTCAGGTGTGTTATGCTAGTAGCAGCTTATGTAGCCTCGAGCTGCTAGCCTCTAGCAGAGAAGAGGAACGTGTTGCAGTCCCAACTGATGACTGATGAGGGAGCAGAGGAAGATCAGCTGTTAGCTATGTTAGCAACTGACGCTCTTTATTTGTCACATGCACATCAATTTTGGTGAAGCAGTTCATCTTCTTAATCTTAAAAGAGAAGTGAGAAGAGTCAAAGACAGGAAGAGGAAGTGAAGAGCAGGTTTGAGCCACAATGAACTGACTGAAGTCTAATGTGCAATTAGCGGCAGTCTCATTTATGGTCCATCAGGACAGATAACTGGACTACTATTATTTAACACAAGCTTTCCTTAGACAGTCAGCTGGTTCTATTGTGATGGCTCCACAGCACAAAACAAAGCGTTCATCACGGGGGACGAGGGCACATTAGCACATGTTGTTAGCTGTAACTGTTTGATGGTCGGACAAGTTGGAGGATGCAAATGTAAATGAAGCGCTGCAGGCTCAGAAACTGGCAGTGGTGGTGGAGGGCAGTGGAGGCTGCCCTCTGCGGTAATCCCAGCGAGACATTCTGATTAAGGGATTACTGCTGCAACTAATTTCAAAGGCCGGGATAGCCCAGACCAGAGCTCAGAGGCGAGAGACGAGAGGAGGATGAGTGGACTGAGAAAAAACTGCAGGATCGAGACGGATGCAGGATGGATGGCGGTGAAGCATGTTGAGGATACGCTGTGGTCAGTCTCACAATGCTTCCAGCGCTGATTTGGTTTTGTTTTCATTAACAGGACAAAGTTTTTCTAAGACAAGATGCCTCAAAGTCAAAGAAAAGCCCCTTTAAGGAGAAACTGACGGAGGCTCGAACAGCTTCAGAGGTGCTCTAGAAAGCCGTTCAGTTACTTCCCAGAAGCCTCAGAGGATGTATATCTCTGGGGGGACCAAATCTCCTGGCTTCATATTGCTCTGATTAAACAGTGAGCAGCCAGTGGACGGACAGATGGTAGCGTGAAAACTAGGACTTTCAAAAATTCCATGCAAACTCACTTTGTGTGCCGGAATCTGTCGACTTTGACTTAAAGCTGGTTCTGCTCGCAGTGACGCTGTTTCACGGGGAGAGGCAGCTCTCACAGTGACGGCTGTGGTTTCATATACAGTGAATGTGATGAGAGCTGGATCCTTTGTCTTTGAAACTAGTTCAGCTCAAAAAGGAGGTCACTTCATTCTGAGACAGTCCATGTGGGACTTCAGTGGATGGTCTGATTTGTCTGCTGTAAAGTGACAAAATCATCTAACGTTTGCTCACTGCAGATAAAATCCATTCTGAGCTCTGGACTGCAGCTTTATTCTGGATCACTGCTACCTGAATACACACAGTACACTCCTTCATTTCAAGGTAATACACGCACGCAGTACATCCCTCTATGGCACTGCAGTATCACCATCGAAGCATCTGCTGGGTCTCGTCTGGCCGTGACCTTTGCTGTTCTAATTAAAGCAGAAAGGGGAGCATATTGTCAGATATGCTCGACAGTCAGCTCCGTGAATACAGCTTCATTCTGCTGCTGAAGGCTAATAGACCTCCTTTAATAATTGACAAGCTCGGAGCGTCCTGCTATTAACCACAACGTTTGAGACCTTTGTCATTCCCTCTGTGGTGCTTTTACTCTCGACTCTTGAGTAAAGGAAAAAAATAAGTCCCCAAAAAATACTTAAACACCTTAAATTCTTTAGCTTTCACACCCCCCATGTGCAGACAAAAAGAAGCTTCATCGCTTCCAACCTGCAAACACTGCCAATTGTTGACATTTTTCATCTGAGTAAGGATGGTTATATAAACCTCGACGCCACCATCATCTGATCTGTAGCACTCTTCTAACCCGTAACTGCGTCCTCAAATTCAGCTGGAGTCGTCCCTCACAGCAACAAGTGGAGGGGACGCAGAGCTGTACGTCAGAGCTAACGGCCGTCAGCAGCTGCTGTCGGACTCTCGGCTGCAGCTCTGAGAGCAGCTGAAGCACATCTGGCCCTTAGAGGGAGTCAATGTGTGATATCTGTGCTGCCGACAGCGTCTGTAGCGTCTGTGCCGGACCGTCAGTCCACAGCTGTAGATTTCCTGTTCAGCTCAGAGCACAGACAGTCCTCACTGAGCTCGTGTTGTGTTTACTGCCTCTGCAGAGGAATCTCCCGCATGTGTGACGTCGCTTTGCACTGATGCTCATCAGGCTCACGATGAGCAGCTTTATGGCTGCTGTGTTTGGCTGCAGCTCCATGTTCGCTGACGGCACATCACCAGTCCACCGTTTGGATTGTGTACTTATCGCTCGCTCTGTCTTTCTTAAACATGTATTTATGCACCTTACATCACATTGAGCCCGGAGGACCTCACAGTTATCGATGTGGAAACTATCATTTAGATTTTATTCAGAATTTGAGCCACTTTTCAGCTATGTCCTCCTAAAAGTCTCCAACCCTTCAGCCTGAGGGATGAGATCATTTGTGAATAACTTCACTCCAGTTTTCTCCCACGTAGTCACAACAGAATCCTAAATAATGACAACAGGCTGCACCAGTGGGACGTCAGAAAAGATGAATATTTCCAGGAGGATGTGAGCGATGTTCCTCTGTATCCACGGTCTGTTAGCCAGCTCCAAATTACAAGAGATGGCTCATGAGAGGGAACGCAGTCCCCAGCCTGCTCCTCATGAAACCACATGTAGAGCTGGATGTGTATTCTTTCATTACACAAGCTTCCTGCCTCGACGTAACCTTAATTACTGCAGAACAAACAACTCCGACAGGTGTGCTAAAAAAAACTGCAGGTATTTTGGGTTGTGATTATGGGGCAGAAGGACAAGAGGAGGATTAAAATCACTACATAACAGAGAATATTAAAACCAACTTATCGCCCATTTATTTCAATCATTTTCACTCATCATTATGTATTTCATCATTAATCAGCATCAGCTCCGTGCAGAATGTTGTTTGTCACCAGATTTAATGCTATTTTAGTGCTCGGTTAAAGGCAGTGAACAGACCTGATTCTGTGCAGATTGTGTGGTACTACAGATGAAATGCATCAGCTAAGTGCGAGTACAGCCCCTGGAGTGTAGGAGTGATAAGAGTGTGTGGGCAGGTGGACATTAACGCTGCTACACGCTCCTGCATTGGCAGTATTTCCTCTCTCCTGCCAAGCATCCTACTTCTGTTGGATGGCCTGAGGGAAGTCCTCATTAATAAAGCCCTTGAGGGGTTTGCTTGTTCCAAACAAAGCCAGCGTGACCTTGAACCAGAGGACACAGCGAGTAATGGTTCAACAGTCATTGAATGTTGATCGTCTTAGTGAAATAGGGAGTAACAGGGGGAGTGGGTGTACTACACAGACACGCCAGTCCACCTGTTCTGCTGAGAGTATACCTGCTGTTTCCAACCAGCCGGCACAGCACACAAACGTTACACCTGCGAGGACCTCCAGGTCAACATGCAGGAAGTGTTTCTCTGCCAAGTGAACCATTACAAAAGCTCCTGAATCCCCCTCAAAACAAAAGACATGACGGTCAGAAACTGCAGAGTTGAACATGAATATGCTCAGATATTGATCCAACTCATTTAGGAACAATATGTCATTTTTGAAAACAAAATATCGACACAAACGTTTAAAAATCAGTATGTTTTAAATTGAAAATCACATCCAGTGTATTCATGCAAACTCGCATGATGCAGTTCAACACTGTGCCACCAACAACATGCACAACCACAACTTTATTTATGCCAGCAAAGACAAACTATGTCACATTCGGGTGACGTCGCAATAATCCGAAAAATAAGTTCCTGACTGTTGATCGTAATAACACTGGCTTTGATGTCCAATCAGCAGGCTGCATGTGTTTTTATCATGAGCAAAACCATCGATAAGTCAGTTTAATTACTGATATCGACAACACAATCAGCTGTTATCAATAAGGAGAAACATGGAGGACGAGAGCAAAGCTACCTGTAATGACACACAGGTGTGTCTGTGCGGCTGTGGTGATGTCATAGTGTACGTCAGCTGCTCTGACGGGGGGGGGGGGGGGGGGTCACTGGTGATGTCGCAGTTTTACAGTCTGTCATTTATCTGTTAATAAATTCATCACCAGCAGCGTGTGTGTCGTGTGTGTGTGTGTGTGTGTGTGTGTGTGCTGGAGGAAGCCGGATCTACCCCCCAGTTCTTTACAGCTGCAGGAGACATTTCTGTTTAATGAGGTCTAGAGAGGCTCTCCCTTCAATTACCATCTATCAGCTTTGTGTGTGTGTGTGTGTGTGTGTGTGTGTGTGTGTGTGTGTGTGTGTGGAGGGTCATTTAACGCTTCTTCAGCAGCAGTCAGTAATGTCAGACTCCTGAGAAGTTTCTTCACTCTGGACAAACACCGAGCATCAGTTTTATTGCTGATGTCATGTGTTCGCCTGATCGTGCAGCACTTTGTCTTCAGAGGCTGATCGTGACCACCGGTGTGATGTCACATCATGTCCTCAGCTGGACTCAAAGGGCGCGGTGCATTCAGACAGTTAGCGTCTTTGACGTCCACACCACCAGGACAGCAGCAGTTACAGGAGCTTGAAGGCATCCTGTGCAGCTGAGACAAGCCAAAGTTCTCAGAGGTCAAACTCGTGTTAAATGCATCTCAAATCATGTTTGTTTACATGCATGTTTGCCTGCTAACAGACGTCTTTTTCACTGCCTCTCTGGCACATTGCTGCCTTTGTTGGCACTTTACTGCCACTGTCTGTCAGTCGATGACCAGCAGGAAACCAGTGGATGTGAAGCTCCAGCACGTCCACGATAGAACCCCGTTTGGATCCTAAAATCACTGCTCTGCACGGCTGCTAGCAGCCAAGAACTCCACAAGGTGCCTTGAACTCAACTTAACGATCCTCCACCTTCACTAGCTTGTTGTTAGCTTGTTAGCTTGGCAGTGGAAAGATAGTGCCTGTCTGCTGAATCATCCCTGGTACCCGAAACATCCTTGAAAAATTTAGATTTTGCATTAAATAAATGCTTAGATGTCTTTTCCAAGGCATCATTGGATCACAGAATAACAGCCCGGCCACAGACCATCAGAAACTGAGTTTGGTCACATAAAGAGAAGGTGAGCAGAGCCGCATGAGGCGTTTAATGTCCTGGACTGTAGCACAGCTGGGCTGAGGCCACGGATAGTTTAGTGCTTCTTGTAATTGAATATTTTGTGCACTGATGAAAAAAGAATAATAATATGAAACATGTCTTAAAAAGACTCTTTCCTCAGTAACACCTAACAGTATCTGAACCATTGTTATGTTAATTCATCTCTGCTAAAAGCTCATGACAGCAAGAAACTCAGCCTTCAACGATAAAAACCCACGAGGTCTTCAGCACACAGTGAGCCTTCCAGCTAAAAAAGAACACTTACTTCTAAATGTCTTCTGGGCCTTTAGAGGTGTTAAGAAAATGTGAAAAGACTCGAGAGTGAAGCCAGTTTCACGCTCTCAAACACGCCGCCATCACTGCAGCTCTACACATTTGGTCTGACGACGGAGGCAGAGATGTTTGGGTGACTGACGGAGGACCGTGTGATGGTGGAGATTCACAAAGAAAAACATGAACACGCCGCTTCTGCCTGACACCCACTGACCCATGACTTTAATGATCAAACTCCACCGTGATCACGACAAAAGCATCATTTCATACAAATCACCACATGTTCAGGAGAGGGAAGCACCGAGCTAACAGGAGGCACGAGAGGTGGAAGGATTTCTGTTCAGACTGACTGAATGTCACTGAGAAGATCAGGACCTGGATTTTACTTTAACGCCAGTGTTTCCATCTGACGGACACACTTGTCTCATGCCGTGCCGTCGCAGTCATGGCGGCTCGTCTGTTCCTGCCTTCAACCCCGATTCATCTCATTTTATTCACACGGCAGAGATTTAAGTGGGACTCGGAGTGAACCCTCCACACGCTCTAAATCACAGCGTTCGGGGGAGTCGACGGCATCCTCCTCTCTTCAGATGAGACTCCCAGCTGCCTGGAGGAAAGCAGATTAAAGCCTGACTGTCGTTGTTTTAACACACACACACACACACACACACACACACACACACTCGAGCTCTTTCCACACCCCCAGACTCGTTCTAGCACACTGAGTGCTTCGCCCCCCCCCATTAACACACACTCTCACACAGAGGGGATCTCTCTTCTTGCAGAGGTCTATTATTAGCTGTTCAACCCAGAGACAAACTAATGACATGTTGGGATGAATCACCAGAGCTGCTGCCTCCAACTATCATTACACTCACGGCACAGCTACAGTAGACAGCCATGCAGGATGCTGGCCACCACACGCACACACATGCACGCACACACACACACACACACACACACATGCCATCAGAACTGCAGTGAAAGTTCTCATCCATGAAGCGTCGAGGCCCACGTGTCTGCAGCTCTTCATCTCAACACGCTGAAAACCAGATTCAGCTGACTTCGCCTGACGTCCAAGATAGCGCCGCTAACGGCGCCCAAACATGTGCACGACAGTGAGCCGTCGTCTTTTTAACTCCGTCTTTGACCTGACAGACGCTGATAGCTCCTGTGTGAACATGTGGAAGGCTTTCTCTGCAGCAGCTCCCCTCGGCTCTGCAGAGCTTTACAACGATTTCAGCTCTTCAACTTCAACGGATGCATCTGTCAGACACTGAGCCTGTTTGGTGGATCAGGTCTCACAGCGATGAAGGCCTCATGTTACCTTACAGAAACGTCACATCCGCTAAAAGAGACCACTGGTTTGGCATCAGTGCTCTTTATTGGTGAGATATCAGACTATTCAGAGAGAAAAGGTCATTTCCTGCCACTGTTCACTACCTGCTCAGCAGCAAGCAGACGGGCGGAGACGAGCTGGTGGAGACCAAAATCAGAGCTGAAACAGAGGGAATGTTAGACTTCTGTTGACTCCTTAATGGAGCTTTGAGTGAACATCTAACAGATATAGATGACAATATTTAACATGAGGCCTGAAGGTGCCTTCACGACCTCAGGTTAAAGCAGCCACAGCGGTCAGCTGATACACACTGTGAAGGTTTCCATCAGCTGGGACCTTTGTTTCCTGTCGTCTCTCCACTGTGTCTCTGTAATAACGTGAAAAACAAGGAATCAAAAATCACGCCTGCCCGGCAGAGACGGTGTCTCCATCTTTGGTGCCATGTTTCTCCACTGAGCAGAAATAAGAGCAGAAGCTCAGAGGAGGTCCAGAAAGCTGCTGTCCTGCCTTCAGAGCACAGCCCTGTTATCAACCCGCCTGTCTGGCTGAAACACGGCTGGCCTGCTGCCTTCACGCCGACTACAAAACACCATTATTACTCTGAGCGAGGACGCCTGGGCTGTTGTTACTATGACAACTGATGTATATGATGCAAAGAAATGTCAGATCAGGCGTTACCACGCGGCCGTTTCCCCACAGACCAGCAGCTTCAGCTGGCAGCGGCCGATCTTAAGCGACACATTAGATCGAGTGTCGGCTCTGAATGAGAGTCGACACCTGATCTGTGCTGCTGTGACTCCTGGACCAGGGATCAGCCTGCAGGTCTGACTGCAGCCAAACTCTGGAACAGCTCGTTTTACGCATTAAACAGCTTCAACCAGCAGCTCTGAAATCTGCAGAACAACACGCAGAAGAGGTTTAAAATCATCCTCTGGTCCTACACTGCTAGCGCTAAACATTTCTTTAGGCACACTAGGGCTTGTTTAAGGTTTGGAGTACAGATAGAGGATACAGGTTCATGTGTTCATCGTTGTGCGACACACGGCTGTGAAGTGAGGTGGAGGTTGGAGCTTCTTGAGGCTCCTCACAAAACAAACATGATATAAATGGATGGTTTGGTTAAACCTGATGTTAGCAGTGGAAACTCCTTCTTTTAGCTCTGCTTTGGTCTCCTCCTCTTCCTCCTGAGGGACATATCTGCTCTTTAGCTGCTAAACGCTCCACTGTGTCCACCATGACTGTCTGTCTGCTGTTTGCTGCTCAGCAGGAAGTGAACTGAGGCTTTTTACAGCTTCTTCTGTGAAACAGGAGCGTGAGGCAGAGCAGCAAAGTTCAACAATGACGAAGAGACAACGTGCTGAAAGTCACGATGAGGAGCTGCAGGGTCGGCTTCATCGCTACCAGAGACACCAACACAGTTCACTTTCACGCTGTCGTCTAATACTAACCCTAACCCTGGTTACAACAATATCGGCTTAGCTATGGTTCAGTAACAGCCGCCGTCACTTGTTAAAGAAGCCACCTCTGTTGGCAGTGGGTTGTGAACAGGAAACAGACAGTCGTTAGTCGACCCGTCCACACGGACCTGTCCACACAGCCAGCCCTCTGCAGGCTGCAGATGAGGTCACTTCCTCCTCAGCTCCCCACAGACGAGGCTCATAATTACTACGCCTCTGTCATTTTCGGCCGTTTGCTGAAATGATTGATGCTCTTTTTGGGTCTCTGGGACACTGTGGAATATTCATGTTCCTCAGAGGATGATTCCTCATGATTCTGGTGAGCCTGAGCAGCTCTGCAGCATCGTGTCAGAGTTTCCAGCTCAGACTGCGAACATAAAGCACGAAGCAACGAGTGTCCCTCATGACCTTGTGAGCGGCTGACCAGCGAGCTCCTGGTAGGGTCTTTAAGACAAAGTGCTCTACGGAGACGCGCCAGAGAGTGATTCATAGACTCCAACGAGCCAATTATACTGTATGAGATGCTACCTTGGCCAGGCAGAGGAGACAGAGGGATATTTTACAAAGCGAGTTAGGCGGTGAGCTGCAGTTATTTTGGCTAATAACCGCTTCAGGGAGCCAGATTGGATGGACTCCATTGAAATGAGTGTGCAAACTCCAGCTTTCAGCCAAACGCTGACATTAGGAATCACACAGCCATCTCACTCGACAACAGCCAGTCATCATGTAATCACATGTTTGTGCTTTGTTTCAGCTTTGTTCAGCATCAAAAGGCTTGTAGCTGTCAGGGAGCCCAGAGCGCTGCTAGAAACTATTTTTGATTTTTTCTAGTGGGCAAACAAGGACTCAGATCCTTTAATTAAAGCAAAAGTGGAAAAGCCACGATGTGAAAGTAAAAGTACCATCAGCCACATGTAGATTCTCCCTCATGGTTTTGTTTATCTGCATGTTATTCGTGGATTATCATTATTATCGTTGATGCATTAATATGTTGGAGGTGGAGCTCATTTTATGTCGTTTTTAGAAATGACTTGTTTTGTAACAACAAAATGTAATAAAGTAAAAAGTACATTTCCCTCTGAGCTGTGGTGGAGTAGACGTAAAGCTTCAGTAAATGTACTATCTGAGCGACACAAATAAAACCTGTCTTCTCACAGCGTCTCTCATCCTTGTCAGGACTCCAGAGTCAAACTCCGGGTCAGGTGCTGGACTTTCTGCTGTCCCTGATCAGCCCACAGCAGGAGACAGCAGGTGGTGAGGGGGGACACTCACACTCAGCCAGCTGACAGCTTACACAAGTTTCCAAGTCAGAGTGAAGTCACACTTCACTACCAGAGTGGGAGGAAGACTCAGTCCGAGCTCTGAGTGTGGAGCTGCAGGCCGGTCGTGGTCGGACGCGGGTGCAGCCCTGCTCCCGGCCTTCAGGCGCCGGCGGCTCGGCCGGCTGCTTTGCTTTATTTGTTAGCAAATAAAAAAGCAGCCGGGTGCAGCTCTCTGGAGTGTTGTGGTTACAGAGAGGTTGCCAGGTTTGGTCATGTCGTGTAGAGCGTTTGTGAGGAAACAGCAGCAGCATGAACTCCGACCACAAACTGACGTATTTACATTTCATTTGTGTTTATGTGAATGAGTGAACGTTACAGGTGCTGCTTCTCAACTTCAGACTGAGCCAGGCTAGATTCCCCGCCTACATGCTGAGCTAAGCTAAGCTAACAATCTGATATCAGTGTGAAAGAAAGCAGAGAAGTAGCAGATTTCCCAAAATGTGAGCACCCCCTCATTTAATATTCAACAACCACAGCTCCCATGAGTCTTAGAGACAGCACGCCATCTGAAAGTCATGGAGCTGCTGGACGCTAAAAAATCTGTTAAACCAAGATCTGCATTAAAAAGCAAATCTGTGAGTCCATCAGGAGTGAAGTGCGTGTGTGCGTGTGCGTGTGTGTGTGTGTGTGCGTGCTGTCAGCTCGAGCTGGAGGGGGAGGGGAGAGCAGTCTGTTGAATGACCTCATATCCACCAGCCAATCCAGCCTGGACGTCGTGACAAAGACGACGCGGATGTGAAGTTTACTACAGGTGTGTGTGAGCGCGCCCTGCTCTGCATCTCAGTGAGAGCACCTGACAGCTCTGCTGGATGCACGTGACCCATCCTGCCACCAACATATGTTCCCACCCCCCTGGAGTGCACCCCCAGACGCACATCCTGGGCCACAGGCTGCAGCCCGGACGGTGAAGGCCGAGCATGCAGGCAGCAGCAGCCCCTGGCCTCTCCGTGCCCTACATGAGTCCTTCCACCCTCTTTCCCAGTTTCTGAACCTATTTTGGATTCAAAACCAGGCCAGCAGCAAAGCTCAGAGCTCCTCAGCCCGACTCATCAACAAACACCTGATTCTGACGAGTTTCACTCAGTGGATGTCAAACGGAAAGAGGACAAGAGCAGGACTTCTGTCCTCTGCTGAGGTTCAGCTTCACACTGAGCTTCGACCTGAGCAGCTCTGATTCAACCTCTGTCATTTCCAGAGAGCAGCTCGGAGTCCGTCCCGGATTTTAAAGTGTGACGACCAGTCCAACGATCGAGGCTAATAACGTAACCGGTGAGGCTATTTTTAGCCTGCACGAAGATGCGCTCAGCAGTGATGGCGACGGCTCCCTCCCCCTCCTACACCGCGATGACGTCGTGCTGTTACGCAAATCCAGGGGTTCACCTTTTGTAGACCTCCAAAAAAAAAAAAAAAAAAAAAACCCTCCAGCAGAGTGGTCGCGGGCGTAATTCTTTGAGACATGCAGCAGAGCGGAGGACAGGACGCGGAGGACAGGACGCGGTGCTGCGGGCGGAGACGCTCCGAAGTCCCGCTTTAATTCCTCAGAGCGGCTCTCTGGAGACACTTGTCTAAACTTGGTGCTGGACACACCCAGAGTGACACGGAGCAGGTCTCTGGACCCTGCGAGCATCCCGGCTGATCCGATGTGGACAGCCGGGGTCGCAGCCCGCTCAGCCCCGCACAGACCCCCACAGAGCCCCACAGCCCCGCACATTACACTGACGGTCAAAACGCGCACATTCAGCGGCTCCAGCTCCTCATTTCACTCACTGACGCTAAACACAGACACAAACAACAGGACACAAAGTGGACACTTAACTATTTGTAGAGGTGCTGGAGACACAGGTCGAGGCATTCCCCCTCCACCTCGTCCTCGGTCACCAGGTCCGACAAGGGGCGCATCGGCACCGGGTCGCTCTCCTGCAGAGGCATTCTCATCTCCCGGAGAAAGAGCTCCAGGAACCGTCGGAAGGTTTTCTCCTCTGCTGCACAGCCGGCCATCATTTCTCATTCCTAGACAGACAGAGACAGCTCCGCCCGTCACAACACTAACTTGCCGGGCTAAGAAGAGCAGAGTCAGAACACTAACTGGACCAGCTGGACTGTCAGCGCGCTGCCGGACTACCTGAATGAAGGTGTAGCACCGGGGGAGCAGAGCCGTGGACTGCCGGTGTGTCTGGAAACAGCGGACCGGGCTGGACGAGTGGCACCGCGGCGACTACGGTTCTACTACTGGACTGTCAGGATCTGGACTGAGCCCCCATTCAGAGCGGAGCGGGAGCGCGCGTCGCGTTATCAGGGATTTCGGATGATCAGGGGGCGGTGACGTCAGAGGGGACGCAGCGGTTTACATGCGGACGTGAACGCGCGCGCGGCGATGACGTCCGAACCCTTTTTGTTTGCAGACGTGATGAAGATGAAGGTGGCCTGTTTGCTGCTGTCTCGGCTCAGAAGAAGAACTTTAATATAAGAACACGTCACACTAAGAGCTTTAAATACAGACACACAGAATGTAACTGAGCACATTTACTCGAGTACAAATTCAAGGTACTTGTACTTCACTTGAGTATTTCCATTGTATGCAACTCAATACTTCTACTGCACCACATCTCAGAGGTTAATGCTGCACTACATTTGTCTGACAGCTTTAGTCATATAAACTGGATGCTCTATTTTTATTCTTACTTTGTCTTTCATCTTTTATTTTGACCCCTGACACAATATGTCCGTTGTTATTTTATCTTATTTTTACCCTGCTGCCATGTGTAATCTCATGCTGGATCGTTTTCCTCATGTGGTAAAAATCTCCAGATTCTGCATCTCTAATCACACTTTGACTGGAAACGACGAACCATTTACTTGAATCTAATCGGTTCAGCTTTTCCTGTCCAGATGTGAATTCCACTTATTAGAAATTATAAATTAAATTCATTAAATGTGGTTTTGACCTTCAGTGAGAGACACTGTATATTTAATTCATGTTGAGAGATATCCTAAAACATACATTAAACTTTTTTTTGTGAAAGCTTCAAATCCGTCAGAATTCAGCTGCAGCTGTCTGAACCCGGAGTGATGGCAGTGAGCTAAGCTTCAGGTCATATTCTGGATTTTGACAAACGAGTGTTCTTCATCACAACAGGGAGGCGTACAGTATGCAGTACTGTAAGTGGTCATGTGACCTGTCTCAAAGGCTTCTAGCTGCACTGTTCTTGTCTTGAATAAATGATGAAGAGCACGATGCCTCCAATCGTCTTATCAGAGGAATGTGGATGTGGTTCAGAGCTCTGCTGTGTTTTTTATTTTGTCCTCATTGGTCTGGTCACACGTCTGGAACATATTTGGACGTCTGTGCCGTCCTCCCCTCTGACACATACGTGTCTGTTTCAGACATTTTAAGTCCTCCTCCGGTCAAAAACTGTCCTGCTCATTATAAGACTGTTCCTTGTTAATCAGAATGAGGTTCGTGGTGTAATACTGACAATTGATCAATAAATCAACTGACAAAATCATTTGACATAAATTTTGATAGTCAGTCAAACCTTTGATTCATTTTTCCCTCCAGCCATGTGACAACTGGCTGCTTTTCTCTGTTTCTCCTCACCGTAAACTGAACTTCTTTGGGTTCCACACTGTTAACTTGGAAACTCTGACTGGCCTTTTTCATTATTTTTTGATGATATATAAAGAATTAATTGAAAAGAATACTGACACATTAATTGATAATGAAATTAATTATTCGCTGCAGCCACCTTAAATATGAGTTTAAGACATGTTTATATGTGTGATGTGGAAACGTGAAACCTGCAGAGGACAGCCCTGAGATGGACTTCACAGTGAAGACGTCTTGTGTCCAGCAGTCTTCATGTATTCTCAATGAGGAAGAATAATTTTTAGAAACCTTTAAAAAAAGCAACATGTCTGCTGGGGCTCTTTAATTAAACTGAACTTTTCTGTCAGGTCTAAGAGCCCAGAACAGATCCTGTTACTTTCTTCTGTGTGTGCACTTTCTTCGAGATGAACATGGAGCTGCTGGAGGTCACTCTGTCCTGATTCCTTCACTTTTTCTTATATAACCTCGTTTTTATTTTCTGCTGGCAAACTGTGTAAAACTTCAAGGACTGTTTTATTCTTTGTATCAGGAGGCTCCCAGGTACTGAGACCTAAAGTGTTCTAGCTGTAGTCCACTGAGTGCAGTGTGTGACTAAATGCATTCCACTGCTGCTGGGACACAAACCAGTGAGCTTCTGAGATGCTTCTGTGTTCAGTGGATCCAGTGCAACACCAGTAAAAACACACAGTACATAAAAGAAACAGTTCATTCAACTTCAATTCAAGAGAAAACGTCTTATGATGACTTTCCAGCAGTGTATAAATATTAAGACTTACCTCCATCTCGACATCTGCAACAGTAAAAAGATATTACAGATGAGTGCATCACAATAACAATGACGACAATAATAATTCAATAGAATAAATATTAGAATAGAAGAACACTCACAGAGGTCTTTTCTGCATTGAGTAGACCTGCTTTTACTTTTAATACTTCTAGATTTGGTCATAAAACTAACTTGATGCGGGGCTTCATCTTGTACCGGAGTATTTTCAGTGTGTAATTTCTACTTTTACTGAAGTAAATCTTCTTCCACCTCTGGATGAAAGAGAAAAGCGTGCAGCGAACAAGCGGAACAGTAAAGCAAAGCCGCATCTACTCGGACATTTTAGTGCACGAACCCGGAAATACACCCGGAAATGGGTGCGTCGTTGTTTTTATACCCCCGGCTTTCAACATGAAGGAAGCGAACATGTCTTTCCCGGTGAGTATGGGGGCTCTGCTTCAGGCGGAGCTCCAGGAGGACGCCGCTCAGCGGGACGACGGCCTGTGTGTCGTCGGTATCTTCGGGAAGAGCAACATGCAGTCCGCGCCGCACAAAGAGTCGCTCGTCAACACTCTGGCCGACAAACACATCTTCTCGCTGTTCGGCGGACCGGAGGACGACGGCACCGCGGACAGCCACATCCAGGCTTTCTACAACCAGGAGAGCCGGGTGCTCTACCTGCTGCTCACCTCCGTCTACGACAGCCGGCAGCTGCTGCGGGCCTGCCAGTCTCTGAGCGCCGGCACCGGACACTCCGACGCCCACGACTTCTGGAAAGGCCTGGACAGACAGCACTGCCTCCACCTGCTCTACATGTTCTCCGTGTGCCACGTCCTCCTGCTCGTCCACCCGAATCAGACCTTCGACGTGGCCTACGACCGGCTCTTCAGAGCCCTGGACGCCCTGCGACAGAAGGTCCTGCCTCTGATCCGAGCGGCCATCAAAGACTGTCCGGTGTCCAAAGAGTGGAAGGTGAACTGTAGGCCGTGTCCTCCGCGCCTGCTCTTCGTCTTCCAGATGAACGGCTCTCTGAAGGTCTCCATTTTTCTTACATGACAGTAGCAGTCAAACCCCGCAGGTGCACACGTGTTCACGTTGAAGGGCTGATGATTGACGATGGTGTGGAGTCTGAATACTGAGATTATTTCAGAAACACATAAACTATCAGTGATCAGCTGATTCACAGCAAAATAGAGCTCAGACCATCAGATCTTTTTTCAGGCTTTAGAGATCAATCTTAAATGTAGTTTTCAGGATCTTGAATGTTTTCTTTTGTCCTCCAAAAGACAACAGTGTTTCCTCTGAAGCATCTTTCCTGTGGGGAGACGTGACTCACCTGTAAATGAACGGTGGAGGAGGCTGTTTCATCTTTTTATAGAGTTTCAGACCTTTAACAAACTTCACATACCATAATGGGAAAGTATCGGTCATAACAAAGGCTGAAGCTGATCAGTCATTTCTCACTGGGTCGTTCATCCTTTTTAGGCCTCTTACCTGATTCAGGTCACGTTAGTTTCATAAATTTTATTAGTTTTATATTCACTGAGAAAAATGTGATTCGAGGTTTTATCATTCAACGCTGAATTTCACTGATGTCTCTTCTGTCTGTCTGTCTGTCTGTCTGTCTGTCCAAAGGTCTCTGCAAACGGCTCAGAGTCTGGAGGAAACCCAGACAAACCCAAAAAGCACTCCCCCAGGAGGAGGCTGCAGCACGCGCTGGAGGACCAGATTTATCGCATCTTCCGTAAAAGCAGAGTCTTGACCAACCAAAGCAGCAACTGCCTGTTCACCGTGCCCGCCAACCAGGCCTTTGTGTACGTGGTACCAGCAGTGGAAGAGGACCCGGTGGGCGCTTTGCTCGGTCAGCTTCGGTCCAACTGCATCTTATCTGAGCAAGACTCCACCGTGACGGCGTCAGGACCGAGGCGTTACCAGCAGATGAGGCGCTCGGCTCGGCCTCTCGGCTTCGCCGGAGACTTGGGCGGCGTGTCGATGGGCGGCCAGCCGCTGGACTGCAGCTTGAAGGAGTTCCTCTGGCAGCACGTGGAGCTGGTGCTGACCAAGAAAGGCTTTGACGACAGCGTCGGCCGCAACCCACAGCCTTCGCACTTCGAGCTGCCCACCTACTCCAAATGGGTCCAGGTCGCCTCCAGACTCCACCAAGTCCTAATTAGCAACACAGAAGAAGAAATAGCTGAGCTTGCCACCAAAGTGCAAGGCCAGCTGAAGGTTCTGGAGGGTTTCCTCGATGCTGACACAAAGTTCTCTGAGAACAGGTGCCAGAAAGCTCTGCCGCTGGCTCACAGCGCCTACCAGTCCAACCTTCCCCACAACTACACCACGACGGTGCACAAGAACCAGCTGGCTCAGGCTCTGCGGGTCTACAGCCAGCACGCCCGCGGCGTGGCCTTCCAGCGCTACGCCCTTCAGCTTCACGAGGACTGCTACAAGTTCTGGAGCAACGGGCACCAGCTGTGCGAGGAGCGAAGCCTGACAGACCAACACTGTGTTCACAAGTTCCACCTGCTGCCTCAGCCAGGTGAACTCTCTCTGCTGTGTCCTCTGTCCTAACGAGGACACACACTGCAGAATGTAATGAATGGGGTGTATGACAAGTCCCTGCACGAGTCTGCTGTGTAGTTTAGATTAACTGAACATTCAGTCAGCCTCAGACAAACATGACTGAGTGAATTAATCCAAAAAAAAAAAGAAAAAACTGAATGTGTTAATGTGCTTCATGTTTCTGTGAGGACTTTATATTATTGACATAAATTCAAGAAGAATCAGGATAAAATCAATAACTGTGACTTTCATTCCTGAAGGGGAGAAGCCGGACATGGACCGCAACCCACCCGTCCTCAACCACAACAGCAGGGGGCGCTCCACCAGCTCCTGTAACTGCGGCAGGAAACAGGCTCCCCGCGAGGATCCGTTTGACATCCAGGCCGCAAACTTTGACTTCTACCAGGTCAGAGTTCACTCTCCTCCCCCTGACAGCTCCTGTGCTAACCAGAACATTCATTCATTCATCCTTTATGCACACAGTGTTCACAGTGTGGTCCAATGACAGCCGTTCACTCTGTTTTGCATGGCGCCCTGCGTACACAGGACAATAAGAGCAGGGTGAAGACGAATGTCTTGATTAAAGCGGCTTTAAATCTGATCTGACACACGACACAAACATCCTCGTGTTCTCCAGCGTTCGTCAGACGTTCGTGTCTCATCATATGTGATATCTGAGATGTTTTGCTCTGTGACGTCTCTTCCTGAACAGATGCTGGAGGAGAAATGCTGCGGGAAGCTGGAGAGGATTGAGTTTCCGGTGTTCCAGCCCAGCACTCCCGATCCAGCCCCGGCCTCCAACCAAGCTCAGCGACTCCCGTGCGAGGCCTCGGGCGAGGCAGAGAGGCTGAAGGAGCCGAGCACCGCCCAGAGCCACACACCCGGAGACACCAGCCTGAGCTTGGCCCTCAGCCTGGGCCAGTCCACCGACAGCCTGGGGCCCTACGGGGACGGAGATGGAACCGAAGCCCAAGTCCAACAGAAGAGGCCGAGCCTCGTCGACCGCCAGCCCTCCACCGTGGAGTACCTCCCAGGTATGATGCACTCTGGCTGCCCCAAAGGCCTCCTACCCAAGTTCTCCAGCTGGTCACTGGTCAAACTGGGTCCAGCCAAGTCCTACAACTGCCACACCGGTCTGGAACAGCCAGGCTTCCTGCCTGGCTCGTCCTTCCTCTTGCCGTGGGACTTGGTGATTCGCTCTCGGTCAGAGGAGGACGTGGGACTGACGGAGCCTTTGGACGGAGGCACCTCCTCGTGGCCGGCCCCCAACAAGACGCTGGTTAGCAAGCGAGGGAGTGCCGGAGGGCTCGGTCGGAGTCGCAGGAGGGACGACATGGCTCGCGTCTTCGTGGGCTTTGAGTATGAAGACAGCAGAGGAAGACGCTTCATCAGCTGTGGGCCTGATAAAATAGTGAAGGTTCTGGGTCCGGGGGGCGCCAAAGATCCCGCCACCAGGGTGCTGAACACCGACATGCCGCTGTACTTCCCCTCCCCTTCGCAGGGCCGCAGCCTGAAGCCTCACTTCGCCCAGCTGGCTCGCCTTTATGTTGTGGTGCCGGACGCCTCGCTGGAGGTCACGCTCAACCCTCAGGTAAACCGCCGAGCAAGGCTCGCCGCCGTCATGTCTCTGTGCAGCACATTGATTGTTTTTACAAGTTTACGTCTTAAAATGAGTTAAAAAACAATAAAATGTCGCAGTAATTCAAGGCGCTCTGCGCGAAACGAGCTTTCGTTCTGTGTGATCTGAAAAAGTCGATCAGAGAGTCTGCAGACAGACGAGCTGTCAAACACTTTCACGTCCGTCTTCGGTGTGAAGCGCTGCTGTCTCTGCTCTCCAGATCTCTGTGCTTAGTGGAACCGATCGTTCTGAACTCTCCTCCAGCTCCGCTCACAGATGTTGGCTCAGGTCTGGAATTTCAGCGTGAAGTGAAGCTGTCGGCTAGTTTATCACTAAAATTATCACATTTTCTGGAAGCAGGAAGTTGTTTACTGTCACCAAAACAAAGAAGTGGCACATTTCAGATTTGGGTGTTAAAGCAGTCAGATTTAGAGCTCATCTAACAAACCAACCCTCTGCGTGTTATCAGCCAAATGTACTGAAGGCTTCGGGATGAGCGTCTAGAAAAGATGCCTGAAACATGATGTTTATGACTTTGTTGGACTGTCGATCTGCAGCATTTCACTGCTGCAGCTGGTTGAAGTGAAGCCAAAGTAAGATCAACCTGAGGGGTCGTCACATGATCACAGAAGAAGAAACAAAGTGACACGTTGTATTACTGGTGTTTGCTTTTTTGTGCAATATTAGATCATTTTACCTTGTCGGTGCATAAGAACATCACAGCTGAAAGACACCTGTTTGTATTTGCAGAACTTGCCTGACAATCATCACGTTTTTAGGTTTTCTTCAGCGTTAAAGTGATTCACTGAGAAGCGTGTGTGTGCATCAGCGGCTTCAGTACGAAGTGGAGCAGCTTACAGCTAATTCAGCCGTTAGCGCTTCAGCTCATGAACATGTGAACAGATGAATGAACGGTGACAGGCTGAAGCTCACAGCTTCTCTCTGTGTGTCTGAAGCTCTGTGAGTTCAGGCAGATGGTTCAGATGTTTGTTAGCAAAACATTTCATTAGAGATGAATGAATGAATGAGTGAGTGAATGAGTGAGTGTATTCTGAGTAAACAGGTCTTATCAATCCTCTGATGTGTTTCAGGTGCAGCCCGGTCCTCCGCCCTGCCCCGTCTTCCACCCGGAGCAGACAGACATCGTGTTGCCACCTGACGGTCTTTGGGTGCTGCGGTTCCCTTATTCCTACCTGACAGATCGCGGCCCCTGTTACCCCCCCAAAGAGAACCAGCCGCTCAACAACTACAAGGTGCTGCGGGGCATCCTGAAGGCCACCACTGCGAACCCTCCACCACAGTGAACGCTGAACGGCATGAAGGACTTCACCTTCCTGGACCCGCATTTATGGTCACGTCCTGATGAGGCTCAGGACGTTTTGTTCTTTCGACCCCCAGACCTCCTCAGTCCAGAATCTGGTCTTGATCGACACTTTGATCCATGACAAGGATGTTTGAAACCACTGGACGGATTCCCCTGAGATGTGCTTCAGACATTCATTGTCCGATTGATGTCGGTTTTTGATTTAAAGCACAGAGGACGAACCAGCTCTGTGGACCACGCAGACATTCAGCTCTGAGAAGAGTCACATCAGCAGCGAGGCGTCCGCTCGTTCTAACACTTTGGAGGTGAAACGTATGTCGTGGCCTCGAGCTGAAATCTGCTGATTCTTCATATGTGAACAGCTTCAGAGCAACACACACACACACACACACACACACACACACACACATTCTTTCCTGGTGTGGGATTCTGTACCTTTCCGAAACCAACGATCCAACATTCACACCCACTTCACGCCGTGATTGGCCAGCTGTGCGGAGGCGAGAAAGCGGGCAGTGATGTGAAGATGTGAACTTCCTGTGTCGCTGCAGCTGTGGAGGACGAACGTCTTCCAGCAGAGAAATGAAAATGTGTGCTGATGATAATTAATTAGGCTGAACTCGTTTACTGTAAGTCCACTAATAAGCATGTCCGAGCAGTCTGTAGACCTTTAAGAGATGGTCTGTAACACACTGTGATGTAGCAGATGGTGTTCATTAATGTGCTAACTGTGAGGAGGCTGATGTTTGAACAGATAATCAATGGAAACATAATAAAATCTCTGCTGATCGCTGATCACCACTGACACAGATGACCAACAGCTGCTGGAACGATGTTTCTCTGTCAATAAAAAGAACTCAGAGGTGACCTGACCTCAAACTGAAGTGAGCAAAGTGCAAAGTCTTTGAGAATCGTGAACGTCTCACTGAGACTGGCGAGCCGAGAAGACAAACCTGCATTATACTGTTTGTCCACCAGAGGGCGTCAGCCTCCATCATCATGATGAAAAAGACCCCTTTAAAAGAAGTTTAAGTGGATTTGTTGTGTCAAACCACAGGTGTGATGTTTGTCTCTTCGGCTGCTGACTGAAGACGATCTGTCAGTGTTTCTGCATCACCTCTAAAAAAAACATGGAGGCCTGAAAGAGTTCAGCTGACACTGATATGATTACAGAAGTTTGAGCTTTACTGCGTGAAGTTAAAGTAAGTTAGGAGGAAGCGACATCATTTGCTTCACCCTGGGTTCCCTGCAGGTGTTTTACTGTGAAGGTATCACAGCAGGAAGTGAAGCTGTTGATTCAGCTTGTTAAACTCTCCATGAAGCTTCAGGCGTCCATCAGCTGGCTGAGGCGACTTCACTGCTGCTCTCAGATCAGTGTGTGATGTGGGTGTCGTCTTCTCCAAAGAACAACGAGATCAATTAATGATCTCATACCTGAGTACCACACACATGCACACACACAGCCTTCAGGAATGTGGATAATAACAATAGGGTTAATAGCAAAGCTCAGGAGTTATTCAGGTCATGAAGCTGAACAACAGCTGGTCACACTTTAACTGACACGTCAGCTTCATTCAGTGCTCCGACACTTTTTCTTTCACGCTCTTCGGTTTGAAGTGTGTTTACTGCCTACTGACACTTCAGCTGATATCAGCCGTTTCCCTTCATCTGACCTTTCAGAGCGCTTCCACTTCAGTCGACATTTCAGCTCCTTTTACTGTGTCAGATTCCACTTCAGCTGACACCAACTTCTCTTCACTTTGACTCCTTTCAGCTGACTCTCCAGCTTCACTTAGCTCTTGTTTAAACTAAAGCTTAACTGTCATTCAGCACTTCAGCTGTTTTTACTGCCACATCATCTTCCTTCAGTCTTTCAGCTTCACGTCTTACTGCCACAGAAACGCTCATCGCGCCGAACGCTGAAATGTCGTTTGCAGTTCAGAGCAGAATTCATTCAGACCGTTGTTTGTTTACTGACACCATCGAGTCACGATGCCCTTCAGAGAGCTGGAAGCAGTAAATGTGGGAGTGTGTGTGAAGCAACAACAACCATAAAAGGAACCAAAGACACCTGAAGTGTTCAGTGTTGCTGCTCCCACCTGTGGACAGGTGGAGGAGGCGGGGGGGATAAAAGCCAGCCCACTCGCAGATCAGAGTTTACGGCTCTGCTTTGTGTCTCACGTCTGTTCCAGCCTGAGAGCGACTGTGCCAAAGTTCAGACTCACAATAGAAGAAAGAAGACACTGAACAGGACGTCCTGTCTCAGATTCAGCTTACAGACGAGTTTGACCCGAACAGGTGAAGACAAACACCTGAGACCATTCCAGCAGGCGGGATGTGAGTATAATGCAGTCAGCGTCTTCAAGGAATCACTGATTATTGAAGGTTACAGTGTGCGTTCTCGGCCTCCTGCAATGGCTTACCACCAGGTTAACTTTCAACTTTATTTAAAGCAGGACAGGTAACAGCCACCTGTGAGAGCAGCTCTGTACATTTGCTGGTATGTTTGAGTTTGTGGAAAATTTTAGCCTTTAAATCTTTTCATTGTGTTGAATCGTCTTCTGTACTATCGTCCCCTTCAGAGGACAAATACTTAAGCAACACACCAACGTTTGCCTTGTTTTAACCTCATGGGAATAACAGTACATATACACAGTACATAACACAGTACTGTACTGAAGCACAGCACAGAGGTACTGGTACTCTGCTGGGGTGTTACTTGGGGTAGCACTGTGTTTTTAATTGCCACCTTGTATTTAACTGACAGCTGTTGAAACTAGATTTTAGTTTTCATATGTGTCCAAAAACTGCTTTTCCCCAACTATGTATTCCTAGTATGACACTGGAGTTTAAAGGCTTTTATTTATTTAAATATATTATAAATAACAAGGCAAATCTCCCATTTTGTGAAATGCATTTATTTGCTTTCACGCTGAGATTTATACGGGAACATTGATAACTCTCTCCTATCTGTAAATACGAAGCTAAAACCAGCAGCTGGTTAACTTAGCATAAATGCTGCAAACAGGGGGAACTGTTAGCCTGCATTCGGAGAGCTGGATCACGTGCCACCGCTCAGTCCTGCTGTTAGTTTGTCCGGTGGTCACTCACAGTATTGCAACATAAAAAATCCTCTGCAGCTCAGAAATATTGAAGGCCTTTGAGTCTGTAGTTCAGCTTGAGATAAACTGGTGAACACGTGCAGAGGCTCCGGTGTGGAAGCTGCTGGTATCAAACCATGCAGACGTTGGTTTTACGTGTCCAGTTTTTAAAGGAATCTGTGAACACTTTTCTCTCAGTGTCAATGAAGTGAATCGTGTCTCTGTTGCTCTTCCATCGGCAGCGTTGTTCTCTCGGCTTTAACTGATCCAGACCAACATGGCCACCAGGAAGGCAGAGGTGCAGCGAAGGATCGTGTCCAAAGACGGCCACAACAACGTGCGGATTGACAACGTGGAGGGCATGGTCAAACTCTACCTGCACGACATCTGGACCACGGTGGTGGACATGAAGTGGCGCTACAAGCTCACTCTGTTCGCCTCCACCTTTGTCATGACATGGTTCATCTTTGGGGTCATCTTTTACTTCATTGGCATGGGCAACGGAGACTTCGAGGCCGCTTTGAATTCCAACCACACGCCCTGCGTGACCAATGTCCAGACGCTGACCGGAGCCTTCCTGTTCTCTCTGGAGTCCCAGACCACCATCGGATACGGGTTCCGTTACATCTCCGAGGAGTGTCCTCTGGCCATCTTCACCCTGGTGGCTCAGCTTGTCATCACCGGCCTGGCTGAGATCTTCGTCACCGGCGCCTTTCTGGCCAAACTGGCTCGGCCCAAGAAACGAGCGGAGACCATCAAGTTCAGCCAGTCGGCGGTGATCTGCCGGCGCCAAGGCAAGCTGTGCCTGATGGTGAGGGTGGCGAACATGAGGAAGAGCCTTCTGATCCAGTGCCAGCTAACCGGGAAGCTCCTCCACTCCAACGTGACAGAGGAGGGCGAGAAGACACAAGTCCACCAGAGCTCTGTGGATTTCTACATGGACTCCAGCAGCGAGTGCCCGTTCCTCATCCTCCCGCTCACCTTCTACCACATCCTGGACGAGCGCAGCCCACTGGCAGACCTGAACGCAGAAAACCTTCGCACCCGTGAGTTCGAGCTGCTCGTCACCCTAAACGCCACCATGGAGTCGACGGCGGCCACGTGCCAGAGTCGCACCTCCTACGTTCCTCAGGAGATCCTCTGGGGCTACGAGTTCAAGCCGGTGCTGTTCAGCACCACCGGCGGACGTTACGTGGCCGATTTCAACTTTTTTGACAAAGTTCAAGTGAGCAACGATGCAGCTTTCCTCAGCAACAACACCGAGAAGCTCAGACTGGAGGAGAACTACAAGAGAGAGTAGACACGTCATGTTAGCTCGGCCTGGACCAGAACGTTAGCTTGTGTCAGTCAGTGTATTCTCACCATTCAAACACACTGTTTCAACATGTTGGTGTGATCACGTATAAAAAGTGATCTGGTCCTATTTTTTTTAAAGAAATGACTCAAATGTTCCAGCAGAACCTGACATGAAGAAACACTTTCTCTTCTTTATTGTTTTTATGTTCAATCTTAAGTTTGGATTTAATTCTTTGTACCTGAATGCTTTGTATCACTGGATTCACAGGGGTTGAAAACACTAAATGAAATGTTAGTCTGGGTTTCAGTGGAGGGTTTTCATGTTTAAAGGTTTTTTAAGGCCTAGAATCATTTAGATTTCTTTAGATTGTTCAGCATTTAAAGGAATTCTTTGACACTTTGGGAAATCTGTTGATTTTCTGTCTCATAGAGTCACATGAGAAGATCAACACCACTAAATCTGGATTTCATGATTTTCAAACTGAGACAATTTCTTTACCTGAAGTAGAGAGGTATGAATGTGTGGTAGTATGAGTACATGTTAGTGTGTATTACATGCCTGCAGGTGCTGATGCTTCTGTTTGTATGAAACGTGCTTCATGAACAGAAACCAGAATGTGCCTGATTTGATTCCTGTTGTTTGATTAGGACACAAATCAATCATGATGGTCTGAGAACACAGCGGAGCTGAAAGGGACGAATGACGGCGACTTTAAAGTCTGATACAAATTCAGTGGTTTCGCTTTGTAAATAAAGATTTCTTTACCTGTTAAAATGAAATGTGGCGTTCATGAAAGCCTCCCAGTGCATGCTGGGGTGGGCTCCAGTCACCAGTGACCCAGTGCAGGAATACGCTGTTCTAGACAAACGGATGGAGGTGTTTGAAAGGGAAAACAGGTTGAGCCAGCTGCTCGGCGTCTCGGTTGTCTTTTGTTGTGGAAACAGTGAGGATCAGCCAGCAGGCTCGAAGTGTATCTGCTCAAAACAAGCTTTGAATCCAGATCACAGCCGATCTGCTCCTGTCAGAGGCAGACAGGAAGCTCCCTGATCAACGGCAGCTCGTCTGAAACGTCTCATGTCCAAATGTTACAGTCAAAGATCACAGGTCATGTCAGCATTAACTCTATGAAGTTATTAAAACAGTAATGTCACGACTGTCAGTCAACATTGAGCCTCAAGGTGTCAGAAGCTGCTCCGTAAAGATCAGGAGGAACATTTGACGGTTCGTTCATCGTTCGTTCGTTGTATGTCTGCCCGCCTTTATCAAGCATCTGCATGGGAACACAGAGCAGCATTAACATATAAAGGGTCGATTCAGCCAAACAAACAAAGACATATCTCCACGCTGACGTTGGATGGAGACTGTTTTGGTTTTAAGATATTCACTTCTGCATCTACAGAAATGACATAAAACAAGCCACACGATTTCCACTGAAAACTATTCACAGTGAGATCTCTGGATTATTCAGAGTTAAAGGGGCTCAAAAAGTCTTTTTCCAAGTTCGGTATTGAGGAATTGACGCTTCTACTTTAAGACAGGAAGTATTTTCGAGGCTGAGATACCGCTTTTATTCTGAAGGTTTTCGACCGGAACTCATATTGTTGCTGTGAGGAACTGAAGCCAGGAGGGCATAAAAGCAGTTAGCGTAGTTTGTTTGATTTATCAGCAGAAAAGAAGTTTAAGACGGTTGTTTAAACGTCTGTCTGATGCAGATATGAGCGTCACTTTGGACATAAGACTGAAAAGAGCCAACAAAGTTTACCATGAAGGGGTGAGTAGCCACGTTAACCGCAGTAAGCTAACAGGCTGCTCCTGTCGCCTGTTTGACTGTTAGCTAATGGGAACCTTTCTGTGTTGGTGTTTAACGTCACGGTCACTAAAACAGCGTGTTATAAAGTCAGCAGCTAGCTAAGCTAAGCTAAGAGGCGTTGTCCTCTCCGCACATGACCAGCTGCTGATTAGCGGGGTGTTACGGTAAAATCTGTCCCCGTCAGAGTCTGTGCTGCTAACAGATCAACGAGCCACACAGAAAACATGTTGGGGGGCAAAATACTGACAAGTGTTAGAGCTCTCAGGCAGACATGGACGCCGATGACCATCAGGTGCTCAAATCACAACTATGAAAACTTTAGGCTGTCTGAAGAAGTTATGTCAACTTAAAAACAGCTGGAGTCTGAGACTGCGGCCAAGCTAGCCCCAATGTGTGCGCGCGCGTAGTCTCACATTTACGGCAGAAGGAGCTGACAGGAAGAAATTTTAAAAAATAAATAAAACAAATCATCTCATTAACAAAGAGAAATACAATCTCATATCAAGTACATTGTTTGGTCAAGTACAAAATCAGTACACAGACTAATAAATGTCTTCTGTTATCACAGTTTTTAGGTCAAACATTTCAGTTACCAAAACAACCAGATATGAATGAATATGACTCCTCAATGATTCCTACACTCATCTTTAACCTGGAGGTGCTGATCCTCTGATGTTGTCCACTAACAAAAGTGAGTTCTACAGAGTCCAAAGCTTTCTAGAAATCTAAGAATAGAATAAATCCATCATCCTCAGTAAGATCTCTATGTTCAATAATATTCATCAGTATCTGATCTCATCATGAATTGATCTTTAAATCTTCCCTTTATTGTGTTTGCTCCCAAAAGTGTTCAGTTAGCGACTTTATTCTTTCAGATTTCTTATTTTCTGAAGACAAAAGTGCTCGGCATGAACCTCTCACCTGAAGAGGTTCTGAAATCCAAAGTGTACCTGAACACAACACATACGTCACATTTTAGCAAAACGCATCAGACTGAGTGAAGTTAGTGCGAGGATACACGTGTGACCATGTTTTCAAAATAAATCATTTTATGAGATGATGAAGTGACAGCGCAGCTGACCTGAGGTCAGGTGAGTCAGGTTACAGAATCAGGTGAGTCAGGTGACAGAATCAAGTGAGTCAGGTGGACAGATGCTGCTGCAGTGTTTGATCTGTGATCACAGTCATCGACTGTTCACACCGTCTGATGCTGCATCAGATGTAATGTCAGCGTTAAGATGGAGGCTGTGGTCATGATGACGGTGTTGCTCTGTGTGCAGGAGGCGGTGGCCGGCGTCATCGTGCTGATGTGTAAGGAGGCACTGCAGCATCACGGCATCTCTCTGAGCATGGAGGGGCTGGTGAACCTGCAACTCAGCTCCAAGAGCGTCGGCGTCTTCGAGGCGTTCTACAACTCTGTCAAGGTGAACGGCGAACGAGTCCAGAGGGTCTGAGGACACGTCATTTACAATCAGACAAAGAAAAGCTGTAAATTCTCACCACTGAGATGATGTTAGTGTTTAATTAGCGATTTAAAGGTCCAGTTTTGAGGATTCAGGCACAAATAGAATTTTAAAAATGATGTTTTCATCAGTGTAGAATTGCCTGAAACTAAGAATCATTGGAACCTCAGAATAAGTCTTTGTATCTGCAGAGGGAGCAGAGTCCTCCATGTTTCTACAGGAGCCCAGAGAGTTGCAGTCTGCGACGTCACCACTAGATGGCAGTAAATCCTCCACACTGGACCTTTAAATGCTAGTGATCACATGACGATGTCCCACATAACTGAGCTGCGTTCAGGTGCCTTAATGTGCACAAACGAACATGTGATCAGCTGTGAGACGGTTCATTGTGTTCAGGTTAAACATTTTGATCACAGCGCCCTCTCTCAGCCTGACAGCAAACTGCAGCTCATACATGAACCTTCCTTCGTCCTTCAGCCCATCCAGCTCATCAGCTCCAACATCGAGGTGGCCAAAGCAGGAAAAGTCCCAGCAGGCAAGACGGAGATCCCCTTTGAGTTCCCCCTCAACACCAAGAGCAACAAAGTGCTGTACGAGACGTACCACGGCGTCTTCGTCAACATTCAGGTGAGTGACTCTTTTTACTCACACGCTGGTTGAAGCCCAGTTGAACTGGTTCAGCTTCCTGTCAGTGAACTGGTCCTGTTGGTCTCCTCAGTACTCGCTCCGCTGTGACATGAAGCGCTCTCTGCTGGCCAAAGACCTGAGCAGGAACTGTGAGTTCATCGTTCACTGTCAGGTGAGTCAGACACGATGGCGCCCTGCTGGACTGACCCAGTCAGTCTTCTGCAAGTCTTGCAGATTAACGTTTAGTTCCTGAACTTGCCGTCGGTTGTGTTGAACTGATCTGGAATCTGTCGCTCTGTTTGGTTTCCAGCCGCAGAAAGCCAAAGTTGTTCCCACTCCAGTCAACTTCACCGTCACGCCCGACACCCTGCAGAACGTCCGCGAGGTGAGAGGAACTTTCCTCCTCCTGTCTGTTTTCCTTCCAGCTGTTCTGACAGCAGAATCTTTGCTCTCTGTCTTCAGAGGAGTTCGCTGCCAAAGTTTCTCATCAGAGGACATTTAGACGCCACCACCTGTGTGATCAGCCAGCCGCTGACCGGAGAGCTGGTGGTGGAGCACTCGGACGTCCCTGTCAAGAGCATCGAGCTGCAGCTGGTGCGAGTGGAGACGTGTGGTGAGTACGAGCTGTGATGTGATTGGATGAAGCTTCGCCGGGTTTCTTAATGTCCTCTGTGTTCAGGCTGTGCGGAAGGGTACGCCAGAGACGCCACCGAGATCCAGAACATCCAGATCGCAGAGGGCGACGTCTGCCACGGCCTCCCCATCCCCATCTACATGGTGTTCCCCCGACTGTTCACCTGCCCCACGCTGGAGACCACCAACTTCAAAGTGGGTCAGTGACGCTTTACCAGACACGCTGATGTTCCTCCACTTCGCTCTGAGGTCACATGACTGAATCCTTAAAACCTGCTCACAGACACAGACGCTGTTTAAAAACAGTCTGATCTCCTCAGACTGTTCATCAAACTGGAGTCAACGGTTCATTTGTTTGGGACTATTTTCTGCTGTGGATGAATACGCCACAGTGTTCAGTGAGTTTGTCACCATGTTGCTCTTTAATGTTTTCAGAAATGGAGGAAGACGATGAATCAGGATTCATAGAAATAAAACGTGTTAGTTGGTCTCATGTTTGTTCACAAAAGAACAAAGTTATGAAGTCATCAGATTAAGTCATTAAATTACAACAGGCTGTTTGCAGTCACGTGACTTTAAATCCAGATGGAGGGCAGGAAGTGAAAACTCTTCCTGTGCTAGTTTAGATTAAATTAGGAGATAAAGGTACAAACAGAACATCAGATCATATGTTGGATGTGACTCTTACGTTACGAAGAAAAGTGATTTTTCACCTGAACTGAAAGTTTTGCTGATGCTGAGTCAGCAGATTTAACAGCTAGCTGCTCGTTCGGACGCCGTTCTGCTCAAGAAAACAAATAAAAGTAGATATAAGTCTGGAGGCATGAATCTTTCTTGTTAGCATTCGGGTCCATGACCTCAGTGATGAATGTTGACGTTTATGTTACGGTTGTTTGCCACTCGCAAAGGTCCGGTGAAACGGGACTAAAGACGACAATCGTCGGAACATTATTCACGTTCAGCTGTCTTATGTGAAACCGTTCACGCTGATTTGTTTGTTGTGTTGTTTGTAGCTGTTACTTTAAATCTACCACCATAGATGCTCACTGCAGCTTCATGTACAAACTAAATCCACCAGAAACACAAACCATCGGTTTCTTGTTCTGTGAGAAAAGCCGCTGATGTGACGACATCTTTGTTTCTGTGTCTCCAGAGTTTGAAGTCAACATCGTCATCGTGCTTCACGACGATCACCTGATCACAGAGAACTTCCCTCTGAAGCTGTGCAGAGTCTGAGAAGTTCACTGCAGACCTAACAAGCAGCAGCTAGAGCGCCGGACTCGTCCTCTGGAGGACAAAACCAGTTCGCAGCGGCGACTCGAGGTCCACTGACGTTTCTTTTTCACCGTGTTAGACGCTGTATCCACCGTCCACCATTCTGTGCTGAGTAACAAGTCCCAAGACTGAACTAAAGAGTCAAGTCCACGACAAAGACTAAAGTCTGCTGAAGGTACAGTGTGTAACACCTGACCACACAGACAGGGGGCAGCATTTCACCAGTGACAGCTGCTCACTGCAGCTTCATCAGCTCATTTGTGATACACCAGTGACAGCAGAACCGGATCAGGACTGAGACTGATGACAGAGACGATCTCAAACACAACACTGTTTGTTTATTCAAAGTATAAATTGGTGAATAAATGAACATTTAAATGATAAAACTCAAATGCTATGTGCTTCAGGTTTTAATGAAATAGTGATTAAAAAACGGTAAAAGCAGAAAGGATGGAGGCTGAAGACGTCACGGGGCCTGGCGTCTCCTGCCGGGCAGCACGGGGAAGTCTTCGGGCAGCAAGGCGTGATCTCTGCAGGTGGGACAGGTGCTCTGCTCCTTCAGCCATGACCGGATACACTGAAGACAGACAGAAGTGTTTGGACCGAGACGCTGTGAGAACGATGGACCTCAGCGTCACCACAGTGTTCACTCACCTCATTATGGAAGCCGTGTCTGCACTCCAGGACACAGATGTCATCTGGACTCATGTCGTCGTGACAGATGATGCAGGGATCCTCCATGTTCAGCTGGAAACATGACAGAGACTCAGAGTCAGTTCCAGACCAAGACCAGGACCACTGACTGAGCTGCTTCAGTCCCACAGACACTTTTCTTTTCAGTCTAGTTTAAGTTTTTGGTCATAAATCAGTGACGTTTCCATTAGGCTCTTCAGTCTTTAGTGCTAACTAGCACATGTTAGCATGCTAACATGCTACACTGACATGCTGGTGAACATTAGCATGGCAGCAAACCAACCAAGACCAGCAAACGTTCACTTTAATGATGTGACCTTGATTTGAGCTCTTTCTGTGTTTCATTCCTGTTTCTGTTGTTTCTGAATAAAATCTGATGTTTTTTCTCAGGATTCTGGTTTTACAGACAAACAGACACGTGTAGCTGACAGTCACATGTTAATGTTTCTGCCTTCATTAAATCTTCAGCTTAAACTCTAGGACTAACTGCTGATGATGATGATGGACTCACTGCGTTCGTGTTTGTGGCTCTCTGGGGTCCGACGGTCTGCCACACCGGGGCCGGGGCCACCAGAGGGGGTGTGGCACTTTGAGCCGGACTCCTGCGTCCCACGATGTTGGATTTGACAGAGTTCAGCTTCTCCTGAGAGGAAACAAACAGACATGTTCTCAGTGAAGGCTGCTTCCTGTTTCCTGATGCCGCGCGCAGCCTCGACAACCCAGGAATGAAGTTTAAAGTTTTTATCTTCAGACTTTCTAACGAAACGGATCATCTCAGTCCAGTCAGGTCTGCAGAGTCCTGCTGGTCCTCAGTGGATCCAACCACCTACCTGATGGTCCAGGATCAGCTGAGTCACTCCACCCACCACATCCTGCAGCGCCATGCTGCTCAGGCTTCCACCGCTGGAGGATCGCAGCTCCTGAACGAACTTCATCAAGTCTGACCTGAACACACACACACACACACACACGTTAAGTTTTCATCACTTAAAATGGAATGATGTCCATTGTGTGACCTGCATTTTGTCCTCACGAGAAAGGTGAGTCCCCACAACGTGACTGTGTGAACAGATTTATGTCCCCACAACGTGAGTAATACATGAGGGCATGCACGCACAAAGTTTTGAGGATGTATTGGTGTTACCTGGTGTAGTCAGGGAACATGGCGGACAGGCGCTCCATGGCCTTTTCGAACACGGTGCTGTGTGGCGGCTCCAGGTTCCTGGATGGAAGTCTGTGCTGCGTCTGAGCTGCAGGCTGCTGGACAAGCGCGGAGGCTGAAGGTGGAGGCGTGAACTCTTCGGTCGGCTCTGACGGCTGCAGCAGAGGGCAGAGTTTAGATTTAAACAGTCAGGACAGGTGATTCATCCCAGCTCAGGTATGTGAGACGTCTTACTGTGGCAGCTGGTGGTTCAGGCTGGACGCTGACATCGGCTGGAAGCAGCTCGCGGACTCTTCTGCCGTTCTTCACTTGATCCATCTGCTCCTGATACAGCATCTGTGGAAAACACACACAACCATGAACAGCTCCATCAACGATCGGCTGTCAGCTTCTTTCCAGGCGTCAGATCTCATCAGTTCTCAGCAGGATGAGACGCAGCCCGTGGTTAAACGCCTCCTCGCGTGCCTTCATCGCCATCATGGCGGATGCTTGTACCTTTGTGGCTGAGATCTTCTGCTCTACCTCCTCGACGCTGAGCTTACAGCTGCTCTGGGTCGCCTCCAGCTCTGGGTTCGGGTGTCTGGAACAGACGAAGACTGTCACACATAAACCTGACACCTACTGCACTGCTCGCAGGTGTGATGGTTACCGCTCTCACCTGTGCACTGTCTCGTCCAGTTTGGTCAGCAGAGCTTTGGCATTGGTCAGTTCCCTGTTGAGCTCGTACAAACCCTGATCCCGGCAGCTCTCCACCACCAACAGCTGCAGGAGCCAAACAAAGACTCTTCATCATCACAACCATCAGACCGGACTGCGTTCATTCAGTACAATTCAAGCACTTTCAAGGTACCTGAAGCAAAGACTTCCAGACTCTCAAAGCTTCTAAACTGTCTTACTGATTATTTACTGATCAGACATTCCAGACTGAAGGACCAGCAGAGGACTGAGCTGTGTCCCTCACGTCCGTCCCTCAGTGATCAAAGCATTCTGTGATGGCAGTGAGCAGACATACCTGAGCGTTGTGAGACCTCCTGGCAGCTGAGGTTAACAACGCCTTACAGCGGTTGATCTCATCCTCCAGACTCATCTTCTCTGCTGCTGACTGATTGCTGGAAGAAGAAGAAGAAGAGGGCGTGAACCAAAAGTCTGAGAGCCTTTCAGTTTGAGCGTTGGCGCCACCTTTCGCTCAGCGCTCACCTCAGCTCCAGGAAGTCGCTCAGCTTTGCGTCGTAGTTCGCTTTTTGTTCTCGGATTTTTTGGGCCAAACTGCATGAAAAAAGACAAAAACACAGAACTGATGAGAGATCAATCACGACTCTGAGACTGATTCATTAACCAGACATGGCATCATCAGTTCACTGGTCCTGATTGGATGCAGTAAACAGGTGTGACGCCGGTCAGCTGATCAGCCTCATTCTTACCTCGCCTGTTCCTCCACCAGCTCCTCTGTCTCCACCTTCAGGGACCTCTGCACCTCCTGGTTGGCTTTCTTCTCCTTCTGGTCCTTCTTCACCTCCTCCTCCAGCTTCTGCTGGAACAGTGCCAGCTCCTGTTTGGTCACCTTGACAACAGAAAACAACCAATACCGAACAGTTTAGTGACTCATGAGCTCTGAATCCCAAACCCTGACCCCGAGCAGATCTGCCGTGGACCTACTTGTATGTTGGCAGCGATCTTCTGTTCTTCCTCCTCCAGGAGGTCGAGCTCCTCTTTGCGCCTCAGCTTGGCAGCGTCGCAGCCGTTTGTCATCTTCTGGATCTGCTCCTCCTTCTCTCTGTTGCTCCTTTGCTTTCTGTTGATGTCACCCTGAAGAACAACCAGGAGAAAAACAGTCGACAAGAAAACGATGAAAACATCCTTCGGCGTCGCCCTACATGAACATTTTTAACTGTCAAATGAGTCAGGACACATCATGGCCAGTTAAAAAAGATGGATCTGAGAGCTGCATGTCCACAAGACTAAGCAGGTTTTAATGTCAGCTGACTGTCGGTCAGCATTGCGGGCTCGACAGGTAACTCACCTGGCAACTCTCGAATCGCTCGTGCAGCTCCGTGTTGACAGCGACGCTTCTCATGCTCTCCTGACTCGTCTAACAGAAGAGAAGAAATGGCATTTCAAACTTGCATGAATGGATATGAATGGTGTATCTTCTGTATTCAGCTTGGCGGAGGTGTTGGCGTTCACCTGAGCAGCTGCGTGTTTCTTCAGAACGTTTTCCTCCATCGTCACTGAAGGTTCATCAGCTCCCCAAACTCCTCCGTTGGCCTCCCCACAGTACAGATCCAGCTCTCCGTCATCAGGCTGCAGGAAGTACGAGACTGGCTGCTCACTGTCAGCTGTGCTCCATTGAGAGAAGGCATTGTCCTCCATCAGAGGGATTACACCTGCTGCCGGGTCGAGCAGAGGAGGAGGAGGAGGAGGAGGCAGGGATCCGTATACGTAAGGACACGGGAGGATGGGACAGAAGTAAGTCTGGGTGGATGGAAATCTGTCCACACAGCTGATGAAAGCAGAGCTGTGAGCCGCCTGCACGTCAGAAGGCGAAGAGTCTGTATCAGGATCCTCGATCACGTCAAGGTGGTCCAGGTCATCCAGGCTGGCCCCGCCTCCAGCCCCGCCTCCAGCCTGCTGCAGCGACACGGCGTGCTTAGCCAGGCCGATGCACTGGCCTATCTTTATGAAGCGAAGGGACTCCAGCAGGAAGGGCTCGAAGCCGCCAGCCTCCTGGATCTTCAGCTGAGCCACAGAGGGGAAGTTTTCCAGCTCTCCCACCAGAAGGGGGTCCTCAGCAACCAGTGGACCGTGTTGCTCCAGGATCTGAGCGAAGTAGCTGGAGACAGCGAACATTCACAGCATTTGGTTTACGGCTCATTTCTTCAAGGTGTCATCACAAACTGAACAGCCTCTACTTACTCATACAAACTCTCTTTTGTTGGGTCGGGGTTGTTGTCCAGAATCTTTTTATAGTGACTTCTGTGTCTGCTGTTGTACTGGTCCTCAAAATCAGCCACTTGCTCTCGAAGGTGACCGGGTACACTGAACGGATCGGCAGGATCAAGGAGCGATCTGCGGACATGAAACCATGACGTCATCGACAGCTGCACTGACGGCTAAACACGGCCGAGCGTCCGTGAGGTCGATGAAACTTACAAAGAGTCGTCTTCAAAAAACTCCTGGTCCCACTCGTCTCTCTGAGTTACTCCTCTCATCCCAGACCAAACAATAACGCCCTGACAGGAGAGAGGAGAAGCGCTTCAGACTGAGGCTGGAGGTCACATGACCTCCACAAGCAACAAGCACCAATCAGACTCAGGCTCACCTTCGGCTCTTTCTGTTTCTTTTTCCGGCCTCGACTCTTCATAGGAGAATTCTGAAATGAAACCAGGTGAATGGACGGTGAGGTTAAAGCTACAGGAGGCGAGAAGTGACATTAAAGATCTTTGTGAATTAAATCTGGACTCTTCAGGGAGCTGAAGTCAACACTCCACAAGACCTGCACACACTCTGCGCTAACGTTTCCATTAGCTCCCAGTCTTTATGCTAAGCTACGCTAACTGGCCATTAGCTTCACATTTGCTGCGCAGACTAGTGTCGATCAAACTGTCACAGAATCCTTTAAGTTTGGTTTACGTGGAAACTTCCATTCAGTGAATCTTCAGCCAGGAAAACAAAATGCTGTGAAGTTTACTCACATTTTGATTTTCATCAGATTTTTTTAAGACTGAACAATGTCCATCTGAAAAACACAGAAGAAGAAGCCGTGACGCAAGAGCAAAAAAACGGGCTTCAGATCAGATGTTAGTCAGGTGAAACATACGTACCCATCATATCAAAATACTCATCCAGTATAATGTGGCAGGAGGCGTACTCCTCTCTGTGCTCCTCCAGAGTCCAGATAAAGAGTCTGGTGTCATGTGGCGGAGCCTGTTTTAGGTATTCAGTCACAGTCAAGCCAATGGTTGAAAACAGCTCCGGTCTAGTCCCGAGCTTTTCTATAATCACATCCTGCAGGGGCCCAAAGTTGAGCAAAAAAGCCAAGTCCAGCTGCTCCAGGTGTCCCGCGTAGCGCTCAATGAAAGATTTGGCAGCATTCAAACCTGAAGGAAGCAGCGAGCAGACGGTCACACGTTAAAATCCACCATTTTTACAGCTTCCAGGCTGATGGATCTGTGAGATTTAACTCTTTCACAGCTGAGCTCAGGTGATCAGGTGATCTGTATGAATGTTAAAGAGCACGCTGACAGACGCTGACCTGCTTTGTTGAGCTGGCACGCCCAGCTGCTGAGTTTAGGATTTATGTCCTCACAGCTACTGAGCAGCTGGATGAGCACACGAGCCCAGACCCGGTTCTTCCTCTCCAGCATCACCTCGACCACCTGACCTAAAGTCTCCAGCTGCTCCTGTTGCCAGTTCAGTATCCTGCCGGCGAGCCGGTTCCCCCTCGACGAGTCCAGCTCCAGCCAGGGCCTCAGAGCGCCGGTCAGGGCCGACATGTGGAGGCCCTTCTCCTCCCTCAGCAGCTCCATGTTCTGGCTGATCTGTAGAAGAACTCGATCCCTGTACAGCAGCCAGGCTGAAAGCACAGCGACAAACAGGAACTCATCAACGCTGGTTCGGCTGAAACCACGCTAAGTTAGCTTTGATTAGCTTAGCTGTGTCCAAATGCGGCACCCAAGAGCTGAGTACAAAAAACACAATGTAATATACAAGTTGAAGGACGACAAATGTGAGCCGGTGTGAAAGCAGCTGGTGGATTCAGGCTGCTGAGCACTAACACATCTGAGCTGCATCAGCACCTTTCTGTTGAATCTGCGCCGCTGAGTCTTCTTTCTGCTGCAGAATCTCATCATTAATAGCTTGTTTTTCTTGAAATGACTGTTTATGCTGCTTCCTCTTGAGTCTCCGCTCCTCCTTTGATTTTAACTTCTTCAGACTGAAACACAAAAGAAGGACAGAGGCAGGTGTTTAGAAACTGACCGTCGACAGCGAGTTACAGAGTTTACCTTTGAAGAATCAGCTGCTTCAGCGTCGCTCTGCCTCCATGTCTGAGTCACCACAGCGACTCATGAATTGACGGGATAATAAGTGGATCAGTAAGTGTTTTTCACGGCTCAGACTGGGCAGCAGTCAGGAGGTCGTGCTGCGTCTCCTGTTTGTTTCTCACCTTGTACATTTCTGGTTCACTTTCGGTTTCTTTGGCGTCTTCGGTTTGGTGATGGCGGCTTCAAACTGAAGAGAGAAAGAACTTAGAAACCTGAATCGTGCGTTTCCTGAGCAGCGACTCTCCGCCTGCACCGTGACCTTACCTTACACTTGACCAGGCCGGTGGGACCGGTGATTTTGATACTACAGATTTGCCCGACGCAGTCTGGAGTCAAACAGGGCTCCAGCAGAAAATCCTGAAAGACAAAGAAATGAGCGAAGAACCAACTTTGAGTGGCAGCAGTGAGCGGACAGCTGGTCTGAGAACAGCCTTTAGGAAAGGAAATTTAAATGAACCTTTTCATTCTTTTCAAAAAAGGATGATGCCTTCAGGGTCTTCCAACAGGTCATGTGATATTCAACGATGCAGCTCTGACAGCAGCAGAACTGAATGAAGCCCTACAAACACAGACAGACACTTAAAATCCATCAGCGCTTCAACGTTTGAGTCAAATAACTGCTGACACTCACCTTAAAATCTGGATCTGTGAGGTAGATTTCAGCTTTCAAATAGCCGTGGCACTTCTCAAGTCGACAAATAGCTTCAGGAATAGGAGGAAATTTGCACAACTCTATAGCCCTCTGCAGAACGTCCTGAGAGAGACGGAGAGGGCAACACAAGTGTCATGTGGAGCCTCCATAAGCACTGAGGAGCTTTGCTTTAGCTTAAATTCAGGTTTGTGGATCTAAACCTAAAAGAGAGTCGTACCTTGAAATAGTCCGGCTGTGTTTCTTTGACAATCTCTCTTGTTAAAGGCCAGGTGAGTTTACCAGGTGTTATCTGATTATTGACCATCTGCAGAGAATCTGAAAACTGCTCCAGAGCGACTGCAAACCTGCAGAAGAAGAGACGGACGTGTCGTTCAGCCCGACGCAGCACAAAGGTGTGAATCTATGACAGGAAACAGGTAAGATGAGATGCCACCGCACCTGTTCTCTTTGACATACACCTTCCCGACGCCATAGAAAACCAGACACTGAAACGTCCTCTCCTCAAACGATTTCATCTTCTGCAGAAGTCTTCGTGCTTCTCCAAGTTCCTGCGTTTCCAGAAAGCACACGTGTCATGAGTTTAGAGGAACATCACAATCAGGCCTGACAGTGCGTTTAACAAAGCTCCAGTCACAGTTTGATTGAACCTTACAACTGAGCAGCTCGACGGCACAGAAACGTTTGTGTCTGTGCCGGAATGACCTCAGCAGCTGATCGACTGATCAATCACATCATACCTAAGGCTCACAGTTAATAATCAAAGTCACATCAGGACAAAGGACACCTTCAACAAGTTGACAGAAGTGGAGACAAAGTCTGAGCTGGACCCACGTTTCATCCAATGACGTCAATGGAGTAAAACGATTGTGTTTGCTTGAACAGCTGTTGGTTCAAAGGGTTAAATGAAACTCAAACGATCGATCGACGGATGGATGAGTTACCTCAGTCTGACCGATCTCTGTCAGTGCCGACGCACGGCCGTAAAGTAACAACAGCACATCCAGCGAGGAGAGTCCGAGCTCCTGAGGAGGCAAAGCAGAGAGGAATCACCAGTCTGATGAGTTTACAGATCACTGAACATCCTTCAGTGACAAGCACCGAGCGGTGGAACAGCTCAATAAGGTGTGTGTGTGTGTGTGTGTGTGTGTGTGTGTGTGCGCGTGCGCTGCTGTCTGGTTGGTGCTGAGCCGATTGACGTGATCACTCCATGAATCCACAGATTGTGACTGATGCTGCTCTCAAAGCTCAGCTCCACTGTGCAGAATGCTTTCACTTTGCAGATCAAACACTTAAACAGCGTGTTGAAAACCTGAACACTTCAGCTTTCTCACTAGTTTATCTGGTGTATCAGTCCACGGTTACCTTGGCTGAGCTGGTTTCCAGTAAGGCCAGCGCCTGGCTGAAGGTCTGCTCTGCGTTGCGGCTGCGGAGGTCAACCAGAGCGTTGTGGGCGTCCTGCACCAACGACCTCAACTCTTTACATGCAGACGCGTTACGCCAGCTGGCGTCCGCCTTCCGGCTCTGAACAAAACACCACACACGTTGGTCACATGACAGAGCTGATGAATGTGCAGCTGCACGACAGGACAGGTGAGCGTTACCTCGTCTTCAGACTGATTACTGCTCTTTGATTTCTTCTTCGTGGCACAGCTGGACTCTGCTTTCCCGTTCTTAGAGGAAATCTCACTGGAAGAACAGACGTTCAATCAGCTTCAGTCCAACATCCAGCATCCATCTCCTGTCTTTAGCATGCAGCACTAAACCGTTAAAGGATAATTCCTCCATGTAGGAGAAACCAGCTGCAATGATTACATGAGAAAAACATCTCGAAACTGAACTGACTGCTGTTTCTAGTCTGTGTTTGATTACCTACAGTGAACACAGGCAGCAGAATTTAAGTAAATGATGCAAAATAAGAGCAGAAAAACAGGCACAAACTGCAGATTTTCATGCCTTTTCCTGTAAAACGACCTTTTTCAAACAGCCGCAGTGACAGCACACAGACATTCATTCACATGAGCACCGATCGAAGTACTTCCACAAACCTTTTTGATGGTTTCGAGTCTTTGGCGCTCTCTGCCTGTGCATTCCTCTCATTCTTCCCTGGAAGAAGAAAATCAGGGTTTGTTGAATTAGCAGTTTTTAACTGGAGCTCACGGTGAGGGCCGAGCTGATTCATCAGGATCTGACTCAATCAAGGCGATTTTTCAGCACACAGACATGAAAAACATCAGTTTATCTTGAATCTGCTGAAGTTGACTCTCAGATAAAGGTGGGGTGACTCGATCTGGACTAAGACGTTGATAATCCCACCGTCTTTATGTGGAGATTAACCGTTAGCATGCCAGATTTACTACAGACTCACATGACTGATGCTAAATATTAAAGTGTTTGTGTGTGATGCGACAGTAAACCTGAACCCGTCTGGTCCATACAGGTGTATCAGGTGTGTCAGGAGGAACTGAAACAAACTCACCTGGTTTCTTGTCCATTTTATTCTGTGAAACCTGTTGACACACAAGTTCATTATCGTCACCAAACGTGTGCTTGAACATCAGGAACAGACGGCGTGTTCAGTGTACCAGCTGATCTTCACTTCCTGTCACTTCCTAACAGTCGGCCGTTCACACTGACTGAACTACAGGTAAAATCAGAGTGTGTGTTCGAGTCTCACTCTGCGGGTCTAAGACTCACTGACCTTAACGTGAGGAGCTGCTGGATCCGTTTTATTGACAGCTTTGACAGACGGCGATCGAGGATCCACAGAATGAGCTCTGCCACCGCCGCCATCCGTTCTGGAGCAGAAAGACCACAAAAACACAACGGATCATCTGCAAGTTCATCAGGATTCATGAAGCACGTTAACACAGCGAGCTTGAAGGAAGCACAGACGTACCCTTTACTGTGGATCTTCTTCGGCCGTCCAACTGAAAGCACATGAACAGCAGCGTCAGCAAATGGAGAAGCTTCGTTTCACTCTGATTAGTAATGAACTCGTTTTTTAATCACATCTTAATTTGATCTCTGAAGACATTCACTGCTTACACTCAACTTAAAGAGGAAAAATAGAAAATGTGACATGTTGAGGTTCAGATTCAGCTTCCTGACACAGTTTGAATCCGTCCAGACGGACAGACTCTGTGGACAGTTGTCCTCTTTCAGTCACTTTGTGCCTCAGACAGATTGAACATGTTATGAGTGAAGCACCTTTGGCTTCTGCCATTTCAGTGAACTTCAGGTGCTGCTGCTCCAGGTCTTTTATTCCCTCCTGGTCATCTTTACACAGACTCCGGGCCGAGCCGTTGGCCTCGATGGCCATCCTGACCTCCCCCAGGAAGAACAAAGCCTCACAGTAGCGATAGTGACCCTGCAAACAAAGCAGGCTCTTACTCCTCAGTCCTAACGCCGTTTTCTGCAGACCGTGAACCACGAGAGACGTACGTACCTTCGCCCAAAGCGGTTTGATCAGAGTGGCACGTTTTCCATCACCGACAGCTTTTCTGAAAAATCAAAGATTCACGTTTGAGTGAAAACACTTTGAAATGAAGCCCAGAGCTGTTTAACATGAGACTGACTCACACACTGACACATTCATCCAGCATCTCAGAGTCACTTCAGCTGAAAATGAAACTGAGATTCAAACTCACATCTTTTGATCTGATTGAGTCAAAAGCTGATCAGGAACACGTGGTACTTACAGATATTTCCTACAGCGGATGTAACAAAGGGCTCTGTTTCCATAGATGATGTGATTGTCAGGGCTGGAAAACACAAGACATGAACTTCAGTTAGTTAAAGTGCATATTTACCTGAACATCAGCGACACCTGTGACCCGACACAAGAAACAATAATGATGAAACACATTTAAACACAGAGAAGACAGAACAAGCAGAGCGTCAGGCCAGTTCTGTGTTCCTCAGCAGTGAGGAGGAGGAGGAGGAGGAGGAGGCGTGAGCGATGTAGCCTGGTGCTTGTCCATCGAGGGCTTTTTAGACGAGGACAAGAAATGTTACAGGAAGCCAGTGAAGAGCAGCTGAAGCTGGACGACCTCATGAGACGGAGCTCTGGTTCATTCTTCACATCAGTCGATCATCTTTGTTACGATTAGTTTGGCATCAGAAACTCACAGCGATGGTCAGAAACAGGTGAGTCCAACACTGAAACACTGTCAGAGTTCACACCTGCTGTTATTACCAAGTCCAGAACGAGACCCTGCTGAGCGGGGGCTTCGTCCAACGCTGGACAAACACAGATGAATAATCCTGGTGGTGATGATGATGATTCTGCTTACAATGTAAATTCACCCAGTTCAGTGTTTGGAGGCGCTGGATCCCTGACTGAGACAGAGACGTCCTCTGCTGTCTGGTGTCCTCTGGATGGCTCGGTGATGTGAAGCAGAGGGTCTGCTGAGGCTTCCTGCCTGTGCAGGCCGACCTTGGCGCCTATCTGTGTTTTCTTTTTTTGGTACAACACGCAAAGAGCATGACGCAGGTTGGCGCCGAGCAGCAGCGATGTTTGGGTGTATCCCATCGGGCCTGAAGCTCCACAAGATACTGAGAGTGTCCATAAACTTTGTCTCATGACTGAGACGTTCTGATGTCAGCCCTGTGTTCAGGACGAGGAGTCGCCCCGGTGCTGTGCTGGTTCAGGAGCTTCAACAGCCAATCCAGAGGTGTTAGGACACGTCCAGGACAGCATGTCAGACAGAGCTGAGGCAGGATCCTCCACAGCTGAAGTGAAGGCATGTGAAGATGTCTGTTTTCAGCAGCATGTGCAGAGGCTCATATCTGATGCAACGCTTCAATCTTCATTGAAGTTCTCTGTCTGTGCTGTCAGTCGCTCTCCGTCCTGATCGCAGGTTTCCAGTCACACACAGCAAAGAGGCCTGAGCTGACTGGAGGTCATGCTCGCACGGGACCCAGAATTAAGAAACGTGATGAAAACATGGTGGACGCCTTCTGTCTCTCACTGATTTAAGTCCTCGTGGTTCAGTAGAATCCAGGATCCACTTTCCGAAATGTTCGACAGAAAAAAAAAAACAAGGATTTCATCCAAAGAATGCAAACAAAGCAGAGAGCGAGCAGGACAGGCGTCGGCTCGGCACGAGAACAGGAAGTGATTCTGTCGCTTCACGCGTTCATCAGACAGACGACATCAACAAAAACTGAGACGTGAGCTTCACAAAGACAGAAGAGGACACAGAGGGACATCACATGCCCCTGCTCTGCTGAACATGAGAAGAATGTAAACGAGTTCAACTAAAGAGAATTAAAAACCCTGAAAAACATTTAGAACAGACTGTTTCATGTGTGACGTTTATTGAAGACTCACTAATATTTGATGGCTTTGGAGTAAAACCTGACGGCATCATCGTACTGCTTCATCTGGAAGTTCTCGTTTCCTTTCTTCTTCATTTCTTCACTTTTCTGCACGAGGAAGGTGAGAAACCAAGTTTTTTTTTTTGCTTGACTTTAAAATGTAAGAACACTTCTGATAAGTTGGAGGCGTGTCTTACCTCCACGTAATGTTCAGATGGTTGAGACATCAGTGCCATCATGGTCCTCTCCAAGTCAGTACCCATCTCCAGAACATACTTAGCAACTGAGTGAAAGCATAAAGAGGAGAGAGTGTGAGTGTGTGAGTGTGTGTGTGTGTGTGTGTGTGTGTGTGTGTGTGTGTGTGTGTGTGTGTGTTATCAACATACGGCAGGCTTCGTTTTCCTGCTGTAAGTTTAAGATAAAACTTTAAACGATCCCACGCCGTAGAAATTACACCGTTACAGACAGCAGTTACAGCCAGAAAGAAGACTCTGAAGTCAAGTTGTTTACGTTTTCTTCTTCATGTGAATTACTCGTGATGATGCATTATGGGATGGCTGCAGCGTGAATGTTTCTTACACTCAGTGAAGACGAGGTGCAGGGCTGTGAAGCAGGTGTGAATGTGGCCGAGACCCATGACGCGATGGCGAATAGCAGGTTCACCTGTTCGTTCCAACCAGTGCAAGGCGTCCTCCAAAACCTCCGGAGAACGCTGAGGGTGCAAAGACGGACAAGCTTCAGATAAACTCAACGACTGTACTGATCATTTCAGAGTGACAACACACACACAGGACTCATCTCACTCCTCTCTGATGATTTTTCGTGTTTTGTTGCATCAGACAAACTTCTGGAGATGCATCGATCCAACACTTTGTCTGTATCAACCATTGAAATGAAGTGAAGTCTATGAAGTCGTTGGTGCTCATTCTCAGGGAGACTCACCAGGTTAAACATGTTGCTGATCCAGATCACCTGCTTGGTTTGGTCCTTTTTCAGCTGGAACAGAGAAAACACAAGCAGGTTAAATGAGAGTGCAAGTGTTAAACGCCGTCATCACACTCAGATCGTTGATGATAAGTGTTTGATGACATCATGGAAAGGATTCACAGAGACCGTTTGGTTTAAGTAGAAACAGCTGAGCTAGCGAGCGTAGCAACGTTTAATCGACCAATCACGCTCATCCCTGATGTAAACACAGCAAAAGCTACGAGTTTTAAAGGGAAACATTAGTGTGGATGCAGACGCTTCAGATGTGGTGGAAACACAGACAAGAAAGTACTGAAGAAACTCTTGGTTCCCTCTTTAGGTTCCTTTGGTTCTTTACTTCCACAGGTTGTTCTTTGGTTTGGTTCTACTACAAAGTCAACTCACTGTTCCTTTCTCCAGAGCTCTGAGGATGGCCTCCAGCGTCTCTATCCTGTGAAGGTGCCTCAGACTGAGCTCGTCACTGTCGCTGGAGGGAGACAGATCCAAACGTCTTAACAACAAACACTGAAGACCAAAAGATGAACCAGACATTAATCATGGCCAAACTCACTTTGAGTCGATGAGGCCGATCTGTAAAGCCCAGCAGACAGTAGTGCTTGACTCTTGGCGCTGCAGCAGGATGGGAAGCCAGAAGGCACAAATCTTCATCCTCTGAGCAGCCTCTTTCCTGGTTTCAACAGGAACACGACTCCATCGTTCAAAGACCTCATCTGGAGAACAAAAAAAAAAAAAAGAGTGAAAACATGTTGCTTGACTGCAGCCTATGATCAAATCATTGATTTCTAAAAAAAAGAGGAAAAAAAAACAACTTAATCAATTGAATTGATCATTTATCATTTCCACCTCAGACATCAAATGGGATTTTTAAGTTTGACCAAAACAAATATCTCAGTGTGACGTGGACTGTGCAGAGGACGAGTCGTGTCTTATCTGAGAGATAACGTTCAAACTTCAAGGCTCATTTCAGCCTCGACTGCTTCGACTTTTGAAGCTTACAACTCGAGTAAAAACTCACGCTGAAACAGACAAAGGTCGTGTTGAAGGTTGGATGTGATATTACCTGACGGACGCAGAGTGATCAGCGCATCATTCCTCTGAGGGGAAAAAAAAGTTGATCTGTGATACATGAAAAACGACATAACTCAGTCACATGCTGTTTCTGTGGTTTGTGCTTGATGACTCACAGCAGCTATCCGTTCTCTGATGTCATCCCAGTCGGCGCCATAGTCAGAATCAGAGTCTGAGTCCGACATTTTGTCCAATTCTGTAAGAACATTTGCATAAATCACCAAAATCCAGCAAAGAAAACAAACATGCTGCATCTGAGTGTTACAGCTGATTTACATTCACAGTATGAAAACCAACACGCAGGAGCTGGAAACGTGTCTGGTGTTAGGAAACATCGTGTCTGCTCTTCTGGCTGTCAGTTACTTTACTGTTGTGTGGTAACAAAGCTGCTTTGTACACGATGTCATCAATGTGACCAATCGACTGACGAGCAGCTTTCAAGTCTCTGCATTTGATCTTCAAACTGTGAATAAGATGAAACGTGACTCCCTGAAAGCTTGAAAAACAGAAAAACACTGAGAAATCCTCCACACTTTAATCAGCGTAGGTGTGTGTGTGAGCGTGTGTGTGTGTGTGGAGCAGGTGTAGGGAGGTTTCATAGAGGATTCAAGGGGATGACCTTTACATAATGACCCCTTTCATGCTGAAGCCTCCAGTGTTCTCTGTGCACCTGACAACAGGTGTGTTCACTGCACACACACTGTAGGACTGCTCACATGCACAGTTTTAGAAGATATTCATGAAAATTACTGACACTCTGTTCTGCAGTTCTTTCATCTATTTGATGTATTCTTGGATTTCTACCAGCGATGATGATGAATTCATCAGTGACCTCATCAGTCCTCTCCTCTGCCCTCTAGTGGTGGGATCATCGTAAATTCACCATCTGCATCAGTCACCCCCTCTCATCTCCAGAATATTTCTACACATGGATCAGAGTTTACGTACAGGTGTGCACATTCTATCATCAAGTGAGTTATTACGGATCATAACTTTGGACATAAATGCTTCTTTCAGGCCTCGTTTTGTGCTGATGACGACCCTAAATATGCTGTCTCTACAGGCTGTTAGTCCTCACTGCTTCCCTGACGTTCATCCTCTCATCACATTGAATTGATGACTGTATCTGACTGTGAATTATTTAGATCAAACCAGAGGATGACCTGAAAGAGGTCTGACTTCTGACTGAAGCTGGGAGCTGGCGGCTTTGGCGAAGGCGATGCAGCTGGTTTCTGGATCTGACTCTTAAACAAAAAGGTCTATTAATAATCTAAGAAACAGAGCCTCTCACGGCAGAAACACGACTTTTAGCGGATGTATACTGTAACTGTAATCTCAGTTCCTTGTACTTCATCTCCTTGGGATACCCCACCTCCCACTTTCTCACCAGGATATCAGGTCCGTCTGTGTGTTAAATTGTGATGTCTAGACCTCTTAACACCTACATACAAAACCCTGCAGGATGCCTCCGGTGTGGACCACCCCCCAGGGAGTCAGCACCAATACCTACAGCAGACCTAAAGGTGTGAAAACACATCTTTGGGTAGGGGGTGTTCCTCAGGTATAAATGTTTAGCTCTCCCCATGCTTAGGGTTTTTCTTCATTTTACCGCTCGTGTGACGATTGACCGTTTCTTTGCAAAGAAAATAAAAACCTTGTCGATCGGCAGAAGTCTCTATTTCATTCTTCACCAGCAGCAGAGAATTTCCACAACAATACTGACAGTGCGCCAACGCCTGCAGGGATTACATTAGAGTCCATTTCACAGCTGCAGCTTAAACATTATCACCCAATACTGGACCATCTTGGAAAATATGGCCCATAAACACATAATATTTGACAGGAATTTCTCCCATTTGACCAGGACGTTGACATGGCCCAGGACATGTGGACCGAACAGAAACCCTGGTCAGAAGAGACTTGATTTGTACAAAAGAGAAATATGAACATTGGACTATGAATGAAAATATTTTTAACATCTGCCTATATCTGTTTGAAGGATGAAGCTGTGCTGAATCTTAGGAAACAGGTTAAAAACCTTCTTCATTGAGCAGTGGACAGCTGATTCTTCAAAAGTCTTCAAAAACTTGGTGAACAAGGTTTGATCAACAACCCTCTGCATCTGCCAACATCTTCCTGCATGTGTCTGATGAAGAGGACACTGCACATATAACTCACAGCTTCTCATATTTCAGTGTCTACGGGTTTCCCCAGGTTCCCGTGAGATGTGAATGCCGGTAGTTTCGTTTTCCGCAGAAAGTGGCGCAGTTCGCGGGAACATGTGCACTTCTCGGCCAAAGGTAGTCAGCGTAATGTAACAGGAAGAGATCAACGTGGAGAGAAAGGGACAAACTAAAGATGAACGACATTAAACTGAAAGGTTCAGTCACTCGTGAGCAGCACTGTCCTGTTTCAGGTGACACGCTGATGAGGTGTTGCCTCTTTACTGACCCGACAGGCCACATCACGCCCTGGCGTCAGTTCCTCCTGATACACAAACGGTTATAACGCGACATTATTAAGAAATCTGCGCGCAAAAGTCAATAACTTTTCCGCTGGGATTAGCAGGTGTCCCTCATACCTGTAAGCTCGACATGACATCGTCTCAGCTTTGAAAAGTAAAACTAAATTAAGCAAGCTGACTGTTACGTGTGGGTGTGGCTCATTCAAAAAGGACAATACTAGCTTCACTTCATTACGCTGCCATTACTCATTCTTTTGTACTGAGACCGGGATGAAAAGGCAAGCTAGCCAACATTTACCTGACATTCACCTACTGATGTTATCGGTGCTTTCACCTGGCTAATGTCGTCTAGTGAATGCAGTACAAGACACCAAAGTGTACACATGTGCACAGAGTACACAATGAGTTACTGCTGGAATTATCTGGCGTAGTCTTATTACAAAATGCCGCAGTCTTGAGTAACAAAAGTACTTTGTCAAAACAAATCCTCTCGGGAATGAGAAACTAAGCTAACGCCCCTCCTTGATTAGTAATTGTGGTGTTAGCATTATAGCCTATTTGCTAACCTACGTAATATATTTGAAATCGTGTCAGTAGTTGTGTTACAGTGCGAAGTTACTTCTCTGGGGAACAACATTCATCTGTTAACTTATGTGGTTAATGAAGCAGCGTTTTCAAGGTTGTTTTCTCCAAACGTGTCGAGGTTTGATGGCTATCAACATGAACTAATTAACGCTACGACACTTTCTTCCTAGTTTGTCTCAGCGCGACGCAACCAACCATGACGCCGGCCAGGATTCCAATTCGACTACTTAATGGGTGTAAAAACTAGTCTATTGTTAATAAAGTTGTTAATCAGAAAAGTCTTACCTTGTTTTAACTACGAACGTGAGCGTTTAACAGTACTCTTGGCTCTTCCTGTTCATATTATTGAGCGGATGTTGAAAGTGAGGCGCTACCACGCAGCGCAGCGTGACGTCACCACGCAGAAAGGAGGGCTGTGCCAAGCTCTTCTTCTTCCTCAGTTGAATTCCCGGCAGGCTGCAGCCCGCTAGGCGTAACATTGCCCTCCACGGTCAGTCATCCGCAGAGCACTTTCTTCACATTTACGCAGGCAGTAGATTTTTAAATGCCATCCAGAGACCGTGTACTGAGGCAAATGCAGCCACTCTCGACCTCTGGTATTTGTGTTTTAATTTCAGGAAAGGATGGTCTGAGATATTATGAGGATTCATAACTTATACTAGATCTGCTGCATGTTTTGTATTTATGTTAAACTTTCTACCACAAGTTGCACTGTTTGTCACGGAGGCTGCTGGTTCCACATCTGCTGCAGAGGAACTCACTGATCAATACTGATCAGTGTTAAGAGAAATATTAAACACAGAGCCTTCATCAGTCTTTTATTCTGAAACTGTTTTATTGAAGAGGTTACATGCTAAGCCAAACCAATAAAGAAAATGGTACACCTCTTTTTTTTTAACATTAAATCCTAAGTGATTCTGCACAATATATTATTTATTTCTATTAAAGCTACAAATAACTGTCTGTACACTAAAGATGGAGTTAGCTTAGCTTAGCCTAAAGCCAGCCTGGTTCTGTGTGAATGACATTCTGATGTCTTGGTCTCACTGTGGCCTGACAGTCGAGGTCTTTGAGCTTCTGTTTGTGCTTCCAGTTGTTCTTTCTTCCACCATGTTTCTTCTCTTCTTTGGTTTCTGTGTTTTCTGGCTGAACATTTTCTCCATCGAGGACTGAAACCACATTGACTGAATACGATCTGTCGTGCTGACTTTATTTCACTAAAACTCAACTTGGATCCTTTTTGTTCTCATGTCGTTGATGATGATGGATAAAAATGTGGAATCAAAAGTTTGGACACATTTTCTCAATCGGGTAAATGAGAAAGTGTTTGTGAGTTTGTGTTTGGATGGAGGCAGATGATAATAATCATAGATCTAGACATCCTAGAGCAGTTATGTCCAGTGGAGTGGACAGAGGATCCCAATAGCTTAAACAAATGAGATTTATCGTGTTAATTTGTGACCTTGAGAGGTGCTGACAGGTGAATTTTTGTTACCTTAGATGATCAAATCTTTTGATCATTGACTGATGAGATGACAGCTTTGTGAAGAGCGAAAGAGTTCATCCACCCACATCTGTCTGATCTGTCCTCAGCTCAAAGGCGTCCCTCTGCCTCAGCAGGCTGTAGAAGACCCTGTCAGGGTACCGGAAAAAGTTCCTGTTCCGCTCCAGGTCCTGAGAATTCATGATTCGGGTCACCAAAGCCTGCTGTATGGCCGGAGCCTCACAGGGGTGATGCTGCACGCTGTGACTCACGTTCCTCTGTCGCTCAATAACCAACAGACCCGGAATGCCGACCTCCTCATCCCCGTTAAGTCCAGTAGAGGTGCTGAGTGTCTCTCTGGTTTCCATCCCTGCAGTGGTTTCATCATTTCCTCTTGTCACATTAAGTCCAAAGTCCTCACTGGATCCATCTGTTTGGCAGCTTCGGCCACTGGCAGCAGTTGAATTAGGTGTGGTCGTGTCATTAAATGTATCAACGGAGACACCTGGACTTACCAGGCTGTCATTGAAAAGGCGATCACCTGAGCAGGTCACATTGGTCTTAAATGTGTTAGTTTGTCTTGATCCACTGGCTGTTCTGGCTCTTGGTTTTCGGGGTCCAGTCTCCCGAATGTTCCTGTGAAGATAAGCTGTGTAGTCCTGAACCAGGCGACCTAAGCCAGACTTATAAGACCAGCGCAACGACTCAGCTGATCCCAATGGCACCGAGTTCAGACGAACCTGCAGGAACAAGAAGAAAAGATGCTTTCATGCAGGATGCCAGAGCTCGCTCCCACCGCAGCCCCTCAATTTATACTAATGTCTTTTCACCGACACCACAGAATAACAACTCAGAAAAATCGTTAAAACTGAATAAAAGCTAAGTCCTAAACTCGTGATTAGCAGAGCTCAGATGACATGAACGCTGCACACACCTCCTTCAACCAGCCAATTGTGTTTGTACAAAAAACTAAATTTCCTCAAGTGATGTCACTCGAGTCAGCCTTTGTTGGGTCCACAAGTTTGACAAGGAGGAAAATTTGGGGTGTGCTTGAAGTTAGCATGTCCAGGCTACATTAGCTGCTACTAGCATAGCACACCGTTGCTATGACTGAACTGCTGGCAGTCGAGTTGCATTGTGGGACATGTAAGGAGGGCATCTCAAGCTATCACACAGTGACTGCCATGTGAACGTTTCCCTCTTGGCTACAGAACAGATATTTAGAGCAAAGCAGAGACAGAACAGCTTGGATTTGATCTTCAGTTGGAGTTTCAAGGTTTTTGGCCTCACCTGGTGAATTCTCATGTGCAGATGAACTGCAGCTCCTGCCAGCCACTGCTGCATGGCCACAGTACTCATTCTCTTCTTGGTGGTCATCCTCTCATAATGGTCAAGCAGCTCAAGTTTCAGCCAGCCGTCATAGAGCTCTGTCGTCTCAGCCATCTTCTCCTGGTCGTTGGCGACACCGGGGACCAGGCGCAGGTAGCTGTGGATAATCCAGCCAATTCTCGAAGAACTGCTGATGCCAAAGATCCTCTTAGCCTGGGATTTCTGACTCGACTGGCCCCCCTCCGCTGATCCTTGAGCTCGGACCTGGTGGGTTGACAGAAAATTTGGAATTCTGAATTTCAGTAAAGTCAATATCTTCATCACAGCATCTAAAAAAGCAAAAGGTTTGACCCACTTGCTGGGCCACCTGGTCAAAAAGCAGGGACAGAGCCAGAGCGACAACCCCAACCCCTCCAAAGGAGACCCTGCTGCTGCCCCCCAGCTGTCCAGCCAGGCCGAGACTGAAGGTGGACTGCTGCTCCCTGCTCAGGCTCTGCTGTAAGAAGGCATACTGATGCTGCAGTGCTGCTGACGAGTCCAGCGACAGGAAGCTGGTGAGGACAGGATCCAACGAGATGTCTGGGATGATGTTGGCATCTCGAGCCACATAGAAGAGCTCCTGGACGGTGGTCGGCGAAGGAAGACACAGACTGCGACCCGTCAGGATCATGGCTGTATCTGAGCGTGTGCAGCAGGTCTTGCTTGCTATCTGTGTTTCTGAGCTGCCGTGTGTTTGTTTGCCCCAGTCAGAGCGATGTTATCAGCACGTTATCAGCCCGCTGCAGCCTGCAGGAAAGTCAATACAAATGCAATGACCACTGACTCGAATGACAGAAGGTTTATACACACAAACTGCAGCTGCAGGATTATCCACCTCATTTTCTTCTTTGGTGATTTCTTATCTGTGAGCATTTCACCTAAGACCAAGAGATTGACTTCTTGTCCAGATCTAAGCTTCATCTGTCTTTTGACCCACAGAGTGAAACAGGACTAACAGAGACGTACTCTGTCTGCTGTCACATGTTTTCTTTGTCATTTTTTCTCTCTTTGCTGCCAAAAGTTGAAAGTACAGGATTTATCTGACATGTGGATCAACAGCAGAAAACACTGAAAATTCAGTTTTCCAGAAGTGTGTCAGTGTTCTTGGTGGTTAAAAGATGAAATAATTGAAACAAACATCAGCTTGTGATGATGTCTGTCTCAGACTGAGTGCAACGGATAAATAAAGCTGAAATCACAGAACTTTTATAATCCCACTGGCATTTAGACACAACTGCTGAACATTAACCTTAATGTCAATAAGGCAGCAGTCAGCTAACTGACTTCAGCTCAAGAAAGAGTCAGAACGATGCGGAGTTTGTTCAGACATGACTTCAGATGTCTGTAGAGCAGCTTTGGCTGCTGAAATCATCTGAGTGTTTCTCACTGTCTTTGGTAGCTCGTAGTAAAATCCCTGTTTCTGAACTATGTAACCTATGTTATGATTGGATTACAATTACTGATGCTTTAATGTTTGCATCATTTTAATGTTGCAGCTGGTGAAGTTGAAGCTAATTTGAATGAATTTGTCAGTAAACTGCTGAATTTCCCCCCAACGATCAACAAAGTCTTCACCTGTAATAGTACATCCGAATTTCATTGCTTTCATTGCTGCATTGCCGTAAATTATAGTGAAATAGTTTTTTTTTTTTTTCTAGGGTGTCGAAGGAATGACCCGCCCTACTCTGCCTCCGATTGGCTTACCCTTATCTTTTTATCCAAACTCCAAACAATCATCACTCGTCATGCCAAATATAACCAACCAACCAGCGAAGGTAACCAGTACTAACCAATCAGAGGCCGAGTAGGGCGGGTCATTCCGTCGCCTGTCCTACCCACGCACACTCGTGGCGTCACATGACCTTCGCCTTCATGTCCGTTTCTGCGGGCCGATATTGACCAATCCTTGAAAATGAGTCCCTGATGCGGAAGTTGAAATACTCGACTGCCGACTTGAAGCAGCATTTCTGGGCACGTTTGAAACAGTTCGTCTGTCAACAATTATTCCACTTTGAGATCATAAACAGAAAGAAATGTTTCGAGTCTCAGTTTATCTATGCCGTCAATGCTAGACTTCCGCGTTGTGGTCAGGTGACGCAGATGTCCTGACCCTGGGGACTCGGTCGTGTAGAGGGTCTGTTCCTGGTCGGTGGACACAGAGTCGGTGAGTACCGAAGCAGCGCAGCAGCTTCATGGCATGTTGAAATGAACATGCGCGATAAGACTGAGCGCATCGTGTCTTTGCTAACTAACTGAAACACTGCAGCATTCATACTAACTGACCCACAAACCCCGAACAAACCAGCGGAGAGACAAAACGAGCGATAGACTGAGGGCCAGATGCCTCCAGACAGAGCAGAAGGCTCACTGAAGCCTCCATCAGTGTTCGCTTTAAGTGAAATATACCCTGCAGCCTCCGTAGAGCTCAGTTGAAGCGAACACCTGAAGCGCTCTCCATCACCACCACCTGAACACTGAGGACGGAGCTGATCCGCACAGAGCAGACTCAGAGGCTTCAGGCTGATGGAGGCTTCAGGTGTAATAACACCTTAATAACAGGCTTCATGGTGGCTTGTCCTCCTCAGTGGTCCCCCACCCATCACTCTGTGAGCGGTATGTCCTGTTCGGGGTCCCAGAGGATCCTCCATGGAGTCGTTAACAGACTCCAACTGAGTCACTGTGAATGAAATCATTGACAGTTCAGACCCTCAGGGTCCCAAAGCCCAAAGCTGCACTGTGCTCTCTTTTAGCTCTGTTTTGGTCTCCACCAGCACCTGAGCGAAACATCTGGCTCTTTAGCCGCTAAATGCTCAGTGTTTAGCAGCTAGTCGCTAACCTGCTCTGTCAGGTGATGTGCAGTCGGTTATTAGAGCTTTTCACTGGAAACAGCTGCAGCCAAAAACGATGTTACGAGGACCAAAACAGGGAAGCTGCGGGCTGGACAGTTAAATGTGGACCTGAAACTGTCCATGAAGCTTCATTAAGTGGATCTGTCTCTTCCAAGTCCACAAACGTAGTGGTGTTCCTCTTTAACGACCAGCTTATGAAGGTGCAAACGGATGCTTCGTTTCACTTCCAGCTGACGTATTCCTTCACTCGGGGTCGTGTGTCCAGTGTCTGATGTGTTATTCAAAGGCTGTTTTTGTCTGAAAACATGATGCATAATAAGTGTAATCATCTGAAAAGGTCATGACCTCTGAGCAGATGCGCTGCAGACAAACACTCTGAAATTACAGGATGAATTTTTCGCTGCAGGTTGTCGAGCATCATGAGCCAGCGGACGGAGCGACGGGGGATTCATGTGGACCAGTCGGACCTGCTGTGCAAGAAGGGATGCGGTTACTATGGCAACGCAGCATGGCAGGGTCTGTGCTCCAAGTGCTGGAGGGAGGAGTACCAGCGGGTACGGCAGAAGCAGATCCAGGATGACTGGGCCTTGGCAGAAAAGTAAGACCTTCACAGTCTGTCATCTGGATGTTTTTCTCCATAAATAAGCTTCTTCAGTTTTCTTCTCTTCTAATTCTGTGTTTGTGTTCTGTCTCGTGTCCTCGCCGTCAGGCTGCAGCGAGAGGAGGAGGCGGCGTACGCCAGCAGTCATGGAGCGCAGACACAGTCCCACTCCCAGTCCACAGCTCCACAGCCACACCAAGGACATGCCTCCCTGGGACCCTTCTCTAAGTTTGAGGAGAAGAAGACCAATGAGAAGACACGAAAAGTGACCACGGTGAAGAAGTTCTTCAGCCCTTCATCACGCACTGCTCCCAAGAAAGGTATGACAGGTAGACTGCTGTTACCCGATGAGTCAAAGTGTCCATGTAAGACAGCATTTGTCCTTTTTAACTGTTAAATATCATTTTTTATTTCAGTTAACAGAGTAAAGATCAGATCAGAAATATTCACATTCAAAACGCTGCAGCGATGGACTTAGCTTAGCATAAAAGCTAATTAAAGAATAGAACCAGCAACACCTGTGAAGCTCACTGAGTAGCCCATAATGCTCTAAATCCTCATCAGAGACCCAAGAGGGCAAGACCCCCAGTCCGTCCATTAGCCGCCACGCCAGCTTCGAAACGGACCAGGTGTCCAAGGACTTTGTGGATTTCTTGAAAAACCTGCAGAAGCCCGGACGGGAGATCCACAAGCAGTGCAGAGCCTTCATCGTGACTATGTCGAGCAAGAAGGTCAGAAATAAAGAAATGACTCGACACAGTAACAGTCTGACAGGCGCAGGTTAGCTGTGACGTGTATTCTGCTCCGTGACCTACGACCTTCTGATTCCTCATCAGGACCTGAGTGCTGACGAGCTGTCCGAGTGTGTTCAGGATTTCTACCAGAACATGGCCGACCGCCTGATGAGTCACTTCAAAGGTCGGTTCAGAGATCCTTTCCTCAAAGCAGCCGCCGTAAACTCGGCTTTGTGTCGACCACTAGATGGCAGCACCTGCTGACTGACGTGGTCTGATCTCTGTTCTCCAGGCTCTTCAGACTCTGTGGAGCAGGTGATGGACCAGGTGGAGAAGTACATCATGACTCGTCTGTATAAGAGCGTGTTCTGTCCGGAGACCACTGACGACGAGAAGAAGGACTTGGCCACACAGAAGAGGATAAGGTGGGCAGACAGCCATGTTTTTATCAAAACAACACACTTTGTCTCGAGGACAGTTTGTGTCTCTTCTGTCACATGTATTTTAGTTCAACTGTCTCTGAGATCAGCAAAGATTGTTAAACCTTCTGTCTGAACACTGTTGGAGTCTGTCTGTGCAGCTGATCTCAGAGCAGCCAGTTGCAGCTGGCGCTCAGGAGGAAGTGAGTCTGACAGATGTGTTGGGTCACATGAGAAAAGCTTTACTCTGTCGTTGTCTGTGTTTCAGGGCGTTACACTGGGTGACCATCCAGATGCTGTGTGTGTCTATGGACGAGGAAATCCCTGAAGTCTCTGAGAACGTGGTCAAAGCAATAACAGGTCAGTGAGTCCTTCTCAGTCCTGATAGGTGCAGGTCTGGGCTGTGCCGATGACACGTAGGAGCAGATATTCATCAGTGATCAGAGAAAACCAGATGAAGTCAAACTATCTGCAATCACTCATTCAATTTTAATGGTTTCAGCCTATAAAAAGTGTAGAAAGTGGAGAAAAGTCACCATCTTTAAAGTCTCTGCGGACCAGCAGTCTAAACCCAAAGATGCTGCATTCACTGTCGTAGAGGAAAGAACACCAGTGAGTGTTTAATCTGAGCAGCTGGAACCAGTAATGAGTAACAACAAGGAACCACTGATCAAAAAATCTGCGGATTTCTAAACTTCGGCTGAATGTAGTTTGTTCTTCAGCTCAGCAGTGATAGAAAAGTCTCTTGTGTCTTCGTCCGTCCCAGATATCATTGAGATGGACTCAAAGAGAGTTCCTCGGGACAAACTCGGATGCATCACACGCTGCAGTAAACACATCTTCAGCGCCATTAGGATCACCAAGAATGAGCCGGCCTCAGCTGACGACTTCCTCCCAGCGCTCATTTACATCGTGCTGAAGGCTAATCCTCCACGACTGCAGTCCAACATCCAGTACATCACGCGCTTCTGCAACCCCAGCAGGCTGATGACCGGAGAGGACGGATACTACTTCACCAACCTGGTCTGTTTACTTTGATCTCCTCCTCTTTCAGTCCTTGTCAGAACCGGTTTGAGCTGCAGGCCTCCAGCGAATGTGCAGCGTGTGATCGTCCCTCTGCAGTTTAACTTTCTCAGCTGATGCTGGCCTGCAGGTCCTCACTGAGACCTGAGGACAGACATCAGCGTACAGGCCCCGAAAACACATCTTCACCTCAGTCATGGCGCCCTACAGTTTAAATAGTTTCAGGTTATTTCACATCACAGGTTTAAAATAAAGAAATGTGTCTCTCAGTGGTGATGCAGCCAGAAAAAGTTCCCGCACATAACTTCCTGTTTTGCACTGTCATCGCTGAATGAATATCAAACAGAGCAGATGGAACATGTTAATTAGCGAACGTCAGACAGAGTCGGGATAGCTGTTTCTGCGGCTGCTGGCTTAATTTTAATGAATTGATGATCTGAGTCTGCACCAGAAAGCAAACACTCATATTTCCCATAATGTCAGACTGGTCCTTTAACAGGAAGCCCATCTGGCTGCGTGTCACAGGCGTTGAAGTAAACTTGCTGTCGGCCGTCATTCCAGCTACCGTGTCTCCTGTGTTTTGTCCTTTTAGTGCTGTGCGGCGGCCTTTATCGAGAAGTTGGACGCTCAGTCTCTCAACCTTTCCACAGAGGAGTTTGAGCGCTACATGTCTGGCCAAGCATCGCCACGATTCAACAGCTCAGAGGTTGACTGGCCCCAGACCGGCCCGGTGCTCGGCGTGGCCGCCACCAACCCCGTCCTGGCTCAGCTCAATCAAAACCTGGAGCTGCTGTCGGGCCTCAGCAGCCGGCAGGAGGCGCTGATGGAGGCGGCTCAGAGCCTGCAGGCCGACCTCCTCTCCTGGCCCGAGGGAGTCCAGCGGGAGGTGAACGACGTCCTGGAGAGATATCCTCTGGAGATTCTGCCTCGCACAGCATCTGCAATCGATGCCAACAACACGGACAGCGACAACCTGCCACCACCCCTGACGCCCCAGGTGTTTGCTGGGTAATGGAGTCCAGAGCGGTGGGAAACACATTTCACACACACTGTTTTCAGTTTGATGTCTCTCACACACACTAATCTGGACATTTGCAGCCTCATCATGCTGAACTTCTTCTGCAGCTTAAACTTGGCAGTATTTAGAGCAGCAGCTCAGGTCTCAGATCAGCAGAAATCTGCACAAACGTTTCACATCAGTTTCCTCTTCGGTGAACGTTGGCATGACATTCACAGCATTAATTGAACTGAGCTGTCTGGACGGTGCTGAGGAGTTAAAAATGGATGAAGCTAATGTAGCTTAGCACTTGTGTTTTTACTTTTATTCACTTTTCTTTCTGTGACCTTAAACTCACACAAGAGGTTTGTTTTTTTAGACACTATGAGACACTTACCGACCAACCACTAACTGACCGTTAGCAAGCTAGCTAACATGGAGAGCTTATTTTGCCCTCGTCACTAACTTGTGTGATGAAAATGAAATAATAATAATAAATGATTTACAATCCTGAGAACAAAAGACAGGAAGTAGTAAATGATGATGTACAGAGAAAATAAAAAGAAACTCAGAAAGATACTGTGACTGAAGATAGCACGTTTCCATCCTGCTAGCATGTTAGCTGTGACACTCCAGCAACAGTAGCTCACCAACTAGCACAAGAAGAGCCTAAATGTGTATAATTGCAGTTAAAAAAAAAAAAACAAGCTAAATATTCTTTCTTATAGTGTGTTATGTGTGAAAAAAGTATTCTGCTAAAGAAATACTATATGTAGTACTGGGGATGTTAGTAGCAGAAGCTAACATTTATGCTAGCCCCGTAAAACCATGTGAAACAGATTCTAGTATATTAAATAGACCTTTTGTGTTCTTAGTTTGATCAAACTACCTTCAAAGAAATTCCAAAACATATTTTCAGAATAAAATAAGGTTATAGTTATTTCATCGACACACACTAAATCACCAAATACAACAAGCTAATCTGTGACTTTACGTTAGCTGACTCACATTTAATGTTAATGCCTCTTTTTTCCACACATGCTAATGTGAAAATGCTAATGTTAGCTTCAGACTTCTTTTATGATGTGCCAGTAATACTTTGAATACATTTCTGTCTTGGTGGGGCCTTTTCTGTTTACTTCATTCAGTTTGATGCAGATCAACGCACAGAAAACCAGTTTGGGCCAGTTTGACTTCATACACCAACAGAATCTCATTTCTCGCTGTGTTTAGTTTTGAAGGCCTGTTCATGTGTCTGATGCAGGCGGTGAAGTGAAACTCTGGAACATCAAATATTCTCATTACTGTCAAGCATCAAATTACCTTGAAGAGGCTCTTCAGTTTTTTAATAAACACGCTTTGTTTTAACTGTTTTTAGAAGTTATTGTGGACTTTTTGGACAGAATTCTATGGATAATGTGTTTTAAACGTTGGTTTGTCATTTTGTGATGTATAACATCAGCTGTCTGTTAAAACACTGTTAATTCAGTGTATTGAATTTAAAGCTTGTGTGCCTGTAAAATGCTTGATTACTGCAAACGACCACATTAACTGAACTGCAGAGAGAAGCAGGGCTGTGTTTGGCCAAAGCTAGCATGACGTTAGCTCGCTAAAACCACTGTGTTCATTCTAATAGCTAACATAGTCCTTTAACAGCAGTTGTTGGATTGATGTTTTTAATTCAAGGGTGATGTTATCTGACAGACCAGAGCGCTCTTATTTTGAAATAAAGGCATCATGAGTACAGAGTCAAAGCCACGGTCAGCTCTGTATATAATTGGCCGGGTATCGATCATGTGATTTGACTCATGAACGTCACACTGTGGCTGCAGACGCCTGGTCTCCACCGCAGTTACACAGTTCATTTTGAAAAGACCAGTAACACTGGATACTCTGACGTAAATACTCCCTGCAAATGTGTGTTTATGTCCCCGCTGTGTCAGTTTACTGATAATCAGTCTGTCCATGTGTCCTCGCCATCAGTGTTTGAATGCATTTCACTGTGATTGGAACTCATCTGACTACATGTGACAAATAAACTTTGATTATTAAAGACTATTTCAGCCCCCTCCGTGGGCCATGTGACGATAACTGACCTTAGCACCATCTGGTGGTCAAATCAAGAATGACACTGTGGCAGCAAAGCACAAGTTAAAACTTCAGTGGTGGAAAGTAGCTAAGTAAATTTACTGAAGTACTTTACAACGTACTTGTACTTCACCATCTTCATAACCAAGAGTCGGGCTGAATGTGGAAGAATCAAAAACTGCAGTTCCTCCAATGGCTGCTTCTTGATCTTTGTCCATCTTTGGATTAGCTGGGAGTCAAGTCCTCTTAAGATGGAGACGGCCAGAGACACTGAGCTTGACAAACAGCTGCTTTCATGATAACACTTTTATAATATTACTTAAGCAGAATTTTGAATGAAGGATTTGCACTCATACTGCAGTATGTTAACTGCAGAATTAGTACAGAACTTCCTCCACCACTGAAAAACAGATGTCATCAGAATTTCGCAGAATCACATTTAAAGAAATTCAACACACAGAAAGAAAAAAGCCTCAGTGAGTTCATAATATGCAATTTACTGTTTATTATTCTTGATACTGTTGGGTGACACGTGAGGGATTTCTTAGCTAACGTTCTCCACCAGAAGCCTCCGATGTGCAAAAGTGACGAAATGCAGTTTAAAGGGCCTTTAGTGTGAAGTCACTCAGCTGCAAACAGCAAGTCATGGCTTCTGTACTGTAGACAGGCAGGTCTGCCTTAAACATACACGGGTCGTTCGGGGAAGCGTTTGTCATTGGTTTAAACTAGTTTGCATCCATTGAGATGTCTGTGTTACTTATAACATTATCGTCGTACATTATATACACAATACAAGATAAATGAACTGCAGGTAATGTTTATACATGCTAATATATTTCTGAAAAACAAATAGTGAAAGCTTTATACATACAGTAAGGCAGAGAATATATATACAGAACTAACCTAAAGGTATTAGTATCAAACATCTGTCAAATATTCACACTGCAACAAAACAAAGAATTCAAAACATTTTGTAGTATATACAAAAATACTTATGCAAATGCCCCTAAGAATATCTTAATAGAAAAAATAAGAGGGATCTCATCAGGAGGACATCACATCAGATCTGGAACATGCACTCGCCGCAAAGGGTTTTCAGTTCAGCGGTGGCCACAAGTCGACATGTTTGTTGTTTCTGGGGTAACTGTGGATCACTGAGAAGAAGCGGTTCTTGGTGCAGGGATACTTGGTCTACTGTGCTCATTGGTCCTGGTTCTGTACCTCAGGCTCTCTCCTGCGCCCCACAGGCTTGTGTGGAGAGACGTACAGCACGCTGTAATCTCACGTGGATCTTAAACTCTCACACTTTGGACTCACTCTCTACGTTGGCAATGTCCCCATTCCTCTCGGTCTGCTGGCTCTTCCCCTCGTCCTCCAGGTTGGTCTTGGTCTCCTGACCCTCCTGCTCAGACTCAGGCAGTCCCTGCTGGCTCAGCTTGCTGGCCAGGGACCAGGTGAGGGGCAGGCGGGCGCGATTGGTCATGTCAGCGAGCTCTTTGGCACTGTAGGGGGGGGTGTTGGTCTCGTAGATGTCGTGGAAGCTGTTGTAGTCCACCTCGTAGAAGCCATCCTCCAGGGTCAGGACCGGAGTGAAGCGGTAGCCCCACTTGATCTCGCTGCTGACGTAGGAGCTCCTCGCCTGACACGTCATGCCTGGAGACACAACATGAGGGATTAGAGATTATGGTCTGTGGATTTATGGAAGAGGTCCAGTCTGAGTCACCTCAGAGGGTCCCTTCATCCAAATGACAAAAAACCAAACTGGTATTTCCACCTTCTTCTCAAAGCATCTATCCATTGTTTAGGTTTATTTGTTCAGGTTATCTGTCTCTCAGACCTCTGCCTCCAGCCAATGGTTTGAATGGTTTGTTGTCCCATTTAAACAGAAATTAGTTTAATAAGCACATGGAAGTATAACGTCACCATGGATTCAGCGAGCTATGCTAACTTTAGCCCCGTCCTTTATTTACATTGGCAGCAGTAAAAGTATGTTGAATTAGCTTCAGCACTTCCTGTTTGTAATGAACCAATAAAGTGGATTTATGGATGTTCATCTGTGACGGACACAGACTGTGCCGGTCATCCTAAATCTACCAACATGTTTTTATGTCCACATGAGACACAAACCTGAGGTATGAAGTATTTCCACCATGAGCTGTTTGTGTCCATCAGAGAGACGCTACGATATTTAACTTCCTCCCAGCAACAAAAACTGGTTCCCAAAGCATTCTGGGAATATTATTTTCTGTTGTGAGAACATTTATTAAACGTTCTGACATAAAACTAACATTACTGTTATGTTCCCTGAGCGTTCTGTGAAGGTTAACTGGACGTTTTCCCTTCACGTTCTAAAGATGTTCTCAGAGAACTAACGTGACTCTCAGAACGCTGTTGGAAGGTTCGTCAAATAAACTTCATGTTCCAAACCTCCTTTGGTTTCCACAACATTTAAAGTGCTTGTTGAGCTGAACTGCAGCAGCTTGTTCTTCTGCTTTTAGCTGCTACGAGAGCCCAACGACTCCACAACGCTCCACCACCTCCTCCGCTCTGTCTCTGCCACAAACCAGCGTTTCTCTGTGAGATGACCAGAACTCACAGAGACTCAAAAATCTAATCTGAATGCAAACAGCAGCCGATTAAACACAACTAACCATCAACAGGAAAAATAAGGGCTGAACGCTCATCTGCAGGAGAACAAAGAACCTGTAAACAGGTGGAGACAGAGGACTTTAAGTACTGAGAGCTCTGATTGGATAATTGAGGACAGGTGATAGTAAAATTGGAGGGAAACTGAACAATGACAGGAAGTAAAACATATTGGAATGCATGAAGGAGAGTTACTACAAAATAAAGCAGAAAATGCAATTAACTCACGACGTCACACAGCCAGGTGAGCGTCTCCCCCTGTTACCTGTATTGATGCTATGCTAAGCTAACTGGCTGCTGCTTGTAGCTTCTTTTGACTCTACAGACATGAGAGTAGGATCGATCATCTCATCAAACTCTTGGTGAGAAAGCATATCAGCGTGTCAGACTATTTCTTGTAATGTCAGACTGTCAGCTGATGTACAAACGATGTCTCTGGATCCTGATTCATCATCTGAATCATGGATGAAGGTTCCCGTTGACTGAGGTGTGATCCCTGTTCGTTCTCTGTTATCTGCTCATTTATACCTTCAGCCAGAAACCTCATTTAAACCTTAAAATATCCCACATCTTCCATACATTATTGGTATTATGTTAACGTTTACAGCCAGTCATGTAGTTTAGCTTCAGCTTTTCATCCATCATTCACAGCACAGTTTCTTCAGAAATGACCCTCTCTGGTTATGACTGACGCTGAATCAATACTGAATGAACCGTCATCTACAAAGCCTGCAGCAACATTTCAGCTGAATATGCAGTATATTAAACTCAAAATATTTAAGGAACGTCTTGTTCTTTGACATATTTGACAAATAGTCTAAAAAAGCCGAAGAAAGACAAGAACTTCATAAGAAGTGACTGTTTTCCCTGAAATACAGACCTTCAAATGTGAAACTAAGAAATAAACCATCTGTAGAATGCTGTGCTGTATATGAGGACACACTACACACTAACCCACGTACCGCTGGCAGATATTAGTATTATTGGCTCGTTAAAAATGTCTGAAGAATCAGCAGCAAAAAAGGCGACCGGCAGGGAACCTCAGGGGAACGTTGTTAAAGAACGTGACCTCATGTGATTATGAACATGCTTCATAATGTCAGTGATGCTCTTCAAAATCCACAGTCTGTGCAGAATCATCTGGAGCCTCACATTCAGCTCATTCTTCTCCACCAGTGTGGACATGAGGACCAGTTACAGTGACCGTTAGTCTCTCTGGTCTCTGAAGGCGCTGCCTGTTAATGCCTTTTAATGCTGTGGTGTTTATCAGTGTCCTCTTTGGCTCAGCAGGAAAGTCCTCAGAGAGCCTCCAGCCTTAAAAACACTCAGGCATTATGTAACTCCTTCGCTTTGTTTTGGCTGATAGTGAGAAAAATGATCACATACCAGTTTCTAATAAAGGCTTTTCACGCTGCACTTTGCCCAGAGCTGCACAGCCCAATGAGATCAGGCAGAATTTTAGGATTCAGGGCAAAAGTTCTGGGTGAGCTTGAAGCCTTTAGATGCTCATTTTTGGGTACTGTAAACATGTCTGCTGCTGAAATCAATGCCAGTCCAGATGTTTTGGTCCTGCAGATCCTCTCAGCTCAGGGCATCTTATCAATATGTCTGTGCAACACTCAGCCTTCACATCATCTTTGTATTTCAGGTAATGTTGACATGTAGTTGACATGTAAACGGCATGTAATGGACATCAGTGTATTGGTGGCAAAGGTGACCTGGGACATTCCCACAGCATCTATAAGAGCTCAGATCTGTGTCATCAGGAGCTGAGAGAGATCAGATACAGGATCAATACCTCATCAGCTCAGTAACACGGTACAGGGAGGTGGACTGTCCCACAGTGGCTTCGATTTGTAAATGGTCTCACTCAATGTGCCTGCAGTCAGGTAAGCGTAACATCAGCAAAGGTGGGATGAACTCCTGTAAAATTGGACCTCAGAGAACATCATGCAGACTGCGGAGGGCAGGATTTTAAGCTCTGATGATGACTGTTCCCAAAATGGATGTAAGTTAGGATGAAAGATATGAAGATATAAACCTTCTACGAGCTGCACAGTAAACTTGATGTTTGCTGTTTCTGGTGTTTCTGCCGTTGCTGTATGTGCAGGATGTGTCTGCCATACGTTTTCAGCTGCTCCAGAACTCACCTCTGAGGACAATAAAGATTTATTGAATTGAATTGAATTGGATCCAGTATGAGTGTAAGGGTGCACGTGGGATTGAAGGCACTGTGCAGCATTGTTAAATCTGTACACATCATCGTAATCTGTAACGTCAAACAGGGCCAGAAATCATGTGACGACTCACCTGTGGCCTCCACCATCCCCTCCAGAATCACAACTATCTCCAGCTCCTCCTTTGCCAGGTGGGCCTGTGAGATGTCCCAGAAGGGGCTGTTCTGATTAATCTCATGGCAGATGATGAGTGGCGACACGAGGAAGAGCCTGTCGTCTCCCGTGTTGTAGCCCACGTTTATGTCCGTCTGGTTCAAAGGGATGAACTCCCCCTCCTTGGTCTGCTTGGACTTGATGAGCTTGGCCCTGATCGAAGCCTCCACGATGTGCGAGTTTCGGAGGTCTCCGACTCTGAACATCAGGCACAGCCGTCCGTCTCGCATCGAGATGACCGCATTGGTGGAAAACACTAGAGTCTCAGCTCGCTTCTTGGGCTGTGAGATCTTAACAAACATGCATCCCACCATGAAGGCATTCACAATAGATCCCAGCACCGACTGAATTAAAAGCAGAAGTATCCCCTCGGGGCATTTGTCCGTGATGACTCTGTATCCATAACCGATGGTGGTCTCTGTCTCAATGGAGAACAGGAAGGCTGATACAAACCCGTTCAGGTTATTGACACATGGAGTCCACTTGTTGTCCGCTATATGGTCCAGATCACCCCGGAGGTATGCGATAAGCCACCACATGAAGCCGAAGAAGAGCCACGTCACCGTGTACACCAAGACGAAGATGAAGAGGTTGAACCTCCATTTGAGATCGACCAGCGTGGTGAAAATGTCTGTCAGATAGCGGTAAGTCTCCCGGACGTTCCCGTGGTGGACGTTGCACTTGCCGTCTTTCTGGACGTACCTCTGGATCTTCCTGGTTCTGTCCATTTCTTCAAGCTGTTTTGGCAGATCCTCCCGGGCCTGCTTTGGCAACTTGGGCTGTCTGATGATGGCTGGGCTCTCCACATCCTGCTCCATGAGGTTTCTAGGTGGATTCAAGCCTACCAGAGAAGAGACATGGTGATAATTAGTAGTCATTAGTAAATAAAGTGCAGCACTTGAAACTGCCAGATGACGTGTCAGATTCAGAAGTCAAAGCAGCTGTAGATAATGTAAGTCAGCCACGTCTACATTAAACTCTTTAAGATGCTGTTGTTGTCGTCTGAACATTATTTGCGTCTACATCGACGGTGTCCTCAGTGAGACGTGAACAATGTACAAATGGATCTCTTCTTCTTCTCTTTTCAGTTTGCAAACAACAAAACTGTCAAGCGCACCACATCAACGTTTTATGGTCGTCTGCATACGTCGGAGTCTAAGACGTTTGATCTCACTTAAAGTTAAAGACGTCTTAACTTGGCTGACGAGTCAATGCACAGCAGCTACAGTTCGATCACTCTGAAGGCCATTTTGAAAAATCTGTTTTATTCTGTTTGAGTCTGGACGGAGGAAAAAAGCGCACAAATGTAAGCGGCTTAATGTGGACGTACTCTTAGACTGAGTGGCAGCTACACAAACAAGGCATGCACGCAGATAATATCACAAACAATGGACCTCCTACTCCGCCATTGTTTCCAGTTCCTCCACCACATGAGCCGAGTTGAGACCAGTATGCAGATTTTTCTGTAGTACTAAACAGTGTCAGCGTGAAGCTGCAGCTTCGGTAATGCTGAGCGAGAACGTGTCACCACCCACACTGCCTCCACTTTGTCACAGTATCTCATGCAGCGTCGTGTGTGTGTAACCATGAATTAACGCTGTAATGCTTCGTAGGAGTTCGGGAGCTCCTCAGCTCCCACGAGAGGAAAACACACCGCGAGGAGAGCGAATCCAAACGATAAGATCATTATCCAACGAAGGTGCTGAGCGCAGTTTGGTGCCAACGCAGTTTAACTACGTCCATATTTAACGTTCAATCGCCCTGTGAACTGCTGCCATCCCACCTCACGTTAGAGGTCACCTGGTACAACCAGCGCACCTCCACCTGTGCAGGTGACACACAGCAGATACGCTAATCAGCTGCTCACTTTGTTTTCTAGGCTGTGATTTTAAGGTCACAGAGAAAAACAGCATTTTCAGGTATTAAAGAACAAAGAGTTCAGTTCATTAACACAGTAAATACATTCCGAGGAAGCGAACACGTCTCAGAACGTGTTTCATTTCCTGTCTTTGTTTTAGGGTTGGCTTGTTGAACCTTCTGCACAGCAGCTGCTGGATGAAGATGAAGAACCCTCTCAGGTTTTAAAGAGGAGCGAGTCATGTGATGTACAAGCAGCTGAAGTTTATGCTGCAGTCACGATGTGGTTTTAAAACTGTTTGCTGTGCCGCTCTGCACGAAATCAGACCTGGTGAAACGCCTCCGATGTGCTCGTCACACGTCCTCCGAGCTGAGGACGGATCTCGTCGCTCTGCACATTTCCTGAGCCGCCATCAGTGTTTTTACCAGTGGAACAAACGGCTGTGTTGAAGCCGTTCTGCTCTCCATTCACGGGGGAATATTATGAGCTGGAGCAGGGCTGGTTTCCATAGCAACGCACAGCTCAGTCTACCAAGTGCTCACAATATAGCAGGAATGTACCGGACGAGGCCGCACGGCGTTGGATAACATTCGTGTGTTTCATCTCGTTTCAGAGGGCCTGAGGACGAACAATGTCCTGAATGTATCTGCTTTGTGCATGAAGGTGTCATTCATGTGACAGCTGGTAGTTCTGTTTTGTCTTCTGCTCTGATGGACGAGGATCTGTGAATAGAAACGTAATTATACAGGCTGTTCAGAGCACGTTTGATAGGCTGGAGCACAGTCTCACTCTCAGCTCGTCAAATCACGTCCAGCAGTGTCTCATACAGACGCACGACGTCCCATTCAGTGTCTGCATGAGACATTTCAGCTAACTCCAGTACAAACCATCTGTGGCAGGACACAACACAGGACCTTCACCCAGGATGAGACCAAAAGTCCACACTGAGTCCTTATTTCAAGCCAAACCATCACCTTATCCCAAACCAAACCAAACTGAGACTAAAGGAGGAGCTATGGTCTGTGTGAGATGCTGAAGAGAAAGACCGGCTGGATGGAGGCGACAGGAAAGAAACAATAAAAGACAATATAATCAGCAACAGTTTGAACTGTTACTCATGTTGTAGTTCACTGACGGGACGATGTCTGCATGTGAACAGTGGATCAGGTGACTCTGTGCATGTGAAAGGTGTCGCTTGAATCTTTAGCATCTTTCAGCTTGTTCTTTTGGTTTTATGGTCCACAGCCTGGCTGTTCTGGTTCACTCTCATGGCTCTTAAAGCCTCTGCAGCACACACCTTTGTAGGAAAAAAAGATTCTACCTGCATCAAAAGTGCGCCAGACACAGTTAGAGACTAACTGGTTAACATTTCGGTGCGAACAGCTGCTAAAGAGATAGATATTTCCCTCACGGTGGAGACCAAAACAGAGCCAAACGAGAGAGAATACTGTCCTTATATCTGTTGGGTGAAAGCTAATGTTGCTCCTTATCTGCTGTATGTGCAAATGTCTGCTAACATTTTATCCATAAAAACTTTAGAAGGAGATGCTGTGTCAGTGTTGTGTTTACAGTTTGTTTCAGCTGCATGTAAGTGGCTAAAAAGCAACTTCAGTATGTACGTCAGACAGTGAACGCATCACAGTTCGAAGGGGCTTCAGTATGTACGTCAGTAAGTAAACGTATCATGTTCAAAGGGGCGTCAGTAGGCCTATGTGTGTCAGTACATGAATGCATCACAGATCAAAAAGCAGTTCAACATGTACGTCAGTAAGTGAATGCGTTGCTGTTCAAAGGCAGTTAAGAATGACGTCAGTAAGTGAATGCATCTCCATCCGTTGGGCTGTGACCTTCTGATTCTGACTGTCTGTAGTTGAGTAGGACGTTCATTGTGTCTGTGCTTCAGTATGAAACGAGCTCTGTTTCTACGGTTAACAGCTCAGCAGCCTGTTCTGACTTCTGCTCAGAGTTATCTGATAATGTTTGTTTCCGCAGCTTCGGTCGATTTAAAAAGGTTTTAACGAGCGAGAAAGAAACTGTGACTCACATCTGAGGCCTCAGTCACCAGTGAGGTGGAGATCCACTGCTCAAAGCCGCTGTGAGATCATCAAAATTTGGTCTCAAACAATATCAAAATTTCCACAGTTATCACAGAGATTTGAATATTAAGGACTGAAAGGTGGTGAAGGAGTTAACTACAGAAGAAGGGATCATTGGTTTTGGGAGCTGCCTGCCTCAGACACATTAATCACATGTCCATTTTACAGCAATAACGACTCGAAGTTCATGACAGTTTTTGAAACAACAGGTCCACAATTTCACACAAAGTAAACGAAAGCAGGTTTATCATTTCCTGCAAATGGCTGATACAGATAAGTTATCGTCATCTGTAGCTAGCTAGCGAATTAACTCAGCGAGTTGGTTGTCCCTCTCCAGCCGACCATCACGTCATGCTAAAAGACTGAGGGTGAGCTCCCAGGTGAGAAGTTAGCATCCTCACCAGGTGAGGATCCCTGCAGTAAACATGGAGGCAGCGCTGCTCTCACAGTGTTGGAGTGTAAACTTCAGAAAATCCAGCAAAGAGCAGGACAGAGCTGCTAACTTTAGCCTAAACTCTGATATACTGTCATCCACACTGTCCTGAACGAGGCTTTTTCTAACGTAGTCTGTGACAAACTAATGTACTGAGCTAATAAAGACTACGTTACCACTGTGGTTAGCAGGCTTCAGCTAAGCTAATATTAGCAGTGTAAATTCAGAGACATCTAGTGGTGAGGCTGCAGACTGCATCAACTGAATACCCCTCAACTTCGGTAAAAATGCAAAAACCACTGGAGGCTTGTCCGTTCTGGGCTACTGTAGAAACATGGTGGTGCAACATGGCAACATATTGCTTTTCTGCCGCCCTGACTCCTTCACACTGCACCTTTAAAGTCATCCCTGCAGTTAAAAAAAAACAGCCTTCAAACTGTTTGCATGCTCGTAGTGCTCTTAATGGTCTTCATCAAGTTAAAAAAGCCTAGTGACAGCAGCTAAGCACTAATTGGATAATCGTTGATCGTCAGCGGTTAATTGGGTAGTTAAAGCAGGTGTAATGTGGAACCAGAGGCCACTGATGGATTTACTGATGGAGCCAAACTGAATTAGTGGAGGTTACTGCAAACAGGATGGTCCATTTCACTGCTGCTCATGAGAGCTGAGACTGAGGTGACACGTTCTGTCAGACGAAGCTGAAGTCAAAGGAAAGTCCATCAGGACGAGCGAACGCGCCAGCAGACTCTCATTTATTCACCGGTTCTGTTTCTCAGGATGTCTGACTGCAGACGAGGCAGCTGGATCCAGATGTGACCAGAGTGGCGCTGAGGCCACATGGGGACACATGCTATTCTTAGGAGCCCTGACAGCTGAGCGCAGGCAGCGTGGACGCCACATACGAATCATCTTCAGACCTCTCCACAGCATTTCTGCCTGCGTAGATCTCAGGTGAGTGTGAAAACAAGCCTCATTCAACAACCATCCTCAAAAATACATCAAAAGCAGCATTAAAGGATCAGTTCACTCAAAGCGCACACAGAATAACACAAAGAGGAAACAGCTGAGGGACAAAACTCAAAACTTGAACTTTTTTTGGAGGAACTGCCAACATGGTCACAGCGGAAGAGTCAGCAGGTTCATGTTTGGAGCCTAAGTGATGTGAAGGTTTGCTGTGGACGACAGCGGAATGAAATGGACGTCTGTCCGTCCTCGGTCATTCTGTTTGCTCTATAGATCCTGACATAATCCTGTACTCACACCTCGACCACAAACAGCCTGTAATGTTAGATTTCATTGTCAGATACCTGAACTGAACCTTCAGCAGCTCCTTTTCTGCAGCGTCTGCAGGTTTTCCCTTCAGGCTGCGTTCAGATGCTGCTGTTGGGCAGCAGATCTTCTCTCTTCCTGACTTCAGAGGCTGGAGGAGACGTTCAGGGAGATGCTGGTTGTGAAAGGGAGGCGGACAGAAACTGGATTTAGAGAAGTAATCTCCATCCTGGTGGAAAAGACACCTCACAGCAGGACAGCCCTCCGTTCTGACAGAAGGTTGAGGGAAAGCTCAGCGGCGGCGAGTTTTCAGCATCTTCTGCTGGCTGCTGAATCATCATGTAAGCAGGCTCGACGCTGAGTTTAGTATCAGCGTCCTTCAGAGACACAGTTCAGCTCAGAGGCTTCAGCTTCTCATCAGAAAACAGCTCCAACTAAAAACAGCCTCGCTCCATCTGGAGGAGGAGGCTTCAGCAGGACTTATGAAACAAGCACCAAGCTTTTATTAGCCTGGAACAGCAGGAAAAATGGCACTTATTAATATTAAAAGATGTGAATCATTTAAGATTATTGACTTTATTAGAAGAGCTGGTTTCATTAGAGATTAACAGGCTGCAGATTAACTGGATTGATGTGAGATTATGAGCTTTTATTACTGATTCAATCAACAATCTGCTGCTAAAAGGAACACAACATTAATTAACAAGAATTTTATATGATAGAAAACGAGCTGGTTATTATGTCTGTTAACACTCTGACGATCTCCTCACGGCTCTTTATTCAAATCTCATCACTAAAATTGATTTCAAAGCTTTTTATTGGACGTTTTTATTGACTCTTGTTTTAATGAATTGTCTGGTCTGCTTGCCAGATTATTCTCAGACATTTGATTGAAGGTTTCATTCATTCACTCATTGGTTTGTGTGACGGGCTGATCGTCAGTAGATCATGTAATCTGCTGTGAAACAGATCCAGACTTCTGTGTTCTGCTCACGCGACAAACATAAAAACTGACTTTCCTCTGATGAAGCTGCAGGAAATCTAACATGAAAAACTTTGTCTCTGTTCATGGACATCAGTGAAGTCTGAGGACGCACAGAAAAGTCTTCCTCAGCTCACTAACAGGGTTTTATTACAGAGCAGCTGAAGGAGGATCAGGTGCGTCCGCAGGAAGCGGAGCGCGAACTAACAGGCTGGAGATTTCCCGTTGCCATGGAGATGGAGGTTGATCCAGACCATAATAACAATAATAGCCTCCTGATGTTCAGGTCACCGTCTACCTGTGTGGGGGGCTGCTTTCCAGCCTGGTGATGTGTTCCTGTGGAGACGTGAGGCCGAGGCCTGCAGGCGCTCACAGCCCGAACCATCAACACCCCCCGGCTCCCTGCGCGAGGCTCCTCCATCACGGCTAAGGAGCAAAACCGCAGATCCGGATGTTCCTCAGCTTATCTTCGTGTCCCTGTCCCGATGCGTGTCTCATACATGTTGCTTTTTGTCTTAATTGATGTCTGCTTCGTCTCGCTCCGTTATGTAACGATCCACCCCCACCGGCCCCCGAAAAACACATGATTACATCTAACTAGCTGTGATCAGCATCGCTGCCGGGAGGAGCGGAGGAAAGGTGCTTACCTGCTGCGGCAGATCAACGTTCACACTCCGGCTCATTCTACAGCGTCCGCGAAACGATCCGCCGAGGCCGAGCGTCGACCACCGAGACCAGGAGACACCGAAGGAGAACCGCTAATTCCCGCTTTCCTCCATCCCTCTCCACCGACAGAGACATCGGCCGTCAGCCTCCACCCCTCAGCTGGCAGAGAGACGTAGGTGAACACTGGGAGAGAGAGAGAGAGAGAGAGAGAGAGAGAGAGAGAGAGAGAGGGAGGAGAGAGAGTGGAGACAGGAGAGTGAGAGTGGAAAGAGAGGAGAGAGAGAGAGAGAGAGAGAGTAAGGGAGGAGAGAGAGTGGAGAGAGAGAGAGAGAGAGAGAGTAAGGGAGGAGAGAGACAGGAGAGAGAGAGAGTGGAGAGAGAGAGAGTGGAGACAGGAGAGTGAGAGGCTGAGAGAGAGGGGGGAGGAGGAGAGGGAGGCAGAGGAAAGAGAGAGGAGAGGGGTAGAGAGAGGTTGAGTAGTGACAGTGGTCTGCGTGTTAAAGAAACAGTGTTTGTATCTGTTGACTTCAGAGAACCTTCTCTGTTATCGTGTGCTATGCTAACAGCAGCTAATAACGTAGCCTCGAGCTGCTAGCTTCAAGGAGCTGAGGAGCAGGTTACAGATGCATGCTAAGCTAATTCCAGACAATCAGCTGATCAGATGAACTCGCCTTCCTCTTCAGGCGTCGCTGCTCAACACCTGGAACATCTGGAGCTCTGCTAACAATCAACACATTCATGTTCCTATAAAGACAAGAGACACACTGTGGAAGCATCAACCGCTGATTTTAATTTTACCATAAATAATAAAAATGACTCATCTTTTCACTACAAACCCAAATATAGAACTTAGCTTCCTAGAAGCTAACAGAAAGAGATAAATAACAATAGAAAACCATTGGACACATTGCAAACACAGCAGAGTAAATGAAGAGCAGAAGAACGCAGCAGTTTCTGCTTTACTGTTACAGGTACGTCAGTAAAATAAGCATGTCGGCTCTGAGAGAACATACGTGAACGGCTGAACTTCAGTTCATCACATGAGGTAAAAAAAAAATGTGGTTACAATCACAAAGTGCTTTATCATCAAGTACAGAAGGAAATAAGCAGAGTGGACTTCAGAGCGCTGAAAAAGGTGGAATGAAGTTAAATAAGACGAGTTGTCGTTTGATTTAAAGTCCGATCCTGTGATGTCTGCTCGTCTGTGACACTCAGCCACCATTAACACGTGAAAGCTGACCGAATGATCCACCAATCCTTCTCAGATCTTTAAAAACACACTCCTCAGGAGGCTGCATACTTAAAATATACTCTGTTCATCCAAAGGGAACAGCTGCTCTGCATCCTGAAAGAAAACTTAGTGCTAAAAAATACACATTTCACTTCTTACTTCAAATATTCAATATTTACTACAAGGTGATTTCTTTAATGTTCCTTCTGCAAATGTGCTACACTCAATCACAAATCAGCCCACGTCAGGACAAAGCTACGTCAGACACAGCTCGGGGCGTGAAGTCAATATTGAAATAAATAATAACACATTTGAAGTGAAGAACGGACAGAACTCTAAAGGAGAGATATGCTCATGTCACCCTCCTCTTCCTCTGAAGCAACAGTCGTCTCTTCTTTTTGCACATTTTTGCTTTCAGTCACTTTAGTTTCACACTCGAGTTGGAAGAAATCAGATCTGAAGCCTGAAAACAGACTTTAGGTCGAGATTACGAGCCGTGAAACAAGACTGAGACTTCTGAAGGAGGAAACGTCTCCTCCTTTACAAACCAGGAGTTTGTTTCAACGCACTGAGCAGAAACAAACCCCTGATCCCAGAACAGTTTGGACTTTGTCAAACATCATCAGCTTCACTGATTTCTGTAAATATCTGCTTCTTGTGAATCTGATGCAGCAACACGTTTCAAAGACTGGGAAAGATGTGGAACGCTCCAAAAACACCTGTTTGGAACATTCCACAGGTAAACAGGCTCACAGGTAACAGGTGAGAGTATCAAGATTGGATGAAGGAGATCACGACATGAACACTTCAGAAAGCTGCTTCTGATTCTGGTTTCAGGTGTTTCAGAGTCCAGACTGTTCAGAATCAGGGTGGAGGAGCTCCGCCGCAGACTGAGCAGCAGTGTTTCTCCACCCTCTCTGCTTCAGAGCTTCAGGCCTGCTTCACCTCCTCTTCATGAGGTCAGAAGTGTCCTTTGCTGCACCTGTAACCACTCCCATCGGTGATGTCACGAGGTCCTGGAGAACAGCTGAGCATCAGTGCATCGAGGTGAGAGGTGGAGCCGCTGGAGGTGGTGTTGGTTTCCTCTGAAGCCGTCGTGTTTGTCAGAGGACAGTGTTGCTGTCGATCTGTTTGTTTGTTTCATTCTGCTGCGAAACAAAGGAAACGTGTTCTGGGGAAACACCGTTGATGAACATGATTTAAAGGGTCACATTTTAAGACATCAGCACAAAATATTGGCAACTTCAATACAAAAACCAACATTGGCCGAGTTTCGGTAAAAATGGGGCGTCGTCCATCGTCTGCGTTTGGTCCCATCAGCCATGACCGCCTCGCCGCAGCTTCACCACCACGTGATCTTAAACTCATAGATGGGCCTCTTGCAGTAGTAATGGTTGATGAGGTGCTTGTCGCAGACGCCGATGCACTGCTGCTCGGCGGTGATGCCGCGCTCGGCGAGGTCGCTGACGATGCAGTGCAGCAGGTCGTAGACGTCTGCCACCGCCTCCCACGGTCCGAAGGAAACGTCCACCTCGCAGTGGTGCTCGAAGAGCTTGGCCTCGCTGTCCGAGCGCTCGAAACGCAGAGAGTTAAAAAGAGGCCGCTCGTACGGCGTGATGGGCATCTCCTCCTTGTAGACGCAGATCTTCAGCTTGGCAAAGCGCGCTTTCTTCTGCATCGCCCTCAGTTTGGCGATCTCCACGATTCGCTCCAGATTCTCTGAAATGAAAATACTGAGGATTATTAACGTCGTTTCTAAATATCACAGACTCAATCAGGCTTTAGCTGCTCGCGAAGCGTCGAGCTGTCCCTAAACCTTGACGGGTGTCCTGCAGGTGAAGCAGCTGTGTGTGTGAGTACGCACTTCTGTTTGTGTCGTATTCACATCACGTCAGTGTGACACTGAACAGGCTGTGACCATTAATTAAGCTGCCACTCAACACTGTTTTCTACCTTCTCAACAAACAACAACTTTATCTTTGACTTTGAGTATTTTTCTCTTCGGTTACAAACGCTGAAAGCTGATTCAGGTTTGATAAATGCTGTCAGACCGTTTCTGGTTGGCTCATAAATCTTTGCTCATTGTATGATGATTATCAAAGCCGCCTGCTCCAGCACCAGCGATGCTAACTCCTGAGGATAAAAGTACTTCCAGTGTGCATCGCAGGTAAACATCCACTAAAAGACGCTTCTTATGCCTCCAGAACTTCCCTGAGAAGCTTCACGTTTTTAAGTTTTCCTCAGTATCACAGTGATCCAGTGAGAGCTGTCTGTACATCAGTGACTGCACTGCTAACAGGAGCTGCTAACAGGAGCGACTAACAGGAGCTGCTAACAGCTAATTCAGCAGCCTCTTAATGGAGCCTGGGCCAGGCACAGCTCACAGCTGACTCCACAGTCTCTCGTGCATAGCGTGTCAAATTCATGTGTTTTAATGAACACCTGCGGCCGTGCTCATTGCAGTTACCTTTGTAGTAGGGCAGCAGGTCGAGGAAGGCCTGTCGAACTTTCTCCCCGGTGAGCGGCTGAGTGTCCTCCAGGCTGTCCAGCAGTGGCCCGATGGAGTAATACTGAGCCTCTCGGTGCACCGCCCGCACTCGGTCCCTGTGAGGAAGCTCGCCTTCCCGCAGGAAGTTCAGGATGTCCCTTTGGAGGGAAACACAACTGATAGAACAAATCCACAAAAAACTACACCTGATAAGACGAACAGGAAGGAAGGACTTTGAAACTGAAGCTATCATCACTGAATAATACAGTTTGTATCAGTGCTGTGACGGAAAACATCAGAAACAGAGACGGAGGATTTCTCCATGTCACCCACTCCGACCCCTGACGATGACTCCTGATAGGTGGACAATGCTGCCTTTAAATAATTAATGTCACGATGCTGAAAGGACGTCCAGCTGATCAATATCTAACTTTAAACTTGATGCAGATCAGATAAAACTGGACTCTGTGGTGATTATCAAACTAACTTCAGCCTTTTCCCTCACACATTCACACCAGACATTTGTTTCAGCTCTGTGTGTCAGTACACTGAGGGCTGGACTGAAAATCCTTACATACTGTCCGTCTGTCACTTCCTTCTTTTTACAGCTTTAACACACACACACACACACACACACACACACACACACACACACACACAGACCTGACCTCACCCACTCTTTCTGCTCCTTACATGACTTCTACATCTTCACTCTGCTTGTTATCACATTCATATTTAATGTTTGCTTTTTAGCCACATTAGCCGCTAGCAGCTCCATGGAGGGTACTGAGGGTCAGTCATAAATGTCTTAGGAAACTCATGTTCCTCAGAGGATGAAACCTGCAGGTTTTGGTGATCCTCTGATGTCTAGCGCCACCATGAGGCTGACATGTGGTTTTGAGTGACATGTCTCTTAATGAAATCTGGTCCAAACAATCATGTCCCTCAGGATGAACTACAATAACTTTAGTGATCTCTTCCCATCAGCCTCTGCTGTACATTAGCAGTCATGCTAGCATGCTAACATGCTAACTAAGATGGTAAACACTATACCTGCTAAACACTTGCATATTTGTCTCTGTGAGTATGTTAGCATGCTGATGTTAGCATTTACTTCAAAGCTAGCCTCACACAACTGCAAGCACAGATGTGTTATTTTGTTTGTTTGGGCTTTCAGTGAACTTACAATTAAATGTAATGTTATATATTTTTGTACATTTATTGCTGTTTATTGCACTTTCTGTTAATCATTTGTGTTGTAGGTTTGACGTTAATTTACTAAACTCTCAGTTAAATAGGATTTGTTTTGTCTTGTGACTGATGGATCTCAGCGGTGAACAAAGACTTCACAGATCTCAGTAAAGTTCAGTTCTGATGAGGGTCATGATGCAGGAACAGCCCACACAGCTCATTACCTGTAATTAGCTAATTACCTTTTCAGTCACTTCCCACTGACTTTGCTCACAGCTTTCCACTTGTCCTTTCCACAATGCAGAACGACACCACCATGTCCAACACAGGTCCAGCACAGGTCCAATACAGGCATAACTCCAGTCTAACCCTGGTCTAACTCTGGTCTAACATGAAGGAGGACACTCAGCGACAGCTTTTAATGCTGCTGCCGGCGTCTTCCCACTCTGCCTTCCTGGCCGACATCACGTACCTGGAAGTCTCGCCACATGTGCAATGGTGCTTTTGAGCGACCGTCACTGTGACAGGAAATTCTATACATCACATAATAAAGTGTGTTGTGTCAGCATGGGGACACAGACCAGATCGACAGCTACATGCAGAACATCAGTTTCATCTCATCACACTGTTATCTGCATATATGTCAGCCAATAAGCAAGAGGTAAGAAAAGCGCAGCAGTGCAGAAATAGATATATAATCAGTTTACAGCACTGGCAGAAGGAAGAGACCAATTTATTTGATAAAACACCTGACGCATGGATACCTGTCAGGATACATTGAGCTCCCATCAGCAGCTTTAAAACCACGTCCAGGCTGCAGTGTGAGCGTGTTTTTGTTTGTGCTTTACACACTTTCTGCTCTCACACATAACGTCCTCTCTGTCCGTCACACTCATGAGCTGCTGCTACTGCAACGACCACATTAAATCACCGGGACAATAATGATGATGTCTTCTTCTGTATGTCTAATAAATCAATAGCAAATCTATTATTGATGGACAGCAGATCATCTGCTCGCTGGCGGGCTGAGTCCCGCCCAACCCACATGAAGAGCTGCAGATTTCATCATCATGTTCTTCATGACGCAAACCTTTATCCAGCCTGGGGGCCATGAGGGGCAACTGGGGACCATGAGAAGTAACTGGGGACCAGGAGAGCTAACTGGGGACGAAGGACATTTATCCAGCGTTGTTGAGCCACCAACCCTGCTGGAGTAGTCCAGCTCTACCTGCCCCCTGGTCCAAACACAGCCGGGCTACAGCTCACACACGATGCTACTCACCCAAAATATGTTCCATCCCGATCGATGAAGTAGCGCCCCTCAGCATCTCGAGGGATGTAATGACGCCCACTGAACATGGCGGCCAACATAGTGTCCTCAAAACGCCGCAGGGTGGAGAGACGAGTGGTGAAATATGTGCCCCCAACATTCAGAGAGATGACTTCTGGAAACTTTAGAATGAGGAAGAAAACTGGTAATAACAACAACAACAACAACAACAACAATAATAATAATAACCCTGTGAGGCTGTAATTCTTGTTTCAGTTCCTGCTGGTGTCCTGAACTGTTATACTGGGTGATGTGTACCCACCAAGAGTCCAGTAGTTTATTGTTTAACCTTGTTTATTGACAAGTAGAGGATTCAATTAACCTTAATTGGAATGGATGTCAGGGAGATGCTGCTGGCACCACCTGATTGGTGGCTTTCACACAGGCTATATATACACATAATATTTCACCTGTTTGTCTTTACTGATTACACCTGATGAGGGTCTGAGGACTGAAACTTTGTAGTAGGTCAAGTGTTTTATAGTGTTCAGGATTCTTTGATTGAAGGCCGGTTAACTATACAACCACCAGGCTGCACTGTACTATCAACACACCAGCTGTTAGAGGGTAGTTAGCAGTTATTCAACCATCCTCACAACATTTCTTTCAGTCTGTTATTTCACTGCTAAACAGTAGAAGAGTTGCGTGACACTGATTTCTTTAAGAAATGTGGCCTGACGCGTGTAAAGGGCTTCATCCAGCAGACCAAACTCCATATGAAAAAGAGCTAATTTAATACCTCTGGATTAGTGAGGGGGTACATGAGGCTCTGAGCTTCTCTGTCAGACCACTGAAATAAGAGGATTATTCTGCTGTACACCTGCTGGACAAGTCACGTGGTCGCTCCATAACTCATGTCATGTGACAGCTGATCGTGACACCTGTAAACAGCCATACGGTATATAGAAATATATGTGATAAGCAGAGTGAATATGACAGTGACTCTAGTGTACTGGCTGTGTACTTGTACTTTATTTTGAATACTTTCCTGCGGTTACTTCAGCTATATTAATACATTTGGTGGCTAATTAAGAACTAAGCTAACGCCCTCCATGTTCGAAGCTACATGTTAGCTCAGCATGGCTCGGTTCTTTCCAGCTTCTGAGTGATTTAACGTGATTTTCCCAGTGAAACTGAGTGGTAAAGCGGCCTAACTCACCTCCTGCTCCTGCGTGTTCAGCGCGGAGCGGAGCGGCTTGCTCAGGGGGAAGTTCGGTGCTGGGGAGGCCGGCTTTCGGAAATCGTCCTCCGCAGAGTCCGAGCTGGACATGGCATCGCCCGGTTTCTCGGTGTCCCCCGCGGGCGAGAACACCACCATCACTCTGGGTAGAGGCAGCGTCCGTCGCTCCTGGATGAACCTCCTCACCCGTGTCGTCGCGGCAGGCAGCGGGCTGAAGGACAGAGTCTGCCGATCCCTGCCGCAGCCATCAGAGCCGTTGGAACCGCTCGAGCCATTCTGCTGCATGCGCGCGGCGAGGCAACTCCCGGCACCAATCAGTGGAGGTAGCTCGGGCCACCGCACGCGACCGTTCCTAAAAACAACAACAACAGCGCGGCCGCGACGGTAGCGCGCGAGCAGCTGCAGGACGCGCCGCGCCTTCAGAGCGAAAGCGGAAGTAGTGAAATTCTGCCTTCAGTGAAAAAAGTTAAGCTCAGAACCCTGAACGTGATCCTAAAGTGCAGGTTAGCAGTCCGGACCGGGCCCGCGCGCTGCCGTGGCTCCTACGTGCTGTGACGCGACAGATGAGCACGCCGTCATCACGCCAAGGAGCGTGGCTGGTCGCGAGGGGATAATGTCCGTTAAGAGATGAACGTAAATCTCATAAACAGGCAATTAAAATACGTGACAGGATAAAAATAACAAATGTGCAAAAGTGCTTCAAATATTTAAAATGAAGTGTAATACACACACACACACACACACACACACACACACACACACACACACACACAGAATACATAAACAATTAATTTGACACTTTCATAAACTGCATATTGGAGCACGATTGGCATCTAGACCAGCTGTGATAAAAGCATCACTTAAACATGTCATGTGATTGTATTCAGGTGTTAAACTTCACAGAGGAAGTTTCCACTAACAGCAGCTGATCTGACAACAGGCCTCTAATGTGAATCTCTTCACATCAGTTCATCAGTCTGAACTGTGATGCTCAAACACTGAAGAAATGACAAGAAAAACACAGTTTGAGAGGAGGAGGACTTAATATTCCACCATTTGACCCAAACCAAAGTGTAGTATGGATCATCTCTGAAATGGTTAAAACTGTTATCATAAGGGCTAAATATCACATTCATTCATATAAATGTGAAACGCGCTCCAGTAAACTCCACTCCGCTGGGTTATGAACAAGTTATTTTTCTTTGTTCAAGGTGTCAGCTCATCTGTGTCAAGGTTTGTCTCAATTTCCTGTTTCTTAACATGTCTCTCACCATCCTTTTGGCCCGCTGTCTGTTTGTTGCATGCTGATCATCATGCAAACGGTTCATGTTACGTTACTGTCCTCTAACTTTTAAAAGAAAAAAAAATCATATGGCTAAATCTAGTGTTCCACATCCACTGATCTCACTGAATGTGTATTATTCACGATAAATACATAAAGTGAGTATATGTCCGGTATGATTCTCATTTGTTTCAACTGTACAAGAACCGAGTGTAAAATGTCAGCTTGTGGTTTTATGTTCGGTTATGTGTGGGACTGTTTCGTGGGTGGGTGCGCTCACTCCTGACTTCACCCAAAGGTTCAAACCAACAACTTTCTTGCTGTGAGGTGACTTGATCTGACTCCCTCAGGAACCGTTCCATGTACAACCCTGATCCCAGAGCAGTCCCTCTTAGCCATCACAGACTGACCAAGTTCCATTGAGTTAATGTACAACTCAAAATCTGTTCAGACTATAAAGTCATTAAATTAATGAATCTGCTCCAATTTGGTCCTGAGCTGCTCATGATTCTGAGAGAAACTGAAACATAAACAGGAAAACTCAAACCAAACTCGCTCATTTACCTAAAAAGGTCACTCATGTGTTTCAACCTCTTCTCCCCCTGAGGGCTATTATTTTATCATCGAGCCAACGTGGCTGCTGCTGTGAGCTATGATTAGCCTAGATGAAGCTTCAGGTATGAGCATTTGTCCGTGGCCCCTAGCCGGCCTGTACTGACAGCTCCCCCTGTCAATACAATGGACAACAATAGAAGTTTTATGGATGATGAAGATGGGTGTGAAGTGTTCAGTCTCTATAAGGCAAGAATACCTGAGATATTGATCCACCCCCATTTGTCTAAACTTAGCCCAGGTGGCTGATGTGCTCAGGTCTATATAACTGCAGGGGCAGACTTGGACGTCAAATTACCTCCCAGGAAGTTCACAGCGTGCTGAGGAACTCGTCACCATGGTAAGACTGCCCTCCTTCTCCTTCACATCTTCCTTTGTTGTCGTCATCTCGTTTGGTCAGGTCTCTTTAGTCGAGTTGGTCATCTGAGGACGCCGAGAGACAATCTGACGCTTTAAACTCTACAGGCATAAAGATGGACGTGCAGAGTTACCATACCTCTGCTCCCAGAAAACTTCCGTTATCTTTTTAATAGCTAACATTTATTTCAAACAGAGACGTCACAGGTTAAGGTTAGGCTTCTGAACTTCTTGGTGCAGGTGTGGTACAGGTGTGGGACAGATTGCCGTCATGGTCAAACGCACTAATGCAAATGTTTGGATGCACAGCAGAAAAAGGGGGGAAACCTGCTTGTGTTTGGGTCACTTTCATGTTTTCTTAAAGTTTATCTCTTTGACTGTTGACTGAACGTCCAGCTCAGTGGCTGCTAATCGTCTCATGTGACTCTACATGTTGGTGCCATTGAAATGAAGCCAAATACATAAATAGATTAAGCTAACTGGCCTTGTTGGAGTGTTATCGTTTGACTCTCACCCTCACCATCATTCCACAGCAGCGAGGTAACACTTCCAATAAAGCCTGAAGACAAAATGACTGTGAGGTTTTAATTGGAAGCAGCAAACTCAATGATGGTGTTAACAAGTGAGAGAACAAAGAGGTTCCACAAACAAGAGTCAGAGTAAAGGTAAAACTGATTTAATGTAGCAGCAACATCACTCACAGGAGTTTCTATGCTTCATGTCAAGAAGAAACAAACTGAATCAACATTAAGCTCTCATTGAAGTAAAATACACTTTACAGGTGGTCCAACAGCAACAGTGCTTAGATGCTGTATTAGCCACACATTAGCCTCTGATAGCTAATGTAGTGGCTAGCTTGGTTAGCAGTAAGGTGATTGTAGAAAACCTAAACTCTAATAAATCAAGAGGCAGCTGCAATAAAAGCAGCAGATAATGTTCCAACAAGAAAGACTTCCAACAGCATTTGATCAGTCACTGATCGAAAAAATGGGAGTTAAACTGCCATGAAAATCTGCCAGCGTAGTGGTTCACTTGAGACCAAACCAAACACTCAGACATTATTATGACATATATCTTCCATCAGGCACCGAAGAAGGCGAAGAAGAAGACGACCGAGGCAGGATCCAATGTGTTCAGCATGTTTGAGCAGTCACAGATCCAAGAGTTCAAGGAGGTGAGGCGACGCCAGGCAAGCCATGATCGGCCATGATCCACGGTTCAGACCTCTGAGTCCACTCAGTTAATCAAGCGTAACGAGTCGACGGTCTGTCTGGTATCAGGAAACAAATCCACTAATGGTGGAAAATCCAAAGTACAGTGGTGTTCATGGTACAGCTGCAGAGGAATAAAATCTGTGCGTGTTTACCTCCAGGCCTTCACCATCATGGACCAGAATAGAGACGGTTTCATTGACAAGGGGGACCTGAGAGACACATACGCTGCCCTCGGTGAGCCGCCTCTTCCTTTAGAGGTCCAATCAGGAGGCCTCCAGCATCATTATTCAGTTATCTGCAGTAAACTCTTTCGGTTGTATTGTGAGTGTTTGTGTTTAACCCGTCTGTCCTGACCACTGCTGTTTGTGCAGGTCGTCTCAATGTTGGTAACGACGAGCTGGATGAGATGATGAAGGAGGCTCCTGGACCCATCAACTTCACCATCTTCCTAGCCATGTTTGGTGAGAAGCTCAAAGGTTAGTCTGGATATCTGTGCTGCAGATTCTGCTGACTTCTGTCGACCTGTTCCATCTCGGTTTGACCTGTTTCATCTCGATAAGACTCTGCTTCACCAGGCTTACAAGAGCAGTGCCTGAGACAAATTAATCTGTGAACAAGCTATAAAAATGTGTTTTGAAATCTCTAGTTATAATTTGTTTTTTTTCGCGTTTTGTATGAATCTCAATAACAGAAGGAGATGCTTCACGCTTACCTTTTTTTTTTTACCAGTCCATTATTTTCTCAGTTTTCTGGCGTTAAAGTTCTATTTGTGAAACTTCTGTCATCATTCAGGAACTGACCCAGAGGAAACCATCCTAAACGCCTTCAAGATCTTTGACCCTGAAGGAAAAGGCGTCCTAAGAGGAGAAGAGTATGTAGAGACCATGCTGAGCTACATGCTAACGTCAGCATGCTAACACTGTCGCAATGATAATGCTAACATGTTGATGTTTAGCATAATGTTTGCCATGTTCACCGTCTTAGTTTAGCATGTTAGCATGCTAACATTTGCTAATTAGCACTAAAAACAAAGTCCAGCTGAGGCTGATGGGTACGTCTTTAGTTCTGCTGGCGTTTGATCATAAACCAAAGTTTCGGATAAATCAAAAATTTGACCTGATGATGGCGCTAGATGAAAAGTCAGAGGGTCACCAGAGCCGTGAGGATTCATCCTCTGGGCACCATGATGGGTTAGCATGTAGCAAATGTATCCACATCCTCATGGTAATCCATCAGTCGGTTAGATGCTTCAGTGTAGACGACCGACTGAATGACGCTGTTCACTGTAGACACAAAGAGAGCTGTAATAATATCTGATAAACGCATGATGTTTCTCTGACAACAAAACAATAAAATGATATTTTTCAAGGTGAAAATATTCAAATATTTAACTTTAAATTAATATACGATCCTTTTCACAGCATCAAGTATCACCTGATGTCTCAGGCTGACAAGTTCACAGAGGACGAGGTAAATGAACGTCCATCAGCAGTTATTCCCTCTCACATATACACGATCCCAGCGTGGGAACATGTCAGCCTTATAAAGATCAATACTGGAGCAACTTCACACTGAGAAGTCTGTGTTGTAATTATAGCTTTCATTAGATAATTCATGTTAATTAATTAATGTTGTTCAGAGTCAGGCTAGCTGTTTCCCCCTGCTTCCAGTCTTTCTGCTAAGCTAAGCTAATTGACTCCTGGTTGTAACTTATCTACTCTATCAATCAACCAATCAATCAATCATCTAACTCTCAGCAAGAAAGCCAGTCTGTGTCTTTTCCAGGACTTTGAATATTGAATATTTCTGTTTCAGATCAATGACTTTATCACGTTGCTCAGTGAAAACCTCTGAAGCTCAGAGTGTTTTCAGTTATATTTCAGTGGATCAAACATGTGATTTCCTGCTGCCTTGAACTGAACTTGAATCCCTCTTCTTTTCCTTCAGGTAAACCAGATGTTCACAAACTTTCCTCTGGACGTTGCTGGAAACCTGGACTATAAGAACCTGTGCTACGTTATCACTCATGGAGAGGACAAAGAGCAGGAGTGAAAGAGTCAACAGGAACATCTGACATTCAACCCAACATCATCACATTTCCTCTTGTTTCACAGTGAACAATAAAGGTCTGCTGTGGTCACTGCTGCTGCTGCATGAGCTGGTTTACCTTCAATGACACACTGTCCTCTGTCTGTATATGTATAGAGATATATACAGTACATGTAGAAAACAGAGAGTCCAGTCTCGTGCTTCGATTGACCAGATGCTGGTTAAATATGTATCACACACATTCATGGTAATGGAATGTATTTATAAAGCGCTTTTCTAGTCTCCACCGCTCAAAGCGCTTTAACAACATGAGTCTGCATTCACCCTTTCACACACACACACTCGGCGAGGCCACCAGCTCATTGCAAGCCTTTAACCATTAAGACACACTCACACAGCAATGGCACAATTTGGGTGTTTAGTCTGTCATTAAGGAGACTCCTTCAGCTGCCGTCAGCTGTTTTTCATTAAATTAACCTGTTTAAAAAGTTTAATAAGTGAGTGTAAATCATTGAACTCAGCTTTAAATATTCCTGCAGACACTTTTTATTTAAATTAAAATTAAGGACTAGTTTCATCAAATAAAGTGCTGCCAGAGCAGAAGTGTAAAGCAGCATTAAACAGTCCTAAAGCTCAGTGACACAGTGCTTTTCATCGCTGACATGTGCAGGTTTGCTGGGAGAAAACAGCAGTTTAAACCACGAACACACACTTTTCATGACATTTGTAAGATGTCTGATAAAACTGGCAGCATCCGCGACATTAAATGCTGAAACAGTGAAATATCTGCAAAGAAAATGTTGTTTCTCGTGTCCATTTGTTCCAGCAAATTCAGCGGCTAGGCTAGCTTTGCTAAGCTAGTTAGCTTTAAGCTTTCATTATGAAGGTTTAGCTGCCGTCGTATTCATGTGCTTTAACAAACCGAGTGTCTCAATTCGATTCAAAATCTCTCAGCTAGCCTCAGCTAGCTTTAGCCCTTTTCTTCCAGTTCTTGTGAGTTTGTACATTTTCCCACTAAAAACTTGTTTAATGTGTTGGTGGTTTGATATGATCATGTCAGGACATCATAGAGTCACATTCATCTCAAACACAGGCTCCAGTTGGTCGGTGTGTTTTGGAGGACAGAACATCTGCAGAGCGTCTCTGGTGACATTCAAGTATCAGTGTTGGTTGAGACGAGGTTCAGGCTGACGCTTCTGTCCACCTCAACCACAGCGGCTGTAACTGTGGGCCTCCGCGATGCTGCTGCGCCTCCAGTGTGACGGATGTGGCGAGAGGCTGAAAGAGGAAGCTGCTGAAGTGTGACAGTGAAGAAGAATGACGGCAGCCTTGGTGGACCCCTGAAGGTAAATCGCTCTCATTAGAAATCTTCTGTTTGTCACTTAAAGCTTCTGATGGAGGTGAAAGATGTTCCTCTCATAGACGAACAGAGACGAGAGCAGAGGGACATTACAGAGGACACAGAGGGCATTTGATGATTTGATGGACACAATCAGACAAATGGTTTTTCACTGTGTCCACGCATCAAAGTGTTTGATTCGGACCAACATTAAACCTAAAATAAGAAGTGTCAGAAGTAACTAAGTACATTTACTCGAGTGCTGCACAGTACTTGTACTTTGACGTATTATTTATTCATTTAAAGCATCAGTGATACTAAAAGAGGCCGTTCTGATGCTTCATGAGTTCTCTGTGATGCCTCAGGTACATTCTGCTGGAGTACTTTTTTTTTGGCTTGTTCAAGAAAAGTTAACAGCTCAACATAGAAGGACTGTACAAGATAAACAAGTACAGAATTAGACATGGTAACAAAAACAAAAACAAGACTAAACAAACAAACAAACAAGCATTTACATTTTGCAGTTGCATAAAAACAAAAAGAAAAAGGTAGCACATTATTCTGTGCTGAGGCAACTGAAATCAGGATATAAAGTTGTAGAAGTTCACTACATCTGAGGAGTCTTTAAGAAAAGAGCGGAATTAAAGCCTAGTTCTAATATAGTCCATGAAAGGCTTTCCAAAGTTATCCGAGGAGCCGCGTACTGTGAACCTCGACTTTTCGAGTTTAAGGAACTGTATAATTTCCCTCAGCCGCTGAGTCCAGCTTGGTGAAAAAAATTGAGGTGTGTAAATTAGGACAAAGCCAGAATGAATGTGCCAGAGAGCCTGGTGAGAGCCCACATCTGTCACACAATGGGTCCACATCCGCAAACATTCTCAAGAGTCGAACTTTGGAAAAGTGAAGGCGATGCAATATCTTAAATTGGATAAGGCCATGTCGGGCACAGATTGAGGCTGTGTGCATACTCTGGAGTACTTTTAACCCAGAATACAGGATTTTTACTTGTGATGGAGTACTTTCATAGTGTAATATTACTGCTTCCTGATGCCAGTTCATCTTCAACCACTGTCAAAAATACAGAAACAACCAAAAACGTTTACACGTAATTCAAGAAATGGAAATGTATTCAATTAATTTTTACTCAACACCAAATCTTAAATTACAGCAGAAAAATAAGATTCTGCTGCAAAGAGAGGAAACAAGATTAAAGGGGGAGAAATTACAACGTAAGAGCTTTTTAAATGACCCAGAAATGATTCCAGTGCACAGACAGGAAGCCTTGAAAGTATAATTACTTCTAGTATTACAATATATGAAATGGCTGAGACACAGACAGTAAGAGACAGTTTAAGTAAAATCACACTGGAAGAAGTTTTTGAATAAAAAAAGATGATTTTCATTATTTCTCACAAACTCATTTAATCTTTTAAATCATTCATCTAGAGTTAGAATAATAATAATAATAATAATAATAATAATAATAATAATAATAATAATAATAATAATAAGAATTAAAGAACCAAAATTCAAAGATAAAGATTCTGAACACAAACGTCAGTATCTAAACGTGTTCGTGGCTCATTGTTTCACATGAGGCACATGTCAGATGTGACGTGTGTTTTTGTCTGTTTGTCAGTTTTAATCGTGTTTTAAATGCACTCAGTTTATGAGGGCGACCTCTTTGAAATGAAGCAGTCTGACCGACTGTCCTCTGACGGCTCCGTCCTTCATGACGCCTGTCAGGCTGTTGAGCTGTCTTATATTTCTGATATTCAGTGACGTTAGAAAACACATTCAAGAGTAGAGCAGAGTGATTGAAGCCCCTCACAGTCTTTACTTCCTTCCTCTCTAACCTCTGTACCGACACGTCTCGGTACTGATATTTGACTGAGTGAAAACCTGCAGATCAGCAGCTGTGAGGGCCGACAACTAACAGTAACATGAATAAGACCAACTGCAGACACATCACAGAGGAAGATGATGAAATGAGACAGGCGACAGAAAACTGAAACCACACAGGGCAGGAAAAACAGCATCACCAAGAGAGAGTCAGCGAGCAAGGCTGAACCAGAACAAGCATCAAAACCAGAACGAGCATCAAAACCAGAATGAGCATCAAAACCAGAACGAGCATCAAAACCAGAACAAGACGGCACCAAGAGGCTTGTTTCTATGAAAACATCTTTTAGATTTTCTCATGGCTGACACACAGGTGAAAGAACAGAATTTATTTCAACACTCTGTCACACAAAGGATGAATTCAGGTGAACACATGAACAGTTCATGACTTCATCTGCACCAACTATCATTTCCTCTGTGACAATGTGATGAACTCGTGAAACAGTTATTTAAAGAAGAACAAAGACAAACTGTTCAGATTGTAAAGCTCTAAAATATCTTCATCTGAGCCTCGATGGCTTATTTATTAGAAATTAGTCAATATGTGATCGATAAGGCTCAGTGAAGGTCTGTCTATGATAAGATGGTTCACTTCTGAAGCGCTAGCATACTTAGCAGCTAGCTGTCTGAACTGACCCTTCATTTTGTTCTAACGGCTGAACATAATTTCATTCCATAAAGACAGTTAGCATAGCTGCTAACGGGAGCAGAGTTCACACAGTTAATCAATTGATCAGTTTAACAGAGTCTGGTTTTAACCATCATCAACATCAAAGATGAAGCCAACGCTGAAGTGCCTCAAACTGCAGTTCCTCTAATGGCCACTTGAGGCTGGTTCCAAAGTATAGTCAGTCCCCGTAGACCCCCATATTAAAATGTCCATGTTGACAGTTTTGGTCTCTGTAGCTGACCTCTGATCTGATCTGTCCATGTAGCTGAATTTTTATAGATTTTATATATATTTATATATACCTGAGGGGGACATCACAGAGATGGCGTACATGGTCATACTGTGTGCGGTTTGACCGTCCTCAAAGGTCAGAGGTCAATGCTGTGAGTGAGTGAATTGATTCCATGACATCCAGTGTCTTCTTCCTGACCGTCTCACAGGACTGACCTGTCCTTATGTGAGGAAATTCAGCCTGTTCACAAACAACCTTTGCAGGCCCCTCCGCAGGCCACTCTGCAGGCCACTCTGCAGGCCACTCTGCAGGCCGCTCTGCAGGCCCCTCCACAGGCCCCTCTGCAGGCCACTCTGCAGACCCCTCTGCAGACCCCTCTGCAGGCCGCTCTGCAGGTTGCTCTGCAGGCCCCTCTGCAGGCCGCTCCGGCCTCTGCGGCTCATCTTAAATGTCAGTGTGTGTGGGAGTAAATGTACAAACACTGAATGTGTTTCAGTTCAGCTTTGGCCGACCACATCCTGTGGCTCACTCTGACTTGTGAACAGGAAGCAGAAGCTACTTCAGCCATGACGGAGTGAATAACTGCTGATTTGTGACCGTGAACCCTGTGGTAATCAGACCTCCTCAGCGCCTTCAGAAGCTCTCATTGGCTGGTTTTTCGTTTGCACGGTTCGCATGCGAGCAACTGTGAGTCCCATCCCGGCTGCTCATTTCTCTCTTCTGTCATCTTTCAGGTATGATGGGAAGCTCCGGTCTGCTGGCTGCAGTCCTGGCGGTGGTGTCCGTGGTGTCTCTCAGCCTGCTGTCTCTGCTCTGTCTGCGATGTAAAAGGAAATCCAGTAAGTGTGTTCGTCACAGGCCGGACCACGGCGGCTGACTGAGACCAGCTTCAGCAGCCTGCTGTTAGTTTAGCATAACTGTTGCCAGTTTCCAGGGTTCCAGTTCAGTTTGTGCCAACATGTGAAGGAGTGACAGTTTATTTGTGCTGTTTTTGGCTCACGGTGTCACAGCCGGATGTTTGATGATCAGTTCTTAGTGATGATCAGTTCTTAATGATCAGTTCTTAATGGTGATCAGTTCGAGCTGCTTCAGGTTTCCGTGGATCCACTCGTGCCGCTCAGAGTTCAGAGTTGTGTTCAGGAGGCAGAGAAACGTTTTCAGGACAAAGTTTGTCGAGGTGTCGTCACAGAACACGATGGGATTTACATCCTGTCACGTGACCTCGAACGCTTTGCTCATCACATCTTGTCCAATGGTTTCAAGTCTCAAACCGAGCAGACTGATGGAGGATGTCCATGGACCCACCCATGAAACACACCTGCAGGGTGTTCACTGCTGTGAGCTGGACAGAGGACAGACTGCAGGTCATCACAGGTCTGTTCAGTCTGGATCAAAAGGACAGAAGAAGAAAGAAGGTCCTCGTTATCGCAGCAGTGAAGGCGAACAAAATATAAAGCAGCACCGTCAGTACCATCGGCACCGTCAGCCTGTCTGTGGTCTCACTGGACTCTGGTCTGACTGTCTGTACCTGGACCAGGTGTGTCCAGTGACTGTGCTACCTTCAGGTGCAGACTCTAAAGGCAGGAAGGCAGAGAAACGAGCAGAGGGAGGACAGAGACGTCCTCAGAGGAGGGCTACGCTCAGTCTGACCTCCAGTGTCCCTCCGGCAGTGAAGGATCAGGACCAAAACCAGATCCCCGACCTGCTGACACAGAACCACGTTCGACACCAAACAGTTTTGTTCGGTTTCACTTCATGTTGATGAAGCAGGGCTGTCGTCATGGAGACAGTCGGAGAAGACCTTCGTCGTGATGGACTCTGTTGTGAAGTGACGGTGCAGCTGTGTCCTTCACGCCTCCACACATCAGTCAGAACTGATCGGTGATCAGTTATGACAGACCTCCATCACTTTCAGAGCAGATTTGAAGTGAATCTGCAGACGAACGTGTTTGATGGAGGGAAACAGCTGGTGGCACAGATTGTCCTCTCAGGTGTCCATGACTAACGGGTGACCTCATTAAGAGAGACCCAGTCACACCTGAAAAGAACCACAAACTCACCTGTTCTGCTCTCTGGTTCGCAGCGAAGCTCAAACCTTTGAGTGACGCTTCGTTCTGCTTTGTGTCTCTGCAGAGATCATTCATGAGGAGCATCAGATCTACAACCCACAGACTTTGTGAGTATGAAGAGACAGACAGATGGACAGACAGACAGAGAGACAGACAGACAGGGGGACAGACGGACAGACAGACCGACAGACAGGGGGACAGACAGGGGGACAGACAGACAGACAGACAGACAGACAGGGGGACAGACAGACAGACGGACAGACCGAACACTCTTTCATTGACTTCCTGATCGTGTTGACATTAACATGCTGTTTCCACAGTCAGCGAGCAGGAAGTGTGTTTGCTGTGACCCAATCAAAAACAGGTAAACAAACTGTTTCACATCATTAATGATTCATGGATTAATTAGCATATTAAACTCACTCTGACATGATTGTTTGTGTTTTTTTCAGTCACCAGAACCAATCAGATAACTTCGGCCTCAGTGTATGTATACCAGCACTTCATCCACATGCAGATGGAGGAATTAGACGTTTGAAAAACATAAAACAGGCGGTCACATGACGAGATAGTAGCCTTGGTGACTTGGGCACTGGGCGAGTTTCACTGGAAAATCTCATGTAGCAGCTGCTAGTGTTAGCATTAGCGTTAGCAGACCTGTCTGCAGTGGAAGCAAACAGAACATGAGCCCGCTGGTGACAGTGCCTCAGCCACAAACACTCCTCCTCATGTTTCTGTTTGTGAACAAATGAGCTTCAGAAGTGTTTGTTTTTTTAATAAGAATTTCTGTTTGTTTTTCAGTGAAACTCTTGAGGATTTCCCAACAGGTGAGCTCGCTGTGTGTTTCTGTCAAACAGACTTCAAGTTCAGTCCAGCTGTTCAATCAGTCAGCTGATTCTTCTCTTTGTGTTGCAGCTGATGAACAGTCAGACTATCAGAACATCTCAGAGGGTGAGTCTACAGATGGTCTACAGATGGTCTACAGTCTACAGACAGTCTACAGATGGTCTATTGACAGTCTGCAGTCTACAGTCTACACACAGTCTACAGACAGTCTACAGATGGTCTACTAACAGTCTGCAGTCTACAGTCTACACACAGTCTACAGACTACAGACAGGCTACACACAGTCTACAGACAGTCCACAGTCTACAGTCTACAGACTGCTCCTCATTAACTATAAAGACTTCATGGTCACACGACTGACTGTAAACCGTTTCTTGTTCGCAGCTCAAACAGGAAGCCCTGAACACACCTACGTGTAAGTATCTGAGCTCTTCTCACTAGGTTTAGCTTCTGTTTCACAGACAGACTGAAAAATGTCGATGTAGTTTGAATGTTTGATATTTTCTCTGAAGAATCACAGAATTGAGCCGTTTGTCACAGACAGGTCAGACTTCATCAAACAGGAAGCAGCAGCACAATCAGAGAGTTTCCACTTCCTGCTGCTTCAGATCATCGTCTCAATCAATAAAACAACATCAATCAGCTGATCAATTTGCATATTAAACTACACAGGATAGTTTTCTGAAATGAGTCTTCCTGCTAAATGAGTACTTTTTAGTGCTTTACGTGTACTTTGATGCTGATACTTCTACTTGCAACCGAGTATTTTTACAGTTGAATATTCTGACTGTGACTACAGTAAGTGTCTTTTAAATGAACATGTCCACACACACGCAGGACAAAAGATGCTCAGAGTGAAAATGTTTGTGGGTTGTTTTCAGAGCTCCGCTCCCGATCTCAGTGTACGAGAATGAAGACATGAAAACAAGAAGGACAGGTGAGCGCGTTCATGTTCCTCTGAGCTTTAGTCTGAAGTAAAGAAACTGAGAGACTTCATTGATCGTCATGTTCTCACAGATGCTTTTCAGGCCCCAGACGTCTACGCGAACATCTCATCGCCGCCGGTGAACGACGGTAAGCTCCCCCTCTCAGCATCACTGGGTCGCATGTTCGGCTGCAGGAAGGTCAAAGTTCATTTCACTCATTTGTCCAAACAGACGAGGACGACTACGAGAACTCTCAGTTCCTGGACCAAGTGATGAAGGAGGAGGAGGAAGGTGAGTTTTCATCACCAACCTGAGCTGAAGAGAAGCTTCAGACTGAATGAAGCCGAGCACAGCTGCAACACTCACATGACCAATCAGTGGAAATCAGATCAATCACCAGCTGTCATCTGATAATTGATCAATGACATCTTCAAAGCCTCTGTGGTTTCAGCCTCTCAGCTGCTCTTTGACGAGAATTTTAGTTGATATTAGATTGTCGAGGGCTGGACTGGAAAAACATGGACGTCACTTTGGCCTCTGTGAACCTGTGATGAGTGTTTTCAGTCACTTCTGACATTTTATTGATCACATGATTCATTGATTATTATTATTAGATAATCTGCAGACTAACAGATACTGAAAATAAATAGTTTCAGCTCTAAACCCTCAAGGAAAACGAGTTGAAAATGAGGTTCTCAGATCTTAACCCTCCATCCTCTGCTGTCACAGACGAGCCGGATTACGTGAATGAAAACGGGGTCTGCACCTGACGAGGGGCCCGCTGGCAGCAGGAGGCCCTCCAGCTCTGGACATCCTGCGTGTGAGTGACTGTAGCCTGTGAATGAAATACTGAGAGGAGCTCGACTGTGATGGAGAGCGAAGCTGCCATCTAGAGGTGGAACAGTGAATCCAGAAGAGATGAACACATGAGAGACGAGCTGTGTGAAAGCAAACATCCAACAATTCAGAGACGGTCCAGTGCCGAGAAGATCAGTGGACAGACGAACTGTCCATCATCAACATCTGAGTCCAACAGAGGAAACAAATATACTGAGGTTCTACTTTCAACATTTCTAATGAAGCTTTAAATGAGTGAAAGGTGTCCTTCGTGGCGATGAAGCGCACATCATCATCATCAGCTGATTCTGCAGCTTCACTTGTCATCACGGCGACTTTAGCTCCTCGTGTTTCTGTCATTGTTAAACTTCTCTGTTCTTCATCGCCTCATTTTTACAATAAAAGTCTCAGTTGACGTCCTGCTGACAGACTCAGAGCAGCTGAGGAGCAGATGTTCTCCTCAGGAGGTGGAGGAGACCAAAACCAGAGCTTGAAGAGAGAAGCCTGGACTGACCTTCATCACAAACTTGCTGCTGGTCTTCGTTTGTGTTCTGTCTTTCTGTACTTTCACTGTTTGTTTTGTACGATGATCGTTTGTTTATGTCAGATCTTAATCAGCAGCTTCATTCACTTCAAGCTGTTTCCAGGTCAGTTTGTTGAGTCATGTTACTCAGCTGGTGATGATGAGGAGAAACTGTAATATCAGAAATAAATAATCTCATGAAGACGGCCTAGTTGTGTTCAAGAGTCCTCATAAATCATGACAGTGAGGTCTGAAACTGAAGCAGCTAAATGGAATTCAGCCACAATTCATTTCATTGTTTTCATTCCAGTTAGACCCCCCGTGGTTTCTGTGGTTACTGGTAATCAGTGCTGGGAAACAGGTACGTGACTTCTTCTCTTTCCAGAGTTCACGGAAACACCTGAAGTCTGATTTATTTCTGGTCTCCTCTGAAGTGCTGCACCTCTGAGGTTGAACAAACAGCAGGACGGAAACTGTAGCCATCTCATCAGACGTTAACCAAATGAGTCAGAAAGCGCTGAGACCCTGTGATGCTGCTTCAGCGTGCTGGTTTACTCACTGTAAAACTGCTCCTGAACGCACCGTTTTCAGCTGCTGGGATTTGACAAACTTCACTGACTTTAACTCACAAATCTGACAGTAAACATCCTCCAGATGTGCTGACCTGAAGAGATTCAATGGTAAACGAGGTAACATCTCACAGAGCTCAGAGGAGTCGTCACGATTACCATCCTCATCATCATCCTCACCTTTAGCTGAAGCGCTGTGTGTGTTTCATCTTATTATTTACCTTTGACTTCATCATGTCTTTTCTACTTAGTAACACCTACCCACCAGGATAACAACTGCAGGGTAAACCCTCGTCTCTGATTGGCTGTTCCTGCTCTGCGCTTATGTCATGTGATCAGTAGGAGGACTCAAAGACCAGACGGAAGCGTTTTCACAGAGACCATTTTATTCTCCTGAACTGATCAGCTGAGACGTCTCAGAGCAGAGGAGACAGACGACGGCGAGAGCTGACAGCTGACAGGAAGCACAGCATCTACATACACACAGCGCGTTTCCATGGAGACACAGACACACAGACAGACACACACACAGACACCAGTGGGCTGACGGCGAGTTTAGGCGTTGCTCAGTGCGTCCACACCTGGCAGGACTTTACCTGAGGACACAAACAGACACACAGTCAGCATCATCGTCATCAGTCTTTCTTCTTCGTGGGTTTGACTCGGCTGCTGTCTGTGGTGCTCACCCTCCAGCAGCTCCAGGCTGGCGCCGCCTCCCGTGCTCACGTGGCTGACCTTGTCCTCTGTGTTCCACTTGGCGCAGCACGTGGCAGTGTCACCCCCACCTGGACACAAACATGTTCAAAGGGTGTCAGGGTTAGTCCAGACCTGAGCGAGGCAGGACGGACAGGTGGGGTTTGATGTACGTGACTACAGCTGAGTGACGTCTAAGGCCGCACAGCTTTAGACCCACAATCCTCCTCTGAGGCAGGAGGTAGAAAAGCTGCAGCTTCGTCATTATTTGGAAAAACACACGTTTATATTCTGACAGGAAATCACATTGAAAGCATGTAACTGACTGAGCACAGGAGGGCTCTTATTGTGAAGAATAATCAGAATTTCCTGCAGCTCCTGACATGATGGAGAAACTTCTTCAAAGTGGGAAGAGCGGTGCTGCCCCCCAGTGGACAATGAACGTATGAGTCATTCAAGCTGAGCTCTGAGTCACTGAAACGCATCGATCATCACTGTTAGCATGGCCGTTAGCATCACCGTTAGTGTGTCAAGTGTTCTGGAGCAACACGCAGACTGAGGAGCGCAGACAGACTGAACAACACAAACAAACAAACAACAGGGAGCTCTGCCTTCATCTTTCTTACCGATGATTGTGATGCAGCCTGATTTGGTCACCTCCACCACTTTGTCCATCAGGTTCTTTGTCCCTTTGGCAAAGTTGTCCCATTCAAAGACGCCGACCGGGCCGTTCCACACGATCTGCTTGGCTCTGAGGACAGCATCCGCATAGGCCTTCGAGCTCTCTGGTCCACAGTCCAAACCCTGCGGGGAACATGATGACAAACATCATGGCTTCAGAAGCCCAATGATTGACACTTCACCTGTCGTCGGTCTTCTCGTCTCCTCACCATCCAGCCGGCGGGGATGCCATCGGCGACGGTTGCAGTGCCGGTGGCGGCTTTCTCATCAAACTTGTCGGCAGTGACGAAGTCGACGGGCAGCGTGATCTTGACGCCGTTCTTCTCTGCTTTGGCCATCAGGTCCTTGACGATGCCGGCACCCTCCTCGTCATACAGGGAGGTTCCGATCTGAGCAGAAGAAGAAAGAATAAGGACACGCAGCAGGTCAAAGAGGTCAGAGGTCACAGCAGGTTTGGTCTGATTGTGTGAGATCAGCTCAGATCCTCCACTCCCACCATATCTCCTTCAGTTTGAGACGTGCTGGTGTGAAGAAACCTGAGTGTTTGTGAACTCTTTGTTCTGTTGGTGTCACGTGACCTTGGACAAAAAGTCTCTGTTTAAACGTTCAGTTCAGCCAAAGTCCACAGGACACGTTTCTATGGCGACGTCACGTCGTGCAGACAGTTTTATCTGTCCATGTCCTCAGACATCAGTTTCTGAGGTTTCTGCCTTCAATAGAGGAGACTGGAATTTAGTCTGTGGTCCTAGAGGGACAGAAGACATTTAAACAGTCTGCAGAGACAGACGCAGACTCTCCATCAATGTCTTAAATCACGGCTGTCCTTATTCTGTCCTGCTTCAGTTTGGGGTTAGAAGCAGGAAGTAGAATGTTGCCATGGAGTCTGTCTGTCTTCATTAACAGTGTGCTGAATTAGCTGTTAGCAGCTAAGCTAACACTAACCAGTGGATGTACAGACGATCCTCACTGCATCACTGAAGGAAAGTGACAAACATGAGGATTCTCAGGGAGGTTTGTGTGTGATGGACATGAGAGACGCTGATGTTCCCAGGAGTGTAAAAATATGTGCATCGTGTGTGTGTGTGTGTGTGTGTGTGTGTGTGTGTGTGTGTGTGTGTGGACAGCGTTTCAACTCAGAAGAGTCTGATTCTTGATGCTAACTGCAGTCATCAGGCTCACGGCTCATTAAATATCTTGAATCTAATTTTTCCTGCTGTGAACTTGTCTTATTAACTTTTATCATGTGGGACAATAAACCTGAAGTCTTCTGGCTGGACGTCACTGAAGGTGTCCTCTAGTCCTTTCACTGAACTGACCCTTTAAACAAAAGCATATCTTGTTGTCGGAGTTCAGACGTTGGTCATGAACAGGGGGCAGTTTCACAACTCTGTTTGACTTGTGTGATCATGTGATCCACCGTCACTGACGAAAGCCACTTTAACAATAAAGATCATTCAAAAGTCCGGACGGTGTTTGTCCCACAGATGCTGCTGCTGGTTTTAAAAGCTCTGTTCGTGACACCGTGCCTCATCTTCCTCACCTCCATGTTGTTGAGGACCTTGAGGAAGGTGAACGCCATGCCGCCGCCGATGATCATCTCATTGACCTTATCCAGCATGTTGTTGATCAGCTGGATCTTATCTTTCACCTTCGCTCTGAAACAGACAGAGAGGCCGGAGCCATGAGGACAGATAAGAGACACACACACACACACACACACACTTCCTGGACGGTAGCATCTTATTGGCTCCGGCAGGGACACGCCTCACTCGGCCGGCCCCTCTGTGTGGACTGTTACTAATCAATGACGTTGGTTATTGATCACAGGTTCGAGCCTCAGCGTGAATACGAGCGATCAGCAGCTCTGATGATCGTGTGTGTGACGTTCAGGCAAAATCACGCCGTCCGTCCACCTCGCTGCAGCTGGACGAACCCGGCTGATCACACACTCTGATGGCTGGTGCCCTCTGAGAGCAGGAGGAAGGTGATTGGCTGCTCGGCTCCACGCTGAGCTGAGCGACAGTTAAACGACGCATTCGGCCTAGAGGGTTTTTTAAGGATGGAGGTCCTGTGGGTAAACTGAGCCCTGACGTGTGACTGGCAGGTTTGCAGTGTGACAGTGAGCACAGACTGCATGCCGTCCGTTAGCCGTAACGTGGCTACACGTGGCTAACACTGTGTAGCTCCTGAAGAAGCACGGGGACACTGGTTACATAATGAGCTTACAGTCTCTATTCCTGGACGTCCAGCTGGCTGCTCTAAGAAGAAGCTGCTGGACCGCAGGAGACACGACTTCCTGTCCCTCTACAACAAAACTGCTCTTGTTTCAGTGCTTTGGTCTGTTTGGTCTTGCCTCAGATTTTAGGTCAGGGGTTAAAGTTCATGTTTGAGTGACTCAAACTGGACTTCCTGGACTGTAGACCAGCACCTGAAGCAGGTCCTGGCCTTGTTTACTGCAGCTCAGTTTACAGTGAGGATGAATGATGAAGAGCTCTCACCCTCCCAGGATGGCCAGGAAAGGCCTCTGAGGTTTCTCCAGCGCCATGGCGAAGTAGTCAAGCTCCTTCTTCATCAGGAAACCAGCCGCCTTCTGAGGAAGATTCACTCCCACCATGGAGCTGGGAGGAAGAGGAGGCGGAGGAGGAAGAGGAGGGTCAGGGACAGGTCAACACGATGAAGGCAAATCTGGTCCTGACATCCTGCATGAATCACTCACCTGTGGGCTCTGTGAGCTGTGCCGAAGGCATCGTTCACGTAAACGTCTCCCAGTTTGGACAGAGACGCCCTGAAGGAGTCGATCTCCTCCTGGGAGGCCTTGGTCTGAGGGACAAGACAGATGTTAAGAGAAGAAGAAGAGGACGGAGACACAGACAGACAGCAGAGCAGAAAATCAGTGTTTCTGTTTCCCTTCAAAGATGTTCAGACATGAACTGATGGACTCAAACACACAAATGCTTTCATGTGTTCTTCTCATTTACATCTTTAAAACGTCCAGAGCTTCAGCAGCCGTCCTGCGAGGACACTGATCACCAGACGAATCCATCACCCGATCACACTGATTGATCTGCTGTGTTGAAACTGATCAAAACTAATCACAGCGCTGGAAACAAGAAAAAAGTTCACAGCAAAAATCTGCAGCAAACGTCTGATGGCCGTAACCAAATACTACTAATACTACTAATATTACTACTACTACTACTAATACTATTAATAGTAATACTAATACAAATACTACTACTACAGCTAATACTACTCCTGCTGCTGCTACTCCGTTTATAACTGGGGTCCTTCAGCAGGACGCATTCAGTCCATCGTGGATCAGGTTCCTGCTGCACTTTAACCGCTGAAGGTCGCGGCTGTGCGACCGCGGGGCAGAAAAAGGTTAAGACGTCTCTTAATGACTCTCTAAATGTCAGCAGTGTTGTGGGGGTCTCTGCTGCCTCCTGCACCCCCCCTCCCAGTCCACATGACAGGTCCCTCTGTGTGTGAACAAACTGCCTTATGGTCTCTTTGGTGTTTTAAAGTACCATCATGTGGCCTGAGACACACTTTGAATCAACCAACCAATGAGACGCTCTCATTGGTGTCTGAGAAAAGACTGTATAATGAGCTAAAAATAGAAGGTCCCATCTGACAGAGCAGCAGTACAGTAGAAACCAGCCCACAGGCCACATACCAGCCGGGTCTCTCAGGACAGGAAAAGCACTGTGTCCAGGCGGGACAACCCGCTGACCTTCACCATAAATGTCAGCAGGTCAAAGCTGCCGATCCGCTGCAGGCGGCCAGGACTGCCGCTCACACCACACCCTGACCCTGGATCAGTGCTGACATCACACCACCTGCATCTCAGTTCCAATGAAACACAAGTTTTCTGCCTCGTTAACGCCTCCATACGTGGTGACGCCATGTCTGAGCTGCAGTGGACCAGTGACAGTCAGAGCTTCAGACGTCACCTCAGAAACCAATCGGTCAGTTCGAGGGGTGGAGCCAGGTGGAGGTACATATCTCTGTTTTAAAAGCTAAGCTTCACTGTTTTCAGACGTGTTCAGGAGAAGAGAAGAGAAGAACAGAAATGTTGTCTGAGGTCTTAAAACGCTTTCTGGCAGCAGAATCGTATATTTTATTTCTACTCCTCTGATAGGCCAGAATCACTGAGGTCAGCTGAGTCTCTGCAGACCGTGACGTCATCAGGCAGTGACTCAGCGTTCCTCTGCAGCTGCAGTGACTCAGCATTTTCCTCCAGGTGGGCAGAGGGAGGACAGTCTGCTGCATCTGTCTGACTGTGAACGGCTGTCTGTCTGTCCATTACGTCATGTATGAAATAAAAGTCTGGGCTGAAATGTGACGTCTGCGTGGAGACAGCAGCAGAGCTCTTCGTGGCCCCTTTTGGGCCCTCAGAGGAGACGGCAGGACGCTCACCTTGTTTCCGGAGGCATCCTTGCCTTTTCCCTCCTCGGCCACGTGGAAGCGGAGGTTCTCCAGCAGGATGACCGATCCGGCGGCAGGGTCGGCGCAGGCAGCTTCCACCTCTGGACCCACGCAGTCCTTCAGGAAGGTGACGTCCCTGCAGAGTCGCAGAGGACCACTGAGGACTCGATGGACATCATTTTACAGTTGTGACTGAATAAACTTCTCTTTGGTTTCCTAAAAAACCTTTTCTATGATGCAAAGCTTTCCTCGTGGTTGACTGAACGCAGTGAGTGAAGCTCCACTCAGACCTCTGACACGTTTCTTCTCAACAAAAGTAAGCGACCACACTGAATCCTCACCTGAGTACCTGACCAGCTCGCTGTCACTGCTAACAGTGGACGATGCTGCGCGTACATGAAGACTCTCCTGCAGCCATATTGTAGCTGCTAAACTGAACATTTCCTGCTGCTGCTTCACATTAAAGCGCTCCAGCTTGTGACCCACTGGCGGCTTTTATTGTGAAGAGGGAAACCAGTTAGTAAATCCATCAACTCACTTTCCCAGCAGGGTCTTGAGCTCGGCGGCGACAGGCTCCAGCGAATATTTCTCAGGCATGGGGTTTCCGTCGGGACGGCCCAGGTGGCTCATCAGCACCACTGATTTGGCCCCGTTGTCCAGGCAGTGTTTGATACTGGGAACAGCCGCCTTGACCCTGAAAATCCATGAACACATGGTTCAGCACATCCAACCGAACAGTTTATCGATTGCAGAATGTGTTTCTTTCTGTTTGTTAAAGGATGAAGCTGAAGTTTATTCCACTGAACTTTAAGGACAGACGACACTTTACCTCTGGTTGTTTGTGATCTGCTTGTCCTTCATTGGAACATTGAAGTCAACCCTGAAAGAGACAGAAATTATTAATGAGATGTTTTAACAAGTGACAGAAGGTTTCTGTGACTCCCAACATTTCCTTTTCTTCCACCCACATGTTCAACGTCAAACATGTCATCTCACATCATCATCATAATGAAGCCTTTAGCAGCGCTTCAGGTCAGGTCGCTCACCTGGACCTCCACATGTGATGAGTCAGGAAAAAAACATCCAGTAATAAAAAAAAATGTAAATGAACTAAATAAACCCCCTTAAGAAAAATATCCACCCATGTGATGTAATCCAAAGACAGAGAAGAAACCTTTCACTGGCAGAACTGGGTCAAGAAAGGAGCCTTTACACTGGAGATCTGCAGAGAAATGAACTTTGAACACGTGGAAATCCAGAAACATCTTTCTTAATGTTCAAGAGCGTTTTAACACCGAGTCTGTGTTCATTTCTGAGCCAAAGCTTCACTGTTTGAGTCCACGCTGGATTCAATATTCATCCTTTCACACACTGAACAATCGTTCAGACGCAGCTGGAGGCTTTCAGCTGAAATGTGTCTGTGCGAGGTGCCTCCCTCTCAGCCATGCTGCATCCCTGCAGCTCCATGCAGTTACATAATCACCTCCACCCTCCCTGTGTGAGGACACACACACACACACACACACACACACACACACACACACACACACACACACACACACACACACACACACCGCCTGCCAGCAGTCCACTGTCTTAACATGAAACTCATCCGTCAGCGATTCAGCGGCTCAACAGCTCCTGTATACAAAGAACCATTCAACCAGTTTTTTGGCTCGACTCGTCTGCTCCTGAACGTGGATCCAACCTCATTAAACCCTCTTGGCGAAGCCAGAGGATGGCATCCGTTCACAGATTAGCTAACGGCAACTTCAACAACGGAGAACAATGAAGGAAACCTGTCAGTGGTGTCTGATCGGCTTAACCAGTCAGTCATTGGTAACTCACAGTGTCCAAAATAATACAGAAATAACAGATTTTTTTTATTCTAAGTACACAGACGCAGGATTTAAGACATCATCTCCCTCTTGACTGAAAAACTTTTCTTTGTTCCACTTGTTGAGATTAAGTCAGCCAATCACTGACGTGCTGAAGAAAGCGTCCATTTAATGATGCTACAGTGAGCTACGTGATAAGAAGAGAGAGAGTCTCTGCTGGATCCTGGCCTCTGCTGGATATGGCTGCTCAATATAGTTCTGTCAGGCTCTGCGGGTCTCTGCAGAACTTCCTGCCTTCCTTTTATTTAAATCTGGACCAACAGCTCAAACAATGGCATCTTTCTGCCGATGGAAGTTGATCAAACACTCCGGAGGCCCCGACAGGCTGCGGCTGTGACGTCAGGTGACTTACGGTTTAATTGTTCGTCTCTGTGTGGAGAAAAAACTCAGCAGAGTGAACTTGACCTTTTAACACTGCCTCGGGGGGCTGCTGCCGTGAACCTTGTCCTACGCTGCCTGCCGTTGCATCACCGAGCTGAGCAAACCAGAACGACCCTTTGACATTTCCACAGAGGTGTCAGGTTCAAGTCTGCTCCCATCGTCAAGAAGAAGAAGAAACCTTCAGCGACTGAATGAGAAAACGACCTGATTACAGTAAATCAACAGCGCTGCATGTCAGCCTTGAAGAGATTTTTACTATATAAAATATGACTTTAGTTTTTTCCGTCCAGGAACGAGAGTGATTAAAGCCTCTGAGGACTCCACTGCCTTCGAGCAAGGCACTCAATCAGCTCACAGTCTGAAGGAGTGGTGCTGAAAAAGCTGATCAGAACTACACGATCGATTCTTGTTTTGATGAAAAACCTGCTGTTTTTAAATGTAATAGAAGTTACAACATGTCAAGTTTCCTGTTTCCTCTTCCTGATATTTGACGACAGTTTGGAATGAATCGAAGGTTTTACGGTCAAATGAATGCAAATAAAATCTCTGAACGTCCTTTGATCATAGATTCACATGTTTTCGGCGTTTTGTCACAACATGGATGTTCGCCGTGATGGTCGCCGTGATGCTGCTGGACTTCAGCGGACTTCATCTCGGATGCGGTCGGTTGGATCCATGCAGCATCTCCTCGCGGGCACGTAACATGGGCGGTAAACGTGACAGCGAACGGGTTCACTTCCTGTCCTCTGTCCAATGGTCTGAACGGACTCACGCTCCGTTAACCATCACCTGCGTCTTCACATGAACACCGTGCCGACATGAATACAGCTAGCTAACATTACACAGTGTTAATGTGAGCTAGCTAACGTCAAATCATTAGTCCCGTGCATTAGTCGGTAAACGCTCACCTCATGATAACCCGCTTCCCCTTCACGTCCACCTTGTCCAGGGTGAGTTTGTTAGACAGAGACATGTTGCCTGTTTCGCTGGTTGTTCGCTGCGCCTTCTTGGCCGGGTCTCCTCCGCTTCCTTCGGCTGGTTAGCTACCGAATGACGGCTGTGACCTTAGCTCAGCGCGGAGGGACACCGGCCGGGCGGGACTGGGTACGCCCACTGCTGTTGATTGGCTACAGCGCGAAAAAAGCGTCGCATTCCATTGCATATGTTTACTGTCTGTTCTCTGACGTCACATCTCACTCCTGATGACTTCAGCTCAACTTCGTCGATATGAAAACAGATTTCTTGTTTCGTCACCAATTAAATGATCTGTTATTATCATTAAATATTTTAGTAGTAGTACTTCTGATACTTCTACCACCACTGAACCTCGACCAAATAAAACATTTCGTGCTGCTTATGCGCTTAGTGCATCACAAATAATGTAGTAACACTGAGAGGGATCAATCTGCAACTTCAGTACTTTTACAGAAGCGTACACTAACAAAAGGGTATTAAAAAGCAGTGATATCAATCACTCAGTCAGGGATGATAAACATAAAACCAAATGAGCTCTTCATATCCATATTGATAAATACACTTTTATTTTCTGTAATTCTATCAAATCCTATTATGACTTTGAACAATGATTTGTCAACTTGGGACTTGAGGGAGAGTAGATGAACAGCTGCGACTGTGCAGAGGAATCACAGGGTCAAAGAAGCTGTTTTAAGTAGAATCACACTTCATTTATTTGGACAAAGTAATATGTTTGACTAAACACAGACAGTCACTGTCTGAACAGGCAGAGATTCAGTATTCATCTGTACAACCAGAAGGTTTATTAGGTGGGATGCAAGTGTGTCATGGTGGCTCTTCACTCCTCAGCCTCTCTCCACTCTTTGGGCGTGACCCTCCCAACAGGTGACATATTCCAAGTGATGCCGGTCTGAGTCAGCACCTGCACAAAGACCACAAAGATCATTATAGAATTAACAGAAAAAAAAGTCTTGCTACTGCAAAGAAGTTCAACTCAAAATCCAACGTTGTGCTGAAGTTACACCAAAAACTGCAGAATCTACTCCTAAGATTCAAGCACCTCTCTGTGGTGTTTGATAAAGCATCATATCGAGCTCAGCTGTCGTCCTCAGTGATTTCAGCTTTCTCTCATCACTGTTACCATGTGCACTCTCTTGGTGGCTGTAAATATTATAAAGAGTATAAAACATTCCCTGAGACACGCCCTGTTTGATTTGTCTCTATATAATAAAACTGTCCTGATCTATTTGTCAAGTAGGTTTTTGATCAGAGTACATTGTTGATATTTGTCCAATGAGAAGTTTCAACCTTTGCAGCTTTCAACCCATTTTATTGAATTATTTCACACTTTCTGTATTGTGACGAGAATCCCAGAAACTCAAACTTCTTCCTCCCACACCACTAAAACCCTGGAGGTATGTGGCATTTACTTCTCCTGACTTTAAAACATAGCATTTTTAACCAGCAGCTGTGATGCTCTTTGCCCCACTTTGTGCATTTATACTTAAAACTGAACGTGGCATGGCCCAACAGGACCGCACTACTTACGTATCCCCACACAGCCACGCAGAAGAGCGCTCCGCCCGCCAACACACTGGTGCCGTACTTGGTGTGGAAGTCCTGTGGGGCGGTGGATCCATGCCTCACCTGCCTCACAGCCTGACCTGGATGACACACACAGGCTTCACGGTAATGGCTGGAGTTCATGAAATGCATTATTAAAATCTTTTATTCTGAATTACTTTACCATTTATGCCATTTTACAATTCTCTTCATAGAGACTAAATAACAATAAAAATAAAATTAAACATAAGTGACTACAAAAACAGAGGTTCAGTTAACAGAACAGTGACAGACACTGATGTGGTCATAAAGCTGAATATTTAAAGATGTCAGTATCTGTCTCGGCCAGCGTTGGTGAACTCAGTCACACAGAGGTGATGCAGTGATTCTTCATGTGGACACAGGACGACCTGTAAGAGCCTTTTCACACTGACTCCACTGTAACTGCAACAAACATGTTTCAGGCTGGATTCAGTTAGAATCTATCAAACCAGCTGGATGAATGGGTTGAGATCAGCTGCTCTCAGTTCAGGTGTATTGCATTGTTTTTCACCAAAAAGGTCACATTTCCCATCAGGTCAGTGAAAGCCATGGCTGTTATTGGTCATATTAGTCCTTTTTTAATTGTGAATGATTAAGTGTTAAGTGTTGAGGAAATGACTGAGTCCACATCCTTTGAAAGTTCATTTCTTCAAACGTTAAATCCGGATGAAAAGTCTGTCCTCGTTTGTCCTTCCTTTATCAGACTGTCTAACTTCATGGGCATCATCTGGACAGTTTATCGTTTTATTATTTTCAGTTATTAACGCATATTTAGACATAAAGCAAATGAAAATATTATTTAATACAATTATTTCAGGTAGCTCATTTTTATCATCATGTCTGTGCCGAACAATGACACATCGATGAAAAACTACGAATGCTTATTTGGGAAAGTAGTTTTACTCTAAACTAAAAAACAAACTGGTCTGCCTTATGGAAGATAATGAAGGACACTAAATGAGACAAACCGTCTTTTTAGACATATCACGACCCCAGCGAGAGTTGCTAACGTTAGCTGGCTAGCTGTTGACGTTAGCACCCGTGACCGCGGTCACAGAGCAAAGGCAGACTGGTCAAACTTTATTCATTAAACTTCATGACACTAGCGCCTGACTGAAAACACACAGACAACACAATTTCTACTAATGAACTGTTTCCTTACCGCTGATGTTGACTGCAGCTTTAGCAAACCGGTACATGTTAGCTAGCCTGGTGCTTTCAGTTACCCTTGAAGAACGGAAGTGGAATATGGCCGCAGCACGTAGACACAGCGGAAGTTACGATAGCCAATGTGAGCATGCGCAGACCTAAACAAAGCGTTGAAATATAGGAATAGACGTTTCTAGACTTTTGTAAAGTGAAACATATGCACGAAGCAGTTACCGGTTATTTTGGTTATTTTTCACTTACATAAGCAACTCACCGTTCATGTTCCGGGTGATATCAATAAAAACTAAAGCGACAGCATTTGACAGCACCGTGTCAGGATGGCCGAGTGGTCTAAGGCGCCAGACTCAAGGATAAGCTCCTTCCGTTGAAGCGGGACTTCTGGTCTCCGAATGGAGGCGTGGGTTCGAATCCCACTTCTGACACATCTTTTTTTTTTTTTTTCTTTTTTTCCTTCGTGGTCAATGACAGTAATGATAAAGAACGTGTGAACTGAGAGCTGAATCACGACCGCTGAGCGTCGATGTGCAAACTTGAAAACGTCTCACCTCAGCAAAGGGCCTCTTCAGTTTTGACTGATTGTGGAGAGAACAGGTATTCAAGTTTTGTGAGGCTGTAATGAGGTTCATTGATCCCACCTGGATCCGTACTGCTCCTGACTATGTAACGGCAGTCATTACAGTACTAAATACACTCAGTACACAGTCTAAGTGTATGATATAAACTGCTTAAAGATGAAACTGGTTCATATTTTATTCAAACTGTTCGTGACTGAGTTGACATGATTTTAAGAACATCCTAAATACTTTAAATTTCAACATGTATGTCTCTATGAAGTGCTCTTAGTTTCTTCAATTCAATAGTCAGAATATTTCATGTTAATTCAAAAAGTCTTTATTTGCATCAAAATCTCACTTTCATAACATACATTCAAAATAATGTGGAGGTACTGAGATCAACAGACTGACAAGTCTTCCTTTTTGTAATTTTCTTTATTAAATGAAAATATCATTTTCAGGATTATAACTGTGTCATAATGTTTAGTTTGTGTATGTTGTGCATGCATACTGAAAAGGTTCCCTCATTAAAACTCAGCAGGTGATTTCACACATTTTTCTACAGTCAGAAAAACAAACTCCTTCCACAGGACTGAAAATTAACAATATTTCCTAAAATTAAAGTTTCTGATTCTTTTTCATGGTGGATTTAGTGTCAGAAAGGATGTGACCAAACCATCAGCTGGAGACGAATCTCAGGTCATGATTCTTCATCATGTTTCTAAAATGAAAGCAGCTGTTTGAGATGAAGCTCCTCTGAACGTCATAAACTGCAGCTACGATCACGTGAAACACAACTGCAGGTGAATGAAGGGTCCAGATTTTTGTTTGTTAAAAATCATTGCACGTTACTTGTTCTGTCTGAACTAAAGTCCGAAATCTAAAGAATTTGAATTATAATTGTAAAAGAAAAGCATCAAATCTTTGCATGTGAGAAGAAGAAACTAGAGGATGTTTTTTTTCAATGAGAAACTGATTCTAAAACTGGTGTCAATCAAATTTCTGTCCCTTTGAATGAAGTCTGATCATCAGGCCACAAGGTCGAGAAAGAACGACACGGACTGAACCGAAGCTTTGCAGCATTGGTTAAAACAGTCGAAAATCTCTGGATCAGATCGAAACAAATGGCCCCGAAGAGAAATCAACAGTGAAAATCAGACACACGGATCAGTGAGGAAAAGTCCGTCAGCTCAACGTTTGAGGGGCTGGACATTAAAAACAAGTCTGCACTTTCTCTCACAGGACAATGGACAGAGAAAATTTTTTTTTACATCATATCAATAAAGGCTAACAAAGGCCTGAAGCCAGAGAAGAGAGAGGTGAGATCGCATGTGATCAATCAGCTGATCAGCGTTTGGTCCGATTCGCTGCACTGAAAAGGAAATTTCCAACGTTTGTCATCCTTCTGCTCAGAACTGCGTCCATCTCGACTCTGAACTCAGCTGCGGCTGGAAAACGTGACAGAGGACTTCAGCTAAAGCTTTCAGATAAATTTCATTTCACAGGTTTGTCTCTGATACTGAAGCCAAGGCAGGAACGAGTCCTCAGATCAGCGGCTGAAACCAAACAAACTCAGAGACAAACATCTGAGGTGATTTTGGTCAAACTGGAGTTTATCTGGAAACTTTAAGAGGCTCAAACAGTTTGATCTGATGTTTGTGTGAAGAACAAAGACAATCTGAGAGTAAAACTCATGTTTCTTCACTCTGAGTGAAACTGAGACGAGGAGCTGAAGTTTGGACGAGAGGAATGTGTCAAACCTGCCGGAGCAGATTCGTCCTCAGCCTCACAGAAACGGACCTAAACTCTACAAAACTACAAAGCTCTACGGCTGATTTCACTGTTGATGCCTTCTAGACTTCAGAACAGAAAATCTAGGATTGTGATGGTCCAAAATCACGAGAATGCAAACAGAAGATTCAGGAATTACCCCCAAACAGGCGACAAAATCACAAACGTTAAGGCATCCGTCGACTCTCCGTCTTCTAGTCGGCCTTTTTGTCTTTGCCTTCCTCGTCGTCGGTGTACTCCGTGGGCTCCTCTCCAGGCTTCAGGAGCTTGCCGACATAGTCATACTTTGCTGTGATGGGAAGAAAAAAAGAAGAAAGTTATGGACGGCCTCAAGACTCGAGAACGCAGCTGGACCTGATCAATCCAATCATTTCATTGATTCGCTGATTAATTAGTCAACAACGACTGACCTCCTGGAGTTTCTAAGCCATGATGTTTTTTAACACTCCTGCAGAGTCAGTTTTGATCAAATGAGTCATTTTATTTCATTTCAGCTCGGACAGTTTTCAGCACTCCGGTCAAATCACTGTTTACTGAGACGTTGATGTTGACCGTCACATTTCTACTCACTGGTGAACTGAGACTCCCACTCAGAGAGGCTCTCCTGCTGCATGGCGTTCAGGTCCGACAGGTCGTCGTGTTCGTCTTTCAGGGCGTCTTTCTCCAGGCAGAACGTGGCCAAACCTCTGGACGCGTCTCTGCCTGCAAACACTCCATACGGCCCCTCTGCAAGACAGCAAAGACACACAGACACACGGTGAAGAGGCTGCAGGACTACGGCAGCAAACCAGCAGGAGGTGTCCATATTTCCAAAAAACCCAAATCCAGACAAAGATCTGTGGAAAACGGCGGCCATTTCAGGTCAGTTTCCCCTCAGCGATCAATAATGTGTTCTGATAAAGGAGTCTGGTGACTAGATCATCTCCCCCTGAAAAGGCCAAACCAGCAACAACCTGATCCACTACAAACTGTCTGTTATCACTTGTCTTATTACTTTCATTTGTATGTGGAGCTGGACCCCCCCCGTTAAAAGAAACTCTTCCTCATCAGACTTAAGGGCTCTGAAACAGTCTGCATGACTGTGAGTTATCATGTTGGCCAGAGGTTACAGGCAGCAGAGGTTGTAGTCCGAGATAAGACAGAAACAGAGAGGTCTAACTCTTCACGTGTTTCCAGGTGACAGGAAAGTCACTCTGAGGTATGACAGAGCACGAGAGAACGTTCTGCGCTGGTTCACGTCACTGCTGCAGAGAACAAACAAACGAGAACTCGTCCTGCTACTTGTTGATCTAAATGCTTCTGGTTGGCGTCCTCCCTGCAGGCCTGTGGCAGCACAGCATCATGATATTTATCATGCCATGACAGAAAAATGTCTTGTTTCACATCGTGCTCCATCGTTTATTTTGCTGTGTCACCGATTGCAGTCTTCACAGCTACGCTTCGTCATCTGATCAATGTTTCGTGATGTACAGGCCAAAGATGTAGGCAGGAAGTCTACAACACAAACCAACATGGAGGCGAGTGGACAGAAAGGGGTCATTCTAATGCATGGACGAGGTCTGGGTATGAAAGGTCTGACATCTGCTTTCTGTTTACCTTCTTATATTCTATACAGTAAAAAACAAAACAAACGACCGCGCTGCCTCTTGAACCACAGAAACAGGTCTGTCCATGAGGTCATTCTACTGAAACTACTGTTTGAACTTAGAGAAAATGTCATGTTTCATGATATCTTTGTTCTCTGGATATTAAATGATCCTTCGGTCAGTTTAGTCAGAGACATCCATAAAGAAATAAACTGAATCCATAAAGAAATAAACTGAAACTGGATGAACTGCTGATTAAAACAATATTCTTCTGTGTCAAGTTCTCTCAATCATCGTTAAAACCAAACATTAAACTATAAAAAACTGCCTCCGGAGTCAGTGACCCCGCCCACTGCAGCTCTGAAAACATGGCGGCTGACGGGCCCTGCTTTCTCCATGCGGAGTAACTCATCTTCTGCCTGTAGACGATCTGTGCTCTGAAGGCTACAGCAGCTCTGTTGTGAAAGCTAACAAACGGGGGGTGCGGGGGGGTGGGGGTGTGGCGTTCAACGACAAAATCCACTTCACGATCAACAAACAAGCCCCTGGTTCTCAAACAAAACATAAAAACACGGAATAAAACTTAACAGCAGACCTGCGGCCACTTCCGCTGTCTGCCACACGAGAACAGGTCGAACACCTGAACACGGACAACTCGAGGAACCTCACCTGGCCCGTAAAACTTCTTTCCTCTGGTCACGTCGAACACTTTCCCGTTGACAGCCATGAGGATTCTGGGGTTCTGAAGTCCATCGTAGGGCTTCAGCTCAGCCAGTGTGAAATCCTTCTTCTTCAGTCTGGGCAGCGGCTGCTCCACCTCTCCGAAGTCCGGCGGTTTGTCTCCGCGGAAGATCTTGTAGAGCAGAAACAAGCAGAGGCTGAGAAGGGTCAGATTCAGCGGGGACGTGAAGATCTCCTGGAAAATCCCTCCAGAACTTAACTCGGCTCCCTCTGCTTCAGCCATGTTGGCTTCTCTGTCTGTCCCTGTCTGTGTGTGCGCGCGCGCGTGTTGGGACTGGTAGAGTTCATGAACCAATCACAGCTGGAGCCTCAGAGGCGTCAGTTAAAGGCTTTGACCAATCAGCCTCCGACCAAAATAAAATAGCTTTGCTAGTTAGAAATTATATGTATATTATTAACTACATCACGATAAACTTTCATTGTTTCTTATGATTCCCGGGTTATGTTTAATCTGTACAGTACAAGAAAATGGACGAAAATATAAATATATGAAACAACTTGAAAAAAATGATTACGAGAATTGTTTTCTATGGATCAAATAATAGTATCGATTATTTCAGCTCTTTATTGTTATTATATTTGTGTGTATTTAATACGGATGAAGATAACAATTCGAAACGCTTTCATGAATCTTTAATTTGCTTTTCTTTCATTTTATAGAGAAAGCTGCTTACGGTGATTCTAAGATCCAAAACACAGCAAAAGATGCAGAAACACAGCCGGTGATACAGAGCTCTTGACTGGATGAGATGAACAGTTATCACTGAGGTCTTCTTCACGTCATCCAGCAGTGCTTCCTGTGTGTTATAGTGACGCCAAGTGTTCACCATAGGAAATGCATTTTAATGTCGCTAACGGGCCAAATGTCCTTTTAATTTGAAAAGATCTCGTCAATTAATGTCCTGTCGAGCATAGTTTGGACACTGAATGCGGAGGTGGTGGCAGAGTAAAAAGATGATTGGTAGCTGTCTTGTTCTGTGACAGAGAGACGCCAATAAAACAAAAAGAAAAGATCACTTTCAGTTTTGGAAGTCCAGCTGTGATCATGAAACCTCAGTCTTCTATGATTGTAAACGGAATGTAAGATAAGAAAAGACAAGATAAGATAAGATAAGATAAGATAAGATAAGATAAGACTTTATCGATCCCACACTGGGGAAATTTAGTCGTTACAGCCAACAAATATTACAAAGAGCAAGCACATTGGCATAAAGAGGTCTAAAAAAGTGTACAGGATACAGAATAGAAAAGCAACTATGTATATGTACATTTGTACAGATTTAAAATAAATATATATAGATACATATTTAGGAAATTATGATGATGCTTTTTCTACATTTTCTGCCATTTTAAAACGTTTAATTCATCATTCAAAAGCAGCCAGAGTATAAACATTAATTGTCAAGTAAATGTTTATTCTCAAACATAATGAATAACTCTGTAAAAATGGAAAAAAAAAAAAAAAAAAAAAAAAATTCAATTGTCGTTTCTTTACTTCCGGTGATTGTCTCGTGTAAATCGGTCACTTCCGTGACCTGGAAACCGCCTCTGTCGGTTGTTTGGTTCCACCCAAACAAACGAAGCTTAGATGGAGATTTTCCCCCTCAGAGGCGGTCTAGAGCTCAGTTTGCAGCCGGCTGTCCTCGCCTCTAAGCTGGACTTGTTTTCAGGAAATCGGGCTCCTGTTTACTGGAAACGATGTCAACTGGTGATGATTTCTGTCTGTGATGTTTTCTAACTGACGACTTGTGTGTAATTTCTGTCATTGCGCAATAGTGGCAGTAACGTTAACCGAGCTAACGTTAGCCGCCGCTCGGTAACCAAACAGCAGCCGGTGCTCGGGACGGAGGACAGAGATGACAAACGATTTGGCTGCTGCTGTTTTTACCTCAAAACAGGTTCGGTAGGAGCGGAGGACCCCGTTTGGCGTTTGCCCGGACAAGATCAGATTTGTTGAGTCAAGCTAGCCTAGAGGTGAGTTCAGTGTGTGTACATGGTGCTGAAGTTAGCCAGGTTAGCTCAGAAGCTAACGCTAATGTTTTGGCTTTGTCATGTTTAACTGAACATTAACTGAACGACAAATAGAGTTGTTGTACTTTAATAAAACATCAGTTTTGTTTGTATTAAGTTGTTTTTGATGAAGTGAAACAGTGACGAACATGTAGTTAGATCTAAAAGAAGCTGAGCCTTAAAATTTGACAGACAGGAATAAAACACGACATTAAACCCTTTAAAACTAAAATAGTGTTATAGTGTCTGTTGATAAAGTGAAAGCTCAAGTTTGTCGCTTCATGATGAATTCACACATTCACAGTTTTGCCAAACTGAGTCAATCAAAGCTTTGGTCGTGTTGATAACATTTTTTATTATTATTATTATTATTATTATTATTATTTTTTAGTTATTATCAAGGCCTACCAGTATTATTTTAGTACAAACACACTTAATAGAATTTTTGTTGCTGTTGCCACATTCATATCCTGTAATACTTTGGGTTTTTTGGACATTTAATCAGAAGAATCTGCATGTTGAAGACTTGACTGGACATGATGGACATGTGTCCATCAGTCTTTTTGACAAGGTCGATTGACAGTTTGGAGGAACAGATGAAGTTGTGGCTGTTCTGAATGCTGACGTGTAGAAATAGAGGAAGTACAGAGATTTGTAAGAAATCCCAGAAAAGTTTAGTATTTGGTCATTCTCAGTGATTCTGACTGAAGTTTCCTGATTCTTCTCAAAAACACACATTTGTTCTTGTTTTTGGTGTATGAAATATCATTTTCAGCCTCTCTCAAAGGGCAGATTGTGTTCCATCTTCCTGAGTTTGTTATCTGTCTGTTAGCACACCGAGCAGCCTCTTAAACGTCCCCCCCCCCTCCTGCCCTGGGCTCATCTACCATGAGTGCGATGCGTGTGGATGCCAAAGTGGTGATGCTGGGAAAGGAGAGTGTGGGCAAGACCAGCCTGGTGGAGAGATACGTTCACCATCGCTTCCTGGTCGGCCCGTATCAGAACGTGAGTGTCAGCTGCTCCGCTGCAGCCTCCATGTCGGCCTGTTGACGCTTGTCTTCCTGATGAATGGCATTATTTTTATATCAGGCCCCTGAGGAGGTCGCGGGGAGGAAGGCTGTGATCATCTGAAAGCTGAAAAGCACTGATAGAAACTGCAGCAGTGTTTCTTTGAACAGATCCTGCTTTAGACGAGTGTTTCTGTCAGAGTCTTATGTGTTAATGTCGAAACTCTTCAGACACACTGACGTCTTTCTAACTTCACTGCTGCATTAAGAGATGCTGTGGCTTCACTTTCTGCTCACTTCATTTCATTTAAAATGGATTGAATTTAGTTTTTTAGCTGAATTGATGCAAATTCTTGAGAAATTAAAAACACTGAACAGAAACTCAGTCTACCAAACAAACACCAAAATGAAAAAATCTTGTGCTTTTACTCAGAGCAGCAGTTTGTGTTGACTTCCTGTGACTCGTCGTCGTCTCTGTGAGGTTGATCCAAACCTCCACCATCAGAAAACACAGTGTTATCATTTCTTAAACCGTAACAGTTAATGTGAAGAGAAGTCAGCTGTGCAGCATTAATGTCTATTGCCAAATAAATCTACATGAAATGTTTTGTGGAATATCTGCTGATTCATCACAAGTTCATAGCTGGCTCATTGAAACTGTAGAATGTTGATGTAGAACTTGAGCAGAAACTCCACGTGTGCATAGAGCGACATATAGATAATAGAAGAAGAGTGTTCAGATTGAGAGTACACGCGGTCCACGGGGACGCAGTGTTTCCAGCCCTGAGTGTCTGATGCTTCACTGAACTCGTTCTCTGTTCCTGACAGACTATCGGCGCTGCTTTTGTTGCCAAACCAATCCAGGTGGGAGAGAAGGTGATTACCCTCGGAATATGGGTGAGTGCGAGGCGGCCTGAAGGAGCTGGAGTCTGTCCTGCCTGAGAGCTCAGTCACTTCATTGTTAAGTTTTCCTCTTCTATGTGCTTGATTGTAAAGGAGGAGAACAGATGAGAAAATGAGCAGAAATGTAAGTTTGAGTAGATGATAAACTCGTTCTGAATCACAGCTTTCTGTGATTCGACCACTTTCTAGCAGTGAGGGTAAACTGGTCTGGAGCTACAGAGCTTTTCATGCTGAGGATGACGCAGCATTGAAACTGTCATGGAGGCTGCAGGATAGCTCAGGTCTCAGACAGCTACGACCACACAAACACATTTAAGCTGTTAACACCGGAAGCAGTTAGCGCTGTGCTGTCTTCTGTCTGTGTTTCCTGTGGATGAGTCTCAGTTTTTCTTTCCTACCTCTCACTCAGGACACCGCTGGATCAGAACGCTACGAAGCCATGAGCCGAATCTACTACAGAGGAGCACGAGCAGCCATCGTCTGCTACGGTAAATCTGGTTTCTCATGGCGAGTTTTCAGCAGATGTTTAGTATGTGTGTGGCAGCAGCAGCTGAGATCAGCTGCCTTCGTTTCGTCCTGCTCATCAGGCCTGTTTCACCTCAGTGCTCGTGTTTGACGTCACTTTGCTTTAAGCTGTTTGATCTGTTTCTGTGCTGCTGCTATGAGATAAATAACCTGAGCTTTACACAGAGCTGAACGTGACCTTTGGAACCTCCTGCTGTAAGTGAATGAATTTGTGCTGCAGACGCCATCAGCTTGATCCTGACTGCAGTGTGTTTGTGCAGAGACTCTGGGCTCTGCTCTGGTCCCTCATGCTAACGTAGCTGCTGTAGCTAGCTGCAGCTGGTGTGCACTACAGTGGCTGTAGGTCCACAGCGAGGAGACCAGGAGGACTGTGATTGGTCAGCTTGAGCTGCCCGAGTTTCCTCTTTGATGCTGGTAGAAACTGTTGATGGTGAGACAAACTGAAGCACACAGTTAGCAAAACGATGTCCACCACGTTAGCTCGCCGCCATCACACAGAGTCAAAGAGTGTAAACAGAAGAAGGTGAAGCCTTCCAGTCAGCGTCCTCCATCACAACGTCAACAGCAGGATGTGAACACAGTCACTATAGAGTGTGATGAAGCACGATACTGTGTGACATTAACCTTCATTTAAAACAACAGCTTCAGACACAGAGGACAGTTAACAGACCTGAAATCACCCTCAAACAGGTGGAAGCTTGTTACTGCAGACTTTTCACATCTCTGGGTTCCACATGGAGGACCTTTGTCTCTGAGGAAACAGCTGATGGCGTTCCTCGGTGAATAAGTCACACTGCTGTCACGCTTTATGTCACACGGTCGTCTTCGTCACTGTGCATCATCTTTCCTTTGTTTTACTGTTAATCTTTTACTCCACAAATCGTTGAACTGATTAACGTGTGAAGCAGTGAGAGCTGGTCGGAGGCCGTGGAGGCGATGGTGAAGCTGGAGACACTCAGACGTGATTTGTGGTTTTTGTCTTTTAGATCTGACGGACAGCAGCAGCTTCCAGCGAGCTCGTTTCTGGGTGAAGGAGCTGCAGAACTGCGAGGAGGTGAGAGGAAGAGCTTTTCTCATGTGACGTCACAGTTGAACAGAGCTGAAAGAGCTCAGTTAGTCCACAGCACCTCCTCATCAAGCCACGGCACCTCCTGTTCTCTCTGTCTGTGTGACCGCAGCACTGTAAGATCTACCTGTGTGGCACTAAGAACGACCTGGTGGAAGGAGATCGCAGCCTGCGTCAGATCGACTACCACGACGCTCAGGACTTCGCTGAAGGTGATCACAGCCTCGCTGTCAGAGATCTGCTGGCTTCATGTACGAAGTCAGTCACTCATGTTCTGTGATGAGCCAATGCTGCACGTTCCTCATTAAGATGATGTGCTTTGACCAGCAGAGGGCCGGTCGATGTGGTTGACGTGGGATCGTGTTGGTTTACTCTGTCAAACAAAGCTGATGGTTCAGCTGAAGCTGAATTTACTTGAATCTCTCCGGGTTCACGCACATGTGCTCGTGTCAAACTCCTGCTTTAGAGTTTAGTTTCCCGTAAAAAGCCCTGATGGGTTTTAGAAATAAGATTTTAGAAGCTTCAGATTGAGTGAACAGGAGTCTTGAGTGCCTCCTCTTGCCTGCTTTGTTTCACCTGGTTTGAGGCTGATGGAGCTGTTTGACTCCACCTGCTGCAGGAGGATGTTCAATCAGCTGCATCAGACCTACAGCGAGCAGTCACATGATGGACGACCGTCGATGACAGCAGAAATTTTAATGAGTCGTCCTGATTGGCCCAGATGTCTTTCATGAATTACATCAGGAGGAAGAATTGTTTGTGTCTCTGAGAACTACAGAAAAGGACTGAAGCCAAATGGTCCTCGACAGGTTTCCATCATGCTGCGATCTGTGAGGAATGAAACGTCTTAACAAGTTTAACCTGAACTCTGTGAACAAACCAGCTGAAGGTTCTACGTTCTGTTGACTCTTAACCTTAAAGATGCTGACAGATTATTTATGAGCCTGGCTGATGATTACTGCTGTTAAACGTTGTGACTCTGTTGAAGGACATGAAGACAACACTGACCTTTGGCTTTGCTTCCACAGAGATCGGCGCGCAGCACTTTGAGACCTCCAGTAAAACAGGAAGTAACGTGGGTGAGTCACACCTTCAGTCGTCTGCAGAACACATTTAACCCGTCACAGCTGTTTATTCTGGTCTGTCACATTCATGGTCACACGAGGAAGAGTGTAAACCTCAGAACTGTGATACTGAAGAATCTGGTCCATGTACCCACAGAAACATGTTCCAGTAGAGAAGAAGCTCAGGCAGAAAAGTCTCATTTCAGCAGGTGAGACGGGTGAACGCGGTGTCCTTGTCCTCACGAGGCTCCCGGCTCGATTCTACATTAAAGTCAGGATGAATCGAGTGTCGTCAGATTCATGTGGCAGCGCAGAGACAGGAAAATATTCCTATAGAAATAATGAACAGTAAAAACAAAAACAATCATTACATCAGTGTTTCATTTTATTTTAAACATATTCATCTTCACAAATACTGAAAAGGTGTTTTGCAGTATGCAGCAGTTGATCAACTTTATACAAAAGCAATATGTGCTTTAAATGTTTGTCACTTCACTTTACTTGTTCAGTGGAAAAATCCAGTCTGTTTCTGGCTTGAACAAGTACATTGAAATCTGGCTGAATGTCTGCATTCTCTTCAAATGTCCAGCATTCGTCCCCATCACATTTGGACAACAATCCATTGTCACACCTGCCAGCTTGTCCCATTTCAGTCCCAACTTGTCCAAACATGCATTTACCTCCGTGAACGAATCACTCCCAGTTGTTGTTGCTTTCATTGCCCGCATGGCTGCCAGCTCCTCCGTCATTTTAAAGTCTGTAGTTCCCCCTCCCACGGAAGAGGAGTAGCTGGGCAGTGTCACGTTCACCGCAGCTCTCATCCAAAGTCAGGGTCAAAGAGTCAAAGCTGACCGCTCTGTTCTTCAGCTGAAGCTCCAGATGTCCCTCGATGTCCTCAACCCTCCTCGTTACAGGACGTCGGGAGAGGGGCTCGTTCTCAAATGCGGGCTAGTTAGCAAACTAGTTAACGCTACCGAAACTAGTTAACGCAACCGGTAACCATTAACGGTCGAGGTAAATCTAAGTTCAATACATCAGTTAGCTAGCGTTAGCTAACTGGTTGATTAGTTACCGCCAGTTATGATGTTATCTAGTCTAACTGATGTTAGCTAACGCTACCGACGTAAATGTTGTTGCATCGACCGACTGATCGTCCAATCAGGTGCCTGCGGTGAACCTGCTGTCAGTGAATGACGTGTGGATAAGACGCCTCCGTTCTTCTGTTTGACAGATGAGTTGTTTCAGAAGGTCGCTGAAGACTTCAACAGCTCCGCCTTCCAGTTCATGACAGGTGAGTGTCTCCACACGCAATGGTCTGTCCGCATCACTGGAGTTCACCTGTGTCTGTCATGTGGCGTAAAACACAAAACCTGCCCTGAGCCTCAGTGAAACCAGGCCTGTTAGCTGATTATCAATCATTAATCAATAAGTAGTGGAGCTGATTGAGACTTGCTGGAAAAAGAGAAGGATTTTAGATTTGTAGAAGGTTACGAGTCATCTCCTCTGTAGTAAACACCTGTACTCTGAATGTTCAACCAGCCGCTGGTTAGCTTAGCTTAGCATGAAGACTAGAAACGGGGGAAACAGTTAGCATGGCTCTGAGCAGAGGTGACAAAGGTACGAGGCCTTCTGAGGCTCACTGATCAATACTTCATGTTTCATCCACACAAAAAACAAAAAATGAAAACTGTCCGATGGTGCAGATTTCTCCTGAACTGATCTCAGAGCTGCTAAACACAATATTGTGAACTGTGTTTCAGCAGAGGAATCAAGCGTCGACCTGGGCCAGAAGAAGGACTCGTATTTCTACTCCTGTTGCCATAACAACTGATGCTGAGCCCCAGGACAGGGACAGGAGTGTCCGGCTTCCCTGGCTGGAGTAAAACCTGGATATGACTCGACTCTGGACCCGGATCCCAGAAGAAGGGCGGAGCTGTGCCGTTTGTACTTTGTTCGATATGTTTGTTTCTTTGTGCCATAAAGACCTGAGATCTGCCGTCTGTCGCCAGGCGGAACTGGACCTGCTCTCGTCTCTTTGGTCCTCCTCTCAGCTGGTCCCTCTGAGCTGGACAATGGGGGTCAATGTCTGCTTAAAGCTGCAGCGTCAGACCTGAAGCGGTGCTCTCAGAGGACCAGCAGGGACGAGGACGGTGAGGACGGACTGGCAGAAGACACCTGAGGGGCTCTTTCTTCATGTTTCAGCCACTTCAGGAAGGCGGATGTTTGTTTACAGCAATTCATTTTTGTTTACCTCCAACTCTATTTAACCCTGATGTGGAAGCTCATCAGTCTGTCCCGCACGTTTCCCGTGAAGCCGACAAGGACACAATCTGTCCACTGGAACACCCCTCGCTCTCAGTCACACGTCACTGAAACGACTTCTTCTCCTTCCTTTGCAAATCTGGTAGAACACATTAATGAAGTGATACAGATGAGTGTGTGTGTGTGTGTGTGTGTGTGTGAGAGAGTGTAAGAGAACAGTGCCCCAGTGGCCACTTGTGGTACTGCAACAAGAACCATCCCTGCACCTGTAAATCATTTTCCCCATAGACCTCCATCTCTGACAGGCTGCCCACAGAGCACCTGAGCCTGCTCACTGTTACCTGTTACCTGTTGACGTTGTCTATTGGCTGAGTGGGAAGGTGTGGGCGGGGCCACTAGGAGAAACACTAAAGAGCATGTGCAGTGGGTCACAGGGCGTGGAACGATGTCGCCTCCCACTGCTCGAGCTGTGATTCGTTAAAGGAAAATAACATGGCGGCTCGTTGGGCGGCGCTCGCTGAACCTCAGCTGACTAAAAGAAAATCCAACGTCAGGTTTCTGCATTTAAACTCTAAACGTTCCGTTTGGAAACGTGGCGTTCAGGTTTTCTTTTGAAGAGACTCTGGATGAGTTCCTCTTCACGCTGCCGACAAACTGATTTCACCACCACAGGAAGCCACGAGTGGATGATGAAACGGACAAACGGTCGTCTCCATGTTCTCTCTACAATATTCACATCTGTGTTTAGCTCCAGTCACTAAGTTATTGCCTTTTAAGCTGAAGCCGAGAGGAGATGTTCCTCCATGCTGCTGCTTTCATGTGTTCATGCTCTTTTTCTATTGAGGGCTGTCGAGGACAAACCATGTAAAGTTCAAATATGTCCAATTAAAAGAATGTTTGAAAGCTCTGACGGACTTTAAGTTTTACACTGGATGTCTTTGCACTCATGTTTAATTTGTGAGCTTTTTATCCTTTTGAGTGGGAATATAACGTAAAAACTCCATCGTTTGCCTTCAGTTTGGTCTCCGGCAGCCTGTTACAGGACGTCTGCAGGTGTCAGTCGTGAGTTCAGACCCTCCAGGTATTGTGTGCCTGCTGCAGGAACATTAGTCATTAACTTTGGATGCGTTTGTGGGCGGTCAGGAAATATCAGACACCTGTAAACTAACAGATGGACTTGTGTCACTTTTAGTAGAACCTGAAAGGGTTGAATTAGTTTTTAATTGCTCGAGTCAGGTCGAGGACACTTTGATTCGTTATTTCAGTAAAATCTCTTGTGTTATACACAGCAGGAAGCACTGACACAACTGGGAGCTAAATGTGCAGAAATTCAACTTGATTTAAATAATTGTTCTGCTTTATTGTCTGCAGTTTTCCATCAGTGTGACTGAAAACAGAAACTTTGAATGTAAAATAATAAATCCAGAAGCTTAAATCATGTTTTGAAGATTGAGATGTTGGTAAACCTGAAACCACCGATGGTCCTAGAACGTCTCTGCTGCTGCTGCTGCTGCTCTTCAGAGAAACTCAGACGGTTTTCATTTGTTTTGTTTTTGTGGGAAAAAGCTCAGATCACTACACAACATGAACTCCAGACAAAAAACATTCAGACCAACGTAAAATCTGTTTAAAGGAAAGTGCTAAAAATAAAACTGCAGTGTGTGTCAAACAAAGCTTTGAACATTAGAATTATTATTATTTATTTTGATTTGATTTGATTTGTTATTCAGATTTAGATAATTGAATTTAATTTGATTGATTGATTTAATTCTGATTAATCCTCATCAGGAGTTTTGTTACTGTGCATTTGATTCTCCTGAACGTGGACTTCTGGAGCCGGCTGGTAGTTATATTTAGGAGGCTTGACAGCTGAGTTTCTTTGTGAACCTGTTCACTTTTTGCCACTGCTCATCCAACAGTCACCTGCTCAACTTCTGCATTGCACACACCCCTGACTACGGATGCCTACAAGGCATAAGCCTATTAAATTACAGTACTAGAATATGTACCACTTCTTCTTCTTCTTCTTCTTCTTTTTGGAGAGCTGGCTCTCCAGGTCCTCCAGCTGGACCCTCATGGCGCTCTGTGTCACCTCCTTCTCCTGCAGAGTCTGTTTGAGGCCCTCAATGGTCTGATGGAGCGATTCCTTCTTTCTTTAATACAGACTTCTCCTCCTGCCGCTGCTGCTGAGTCTGCAGAGCAGCCACGAGCTCATTATTCTCACGTTTCTGCTTGTTCACTTGAGCCAGACGGGAGGTGTAACTCTGCTGCAGGCGGAGGTGCTCTGCCTCCACCACAGTCTTTGCGTTTTCCAGAGCAGCTCTGATCTTCTTGGTCTCTGCTCTGTGTTCCTCCAGCTGGGTTTCATGGGAAACCTGGCATCTTTCCATGTGCTCCTTTGCCTTTGCAGTCTGTTTTCGCAGAGCTTTTTCCGTGACGCTCAGTTTCATCTGGAGCTTATGAGCATTCTTCCTCTCAAATAAAAGGTCTTTCTCCAGTCTTTCTACTTTTGAGATAGATTGAGAGAGCCTCAAGCTCTGCGACCTCTTTGTCTAAAAGCTGCGCCTTCAGACACTGAGCGGTGGTCTCAGCATTGCTTTCAGCTACTGCACATAACTGCTTTTCAGCCCGGAGCTCCAGCTTCATTGCCTTGATCTGGTCTTCAAGGCTCTTGTTCTCTTCCCTCGTGTGCTTCAGTTTGATTGGGAGTTCCTTGGCCTCAGAAGTCTGCTGATTAAAATCATTTTGAGTTCTCGCTCTGGTCTTTCTCAGCTGGGCTTTCAGGCTGCAGATCTCCCTCTGCAGCAGCTCTTTCTCCTGGGTGCACTTGTCCCCTCTCCGTTCTTGGAGCTCATCGAGGACAACAGCCAGCAAATTCTTCCAGACTTCTAACTGGACTCTCCCTTCAGAAGATCTTTGGGTGAGGGTTGCCTGGCTGTCCTTCAGCTCAGTCCTCACCTGTTCCTCCAGGTGGCTCAAACAGAAATTGACTGATGGTCTGCTCTCCATTGCTCTGTATTCTGCATCTTCAGTTCTGATTTCAGTCAGACGTCAGTGTTTTTCCAGATGTCTGGAAGCTACTCCACCTTCTCCAGGCGCCGGGTGGAGGAAATAATGTCCCATCTCCAACATGAAATATTAGAATACTCCACTGGAGGCTCCACCCAGAGGTGCTGCTGTGACCAGTAAACCAATAAAAACACTGGACACAGCGAGATGTGACCTCACACCAGCGCTGCTTTCCAACCAGATGATTCAATGAACAAAAGATATCAACGCTGAGCAATTCAAACCCAAACAAACTGGCTGGTCTCCCCGCCCAGACCAAACAAAGATTGTTTTGTTAGCATTCACTTATCCAGAGAGGCTAATTAGCATTAGCATGTTAGCAGTCTTTCTGAAAAACATGTTTCTCAGATAAACGTATTAACTAATGTACTGGACAGTAAAATGTGAACAGCATGTCGACCAACTTTAAAAAGTGTATTTTGCAAGCGTATCCGATGAAACTAATTAACATTTAGCATTCTGACAGGAGCTTGTGGGAGCTGCTGTTGTTTTTAATACGTTTTAAAGCACTGATTTTATAATTTCTAAAATAATTTAAAGGTCCTGTTATCAGAGGAATTGCACACACAGTCCTTTAGTTTTTATTGTGTCGCTTAATGTTGAACCAATAACTGAAAGAAGAAGGCCAGTCCACAGCTCATTTCATAACATCTTTTTCTTATATATTTATATAGCAGTTGTTTGAACAGGTCAATGGTTGAGCTCTAACAGGTCATAATTACACTGGAATGAAACATTGCTTGTTGGACAACTGTAAAAAGGCATTAGTAGGGACACTTGGCTCTCGCAGGCGCCAAACCATTCCTTAAAAAGATCTCCAAGGAAATACACTCTAAGGCATTGGCAGATAACACACAGACAATATTAAGCTTGAAGACAGAGCGAAACACATGTGGCAAGAACACAGACTGCAAGTGCAAGCGTCATGGTGGGAGTCCGGCCTTTCGAGCGTCTCACATCCAACCGAAGACTTTAGTTTCCCCTCGACGGGGAGCCGAGATGAGGAGCTTGTCCTCCCTCGACGTCGTTTGTGCGTCACAGAACGGAACAGGATATAAATAATGAGCAGAGACTCAGTGCTTTCTGCAGACAGACCGCCAGAGGCCGCCGGGGGAGACAGACTCCTCATGCTGGACAGTGTTAGATGACTGAAGGTCTGAGCTCCAGTCCGTGAACCCTGTAGTCCCACCGGTCTCCTTCAGGAGGTGCTAAACAACAAATCGGACAGATTTAGAGTCCCGTGATGGGACAAAAACTCTCCTGCTCTCATGAGATTATTCTCAGTCTGAGATACTGTTTTGGTGTGAAATGGTCAAAGTTTCTTCTTCTTCTACTTTAACTCCATTAGACTGAGATCTGAAGACCACCAACCACGAAGCTGAGGCGACAGTTCTGTGTGAACATCTGGCACTTTCACATTTTCGTACATGGTCTGATCTTGAAGCTGCTGAAGCACCATCGGATGATCGGAGGCGTCAAAACGAACTGGAGAGCAGCAGTGAACTGATTTCCACACACACTTCAGTCCGGTGGAGCTGGTCCTGTGTGATGACTGAAGTGCAGCAGACCTGAGTGTGAGCCCTCGACGGGACTCAAACTGGTCTCCTCGCAGGTGAATTCAAGTTTTTTCTGGTCCTTGTGTAAAACACTCTGAACTGTAGTGATGAGAATGTGGCCATCATTCGATTCAAGTGTCAAAGCCTGAAGACCAAAGAGTTCAGGAAGCTGCAGCGTGAAACACCTGCACAGGTGATCCCACACCTGTCAGCTGCCGACACACCTTCAACACGACTGAGAGAAACACCAAAACTCACCAGCAGGTGAAAGCAGTCAAAATGAGAGAAGACGAGTCCGTGGAGTTTATGTTCGTTTCACCTGGAGGTGAGGTGAGCTACCGTTTGACAGCCAGCGAGCCAAACGGAGCGCCTGATAGGACAGAACCAAAGAACGACATCCATCTCTGCACGAGTCCAAACACTATTTATCTTTTTATTCATTCACGAGCTTCACTTCTTCATGTGTTGGTTTAGTTTTGTCCTAAAGCTTCCTCCGTACATCCAGCTGCTGACTGGACACAAGCAGGGATAGATTGGGCTACTCCTGTGATGTGATTGGTTAATCTTCATCCTCCCCTCTGTAGTGACTGTGAGCCTCCGGGTCACTGTAGTAAGAGTCCACTGTGTGTCACTCCTCTTCTTCTTCCTCTTCTTCTTCCTCCTCCTCCTCTTCCCCTTCCTCCTCATCCTCCTCCTCCTCCTCCAGGTATTCCACCCCCTCCTCCTCCTCCTCCTCCTCCTCCTCCTCCATCACTGCCTCTCCATCCTCTTCATGAGGATCTGATTTCTCAACCTCTTCCACCGACTCCTCCTCCACTTCCGCCAGCTCCTCCTCCTCCTCCTCCTCTTCATCCCTCTCCTCCTCATACGAGGAGATGGGCGAGTAGTGCGGGAGGTCAAACATGTGGGGGCTGCTGGGAGCATCAGAGCTGCTGGGGGGAGGCGAGGTGGCAGGTGGGGCCACAGGAATAGTGATGGGCACCGGAATGGAAAAAGCAGGAAGTGACTCGGGAGCAGCGGGGCCGACCTCCTGGACCTTCCCGGTGGTCGGGTTCACGCTGGCTGTGGCGTTGGAAGCAGCAGAGGGGATGATGGCCATGCCAAGACCTGAAGTCAAGGCTCTGGGTTCGGGCGCATACTCCCGGATCTCCCCCGGTTCCAGCGGTTCGGGTCCACAGGGGTCGTGCTCGCTGCAACATAGTTTCCCGTCCAGCTTGGAGATGAAGAGCAGGCCGTCGCGGTGCTGGCTGCAGTAAGAACTGGGACACATCTCGCAGAAAGATGCCGCGTCCTTACCGCATATGTCACACTGATGCCACGGACATTCCCAACGACCTGCAACGAACACACAGGTGAGAAGGTCAAGGAGAGAAAAGCAGCTCTGCAGATCATGAGACGTGAAAAAGGTCATTTAGATATGAAGCTGAGTGAAGTTTATTCATCTGTTTTGACTTTAACCACTGTTTCACAGCTGTACCAAAGGAAGTCAGAGTGCGTGTGTCAATTCAGAGTGTGTGCGTAGATGCAAAGGCACGGACCTGCAGGCCTCTTGGTGAGGTTGAGGCAGTCGGCGTGGTAGACTTTGGGACATCCGGGTCTTTTACAGGAAACCATCTGTCCTCCATCTCCGCAGCTGAAACACTCGTCCTCTCGTTCTTTGGTCACCACCACCTTGTTCTTCCTCTTGCCGTGGCCCCTCCTCTTCAGCTTGCGGCCCTTGTCTTCAGATGGAGGGTTGTTCTGGTTGGGAGAGGTGGGGGGTTTTCAGGGAACGTTCATTGAGCTTTTGAGAAGACATGTTTTGACCTTTCAGCCGCTGCCTCACCTTTGGCCTGACGCCCAGGAAGCCGCTGCAGTTTGGAGCTCCGCATTTACAAACCGTCTTCCCGTTCCCCAGACACTCCAGGTTGTAGTTGAAGGTAAGCTCTGTGCCTACATACACACACACACACACACACACACACACACACACACACTTATTTGACTGCTGCCTGTTTTCACTGTGAGACAAACTGTGACGGGAAGCCGACAGTGATCAATAACTCCTTCAGTGACTTGTCAGCATGTGAAAAAGACACACCTTTGATCTACACACACTATTCATGATGCTTTAATGATTTCTAAGCTTCTCAGAGAATAAAATAATGAAATGTGTCTTTGTGGATTTAAACTGAGGCTTCAGGTGTTTCACCCGCTTCTCACTTAATCAGGTAGATTTCATGCAAAGAAATATAAAAACTTCAAATCAGCACAATAACATGAACAAAGCGGTTATTTAGAAGCAGTGTACCTGCAGCGACGTCCATGAGGGCGAACAGTCCCACCCGGGTGTCTCCGCTCACCGTCCACTTCTGCGTCTCACAGTTTGGCTGACAGCAGTGGTTCATGAAGCGAGCCTCGTTCCCCTTCGGCCCAGCATCGATGATTCGGTCCTGACGGAAGAAACAAGGAACGAAAGTCTTCATCCATCATCAACGACACAAGATAATAAAAAAAATAATTCATATGTGCGCGCAACATATTTGATGCCATCCTCAGTCTCAGAGCTGTACCTTGTCCAGAGTCAGCATGTAGAAGTTACAGATGTCGTTCTCCTGGGCGTGTTTGATCCTGGCCCGGCACTCCTCCTCGTCAATCACCTCCCCGACATACTCGCTCACAAACTGACCCTGAGAGAAAAACACTGGCTGTTTAGCTGAACAGATGGTGATTCTGCTGGTTCGTGAAGTCCAGGAGAAGCACTGGTACCAGCAGCAGTGCTACAGTAGACCAGTACTATGAACGGCAGTAGTGCAGGTACCTTCTTGATGTCATGGACACAACGAAGCCCCCAGCCTCGAGACAGCGTCCTGAAGATCTCCACCTGGCTGTACTGACGCTTCGTAAATGCCTGGTTGAGGCAGCGCTCACCTGCCGGGCAAACCTGCAAGTTCAGAGAGGCAAATTTTACAATGGAGGAAAGACACCAGTCAGATATCAAGATAGGAAACGTTCCACCCGGCACCCCTTTAGTCTTGAGAGTATTTATTCCAGTTAAAAAGTTTTGGGGTATCTCCTCTGAATATCTCCACAAAAAGTCCACTCTATGCCTCTGATATTCGATATTGCTGTGATTTTAGAAGATGTTTCTCTTGGCTTTCTATAAAGTGTCTGTAGAAGCTTTTGTGAGTATGATGGAGGACTCTGTACCTGCGGGTGACATTCGTACAGCAGCATGCGGTTGATGCACTCGGAGTCCATCCCACACGGGTTCTCGTCCGTCGCTTTACAGTTACAACGGGGGATCTCCGATAGGTCGGCTGTGAAAATCTGAACCTTTCCTATTGGTCGATTCACCTGAATGAGTCAGAAAGGTAGAAGAAAATGTGAACTCTCCTACAATGTTTATATGTGTGATCAAATTTAAGTTTTGCTACTGAATCCGATTATGTGTCACAAATACACTCTTACAACAATTATCCTGAAATCCACGGTTACCTGTTGTCTTGGTACGCTTAGTATAAGTATAATCCTATTACCATAGGCTAACTAGCATAGTACCTACAGTATTAACCTAGTGTTATTTCCAAAGGCAAGGGGCATAATACTGGCTAACAGGATTATTTTGTGTGGTTACAAGTTATGTTAGAAATAAATCTGTTCAGACTGGTAAATCTAGAAAATCTGCCACCATTATCACTGTAAACTGCATATGTTAGTTAGTAGTGTAGTGTAAGTTAACATGACTGAGTGTCAGAACTTCCTTTAAATTTTTCACATTGAAAGTCTTCCAAACTTCCCTTAATTGGTAGGCTTTTAATGTCAAACATTAGCTAAACGTCAATCGAGAAAAGGGACCAAGAATCTACAGGGAAGAGTTCATTTGTTTTAATGAATAACCATGACAGTGGATGGTTACCAGTTTAAATGCAGCGACTGGGATTTTTAGGTAAAATTAATTAACTAATGCTAAATGTGACGCGATAATTAAAGAGAAAATCTGTAGCTCAAACAGATACCACTGCCTCACTTCTGAAGAACCCTGGAGGATGAATCAAGTCTCCCTGACCTTTATATGTTTGTATGGAGGAGGCTTCCTGTCGTTCTTCCTGTCCTCTTGAAGCTGCCGAAGCTCCTTCTCAGCCTGAAGCTCACGAAATCGCACAGCTGCTTCTTCTAAAGCTGAAAAGGAAGATCAACAATCAGTACAAAACTCTGCAAAGTCAAGTTATCACAACAGGTAAGAACTGAAGGCACGACCAACACAGAAACTCCAAATGATGATGTTCACTTTGAGGATCTGAGGACACTTTGCTGAACCCGTCGGATACCTTTTTTGTAGGTGGCATCAACACCTTTGCCCATCTTTTCTTTGCTGTTGGCGTCCACGTCCATGTAAGGGAAGACTCTGGCCTGGTAGGTCCACAGGTAGTCGTTGGAGCCAAAGAAGTGAACGGGAAACTCCCCGACATCGTGCCTCATCCGCTGGATGTTTTCTGGGATGGTTTTGGGATGACTGACTTCTGCTGGCCACCACCTTTATAAAGCAGCAGAGGAAAACAACAGAAGGAAAAGTGTCTGATTATTGCACGGGATTGATCATCCATCTGTCTCTGCCTGATCTGTGTCGGCGTTAAAGGTTTGCCCCACCCCTTTAGGAGGCCCTGAGTCTGTTCACTTCAATGGGAGACGTTTTCCTGTCTCCAGCTCACCACTGACCTGTAGCGTCCGACCTTCACCCACAGGATGTCCTTGTAGCGAGGTTTCTTCCCAGCCTTGCAGTCGTTGCAGTACCAGCTGCCTTTTGGCATTTCCATGTTGAGACACTCCCGGTGGAACGCAGCAGGACAGGACTCACAGCACAGCAGACTGCCCCCTGCAGCGCGTGAGGAGGAACAGCATTTGTAACATGTTGGCGAGCTGCTGCGGTTTAAGAGAGTTAGAGGAGAAGACTGATGTATTCTGGAATCTGTAAGCTAAACATGAACGTACAGCCAGCAGCCAGTTAGCTTAGCTTAGCAAAGACTGGAAACAGGGAAAACAGCTAGCCCAGCTCTGTCCAGTGGTAACAAAGTCCACCAACCTGCATGTCTGAAGCTCACTGAGCACCACAGTGTCTGGTTGGTCTGTAGTTACGTCAGGACTACTAAATTCCTAAAGTCTCCACTGGCTGTCAGGCAACTGGTTCCTGCAACTGCTAAGCTAAGTCAGCTGGCCGCTAGTGCTAGCTTTATGTTGACCGTACAGACATGAGACCGCTATCATATTTATCAGGTCGTTCTGGACTGCCAGCTTCAAAGGACCGGCCACATGTTCCTGAGCCGGTACCTTCAGTGCAGACGAAGCACCAGCTGACATTGACGTGTTCGTGGTTCTTGACGCCGCGTCGGGGAGTGAAATGGTTGGGACAGATCATGCTGTTGTTGGAGAGGACAACGCAGCCTGCTGCCATGCAGAGGTCTGTGGCGTGATAGGCTACGGGGCAGCGCACACAGCGAACCAGGCGACCTATGGACAAGCACAAGACCACCAATCAGAGCGTGGAAGGAGTTCAGAGTCATTACAGGAAGCTGCAGGCGTGTCCTCTGGTTACCTTTAGAGATGGACGAGCTGTTGGGATTAGCGATGAAGCAGGTGAGGCAGACGTGGATGGAGCAGCGGAAGCCTCGGTTCACAGGTGCGGTCGGGGCGAAGTTGGCGATACACTCGCCGTGATAAAACTTCCCACATACAGGAATCATACAGCGGCGCACGTCCTCACCGCGCTTCTTACAGACGAAGCAGGTGTGGACACCTGAGAGACAACATTTACATTTAAATCCAGAGATCAGTACAACAGAAATACAATATTTCAAACATCCCCAGTGTGATCGACCAGCGGCTCCATCGCCATAAATACAACAAATAACAAATGAGCTAAAGCTGCTCAAATGACTCTTGTGACTTCAAAAACACCTGACAGTATTTATTAATTTATAAATGTATCAGACATACACATTTATTCTTTGTTCATTAGATGAATGTAAGATCTACATCAAAAAACTTCATTTTACATGAAACTCACAAAGAAAAATTGAAGGAATCTGTTTTAAGTTTTAAAATTTTCAGTTACTGAATTTTTAAAAAGGTAAAGAACCAAAAGAAATCATTCACTTGAACTCAGTTCAGTCATGATGTTTCAGTGTTCAGACCTTCATCAGGTAAAGTTCATGAACTGCTTGTTTACAGCTGAATTCAGGTGGATGAGTTTTACGTTGCAGACACACCTGATTTACACTCCGGACAGATAAACTTTCCTTTTGGAGCTTCAGCCAGAGAGATGCAGGCCAGGTGGAAGGCTCCACAGCACTGACCCTCACAGAGCAGCAGCTCACCTGTCTTCTCACACACCTGAACAAAGAACACAAGCAGCTTTCAAAGACAGAATGAAAGTGATTCACTGTGGTTTCCATTCCTGTGTGGTCTGAAGGGTTTCTTTAAGTCTTCAAATGTTGAAAACTGTGCTGGGACCCACTTTGACTGATGATAATCAGCTCGTACTGAGACAACAGGAAGTCAAATAAGAGCGTTAGCATTGTTTGGATGTTCAGATATCGAGGAAATGTTTTTTTAGGTCAGTGAGAAACGACCACACAGCAGACACGAGGAGACAGGAGGAGACAGGTTGAACTCTCTACAGTGTCAAATATTTCATTTCATCACAAACGTTAAAATGAGAAAAGGGTCGAGTCAATGCTGAAACAGAAACATTGACTGACTGTTTTTAGGGTCCCGGTGGAGGAAGAGGGTCGACAGGAGGGTGGAGATAACTGATTTAATCTGACATCAATCTCACAAACAATAATGACCATAATTACCTCAACATCCTGCCACATGTCAGCATCAGTCATTATATGACTGCTGCCTCCCTTAATATCAGCTCATTATGTTTTATCTTCATTAACAACATATATGAAAAAGTTCTGTCATTTAAAAAGATAAAGTGACAGGAAGACGTTTAAATTTTGAACTTCAGGATGTGAAAAATATCTTAATGTGTAAAAATGGAATTATAACCAGAAACTGAGCAAATATGTTTTGTTTCTGTCAAGTTTTTCTCTGTTCGCTGTGACATCGACAGACGGCAGCATCAGAGTCTGAGTGTCTTCATCGCACGCTGAGTCAACACGCTGCAGCTGCTCCGACACACAACATACAGGCTCAGATGTCCCCATGAGGACTGAACGAAGCCACGGCGTCTCCAGGTTCAGCCTCCAGAGAGACGGACCCTCGGCCTGACGCTCACCTGACATATGTTCTCCTTCATGGAGGCGGGGCCTCCTCTGTCCCCGATGATCTTCCTCGAGGGTAAAAGCGGGTCGTCACACAGCGACAGGTCGTCCTTCATGGAGGAGAAGCTGTGATCCAGGCTGGACAGGTCGCCCTGCAGAGACAAAGGACACAATCACAGAGAAGCATCAGTCAGCCTGAGACTCAGAGTCAGAAGAAGGTTGATTTACAAAGAGTAAAACAGGTTTGGACGCTTAATGGAGGTTTAATGTATCAGATCATTTCAGGTGGCTGACCTCTGACTCCGCTGTGCCCTTCCTGACCTCTTGGGCTTGAGGAGCGTCTTCATCTGCTGATGGCGTGGTCACCTGGGAGGGTTCATCTGGCGCCGGCGCTGGACTGGAGGGCGCAGGTGAGCTGGGAGGAGGATCCGCCTGCACGGACGGCGGACGGATGGACGTCTCTGCGGGCGTCGGTGTGGAGCTGGACGCTGTGAGCGGCTTACTCCTCGACTTTAAAGATGGCGGTGCAGAATCTGTGTGTGAGACTGAGGTGTCAGAATCAGATACTACAGGTGAAACAGCACAGGTGAGTTAAGTCTGAACACGAAGAAAATCTGAAATCATTATATTCTGGCTCATTTTAAATCCGATTCTTCTCACGAGAAGCAGATTCTTTCTTCAGTGTCTAAAGACCTGACAGTGTATGTACCTGTATGATGAAGATCACCTGCACTGTGGCATCACACACACACTGAGAGATGATTGACTCACCTGACTGAGCAGCAGGACTTGAGTTCTTCAGTGTTTTGACCTGTAAAAAGAGGAAAAATGATCAAACTGATTCAAACTGACTCATACAAACATCCTGATGATGACGATGATGATGATGATGATGATACAGTGGTATCACATAACATCAATTCCTGTTCTCTGAGGGTCTGTGTGGGTCCACCATGCTGGTCTCTGGTCTCTGTCAGCAGATTAATTAAATCGTCTCAGACCTGAAGACGTTCTGCTTCAGTTTTCGTTTCCTCTTCTCGTGTCGGAACAAACAAACTTCAGGTTTGATGTGAGCTTCAAAGAAACTTCAGCTACATCCTTCAAAGTTATTTCCTCTCAGTAACTCGACTGATGACCTGCAGGCTGTTCACACTCTGAAGTACATCTAACAAATATCGCAGCGTACTTAAAATACGTCACACTGACGAGACTTCAGCAGCTCAACGGCCGACGTTAAACTGCTTTTCAACTGCAATAAAAAAACGTCCTTAGCTTTAGACCATCAAACATAAACAACAGACAACATAAACTGCTTCTTGGGCATATAAACACACACATCATCCTGACACATGATGGCACAGGTGTACATCAGGTGAATTCGTGTACATGCTGTACCTTCTTCTTGGGGCCCGTTGAGGCCTCGGCCTCCAGACAGTACTCCAGGATCTTCTGAGTGGGTTTCCTCTTCCTCTTCCTCCCCAGCACAGGAGCGTTTCCTGTCAATCAAAGGTGACGTCAGAAGGCTCGTCCATGTTCTAGAAGCTTCACGTGAGACGAGCGGACAGCACAGACGAGTGGACAGCACAGACAGGACGGCGGACTCTAATTCAGACATTCACAGCAGATATCAAACAGCAGCAGCTGCTGGAGATGAATGGAGAGTTCATCACTTTCATTCAGCCTGATGTTGTCTTAATTTTAGACCAGTTTTTTTTTGTCTTGTGTGAACCAATCAGAAGCCAGTACCTGCGCTGCCGTCAGTCCAGAAGCTGCTGCAGCTGTGGAGACGGGCAACTAACGTCATGACTTTCTCACTGATAACACAAAAATTTTCATTTCAGTTCTTTTTTTCTGCGTGGATTTAAAACAGCTTGCTGGTCGACGGAGGTTTCATCTGATTTTCAGTGTGAAATAAATCAATCAAACAAAAACTACTAAAGGTCCATAAAAGACAACAGAAGGAGATCTGGAACAGAGCAAAACTCAGATTTACAGCGTGCAGACGTCCTACTGCGCCCGCTTAAGAGCCGCCTACAAACACTAAGCACAGCAGCTGGGAATAAATGTGCTGCTGTTCACTTCTTATCAAACGAAAAGAGATCTCTGAATCCAACAGGACATTTCTGTCAATCAATGTTTTGTCTGGTCTCTTGTCACCATGTGGTGCAGGATGCACAAATCAACCAATCAACCTATCAACATAAACTACAGCATAAGTGTCTGGACGCCCTGTTCTTCTGGGGATGTTCTTCATGGTTTCAAGGGAAACCTGTTGCTCCGTTACTCAGTATTTCTACTGATGTGCCTCCATCTCTGAGGCAGCGGTTGGTGGAAGTCCCTGTTCTACAGTGTCCCTGAGGACGAAGTCAGAACCAGAACTACGCGATTTCCCAGTTTGTGTGGAAGATTTTGACTGGTCTGCTCTGAGCTCAACACCTTTGGGATGAACGCCAACTACAAGACTGCAGCAGCCAATGGGATCGCTGCTGTTGCAGAGTCTGTGAAACTCTGAACGCAGTTAAGATGCAAAGAAAGTCAAACGGAGCCTCACCGGCGTCTTTGACGAGGCCTTCCGACAGCTCGACCTCAGGGGGAGGGGTCAGCGTGTCAATGGACAGGACAGGTGCATCTTGGGGAGAGGTGTTTTCAGTGCTGGGGATTTGTAGTTCAGGTGGCGTTGTTCCAGGAACTTCCTCAGGAGGTGGTGTCTGTATTTCAGGAAGTAAGTTCAAGGACGGTTGGTCACGTGAGTCCCTGTCTGATCCCGAGGCTTCAGGCCCGGTGGTGACGGACTGAGAGGCCTGAGAAAACACATGATGTGACGTCAGGTTTGTGTGCAGCTGCAAAGAGTGAAACTGAGCGCTTAAAGCCGCACTATGATGCATATATGACAAAGAGAATTAAAAAGCTCTAACAGATCTTACTTTGTGTGAGTTTTACCTTTCCAATCAACTGGAGAGGCTTTTTGCTTTTCTTCCTGGAGGAGAAAATCTGATCATACTCTTCGGTCCATTCAATCAGCCTCTTGCTTGGTTTTCTTATTCGTTTATGTGCTGTGGAAGATGAAGAGGAAGAAGAGGCAGCAGCTGTTTTAACTCCTGCTGTTTAAAGAAAAACATTTCTGATGCTTCACCACAGTTTGTCAGGCGACTTTAATGCGTCTCAGATGCATTCGGAGCAGCGTTCAAGCTGTCATTCATCCGTCACAGTCGCCTCTTTAATTCATGATTAGTTTCATCAGAGAGGGTTAGCTAAATTGTTAGCATGTAGCAACCACTGCGCACTAATTTAGATGGAGGTTAAACTGTTTGAGAAGTAGTTGATTTTCATGACTGCTGTTTAAACCAGTCGCTGCTGTGACTCCTTTCCTTATGTCAGACATTCCAGCTTGACGGCCTGCTTGTACAACCACCGTACTATGAGTTCCTGTCATTCAACCACAGGAACTCATAGCACTGTCACGGCTTCCTGTCTTTAGCTTGGATTAATGATTCCCTCTTGCTGAAAACTTCACAAACTGGAGAAAGACTCCAGGGTTTAAGAAAACTGGTCTTTGTTCTTCTTTGCAGACCAAAACTCCAGTGTGGTGAAACATGCTTATGTTTGTTAAGAATGAGGTGTTCAGTGGAAATCACAGCGTGTCACTGGGTAACAGTAGAAAGCTCAGCAGATGGAAAGAACATTGATCATTTGTTCATCTTGTACAAAGCACATTAAGAGCACAAGCACAACAAAGGCCTCCATCAAGCTGTTTTTAAGAGCATTTTGAATACTACATTCGAAGTTCGCAGACAAGTTTTTACGTTTGCTTAAACATTTTTCTTCTTCTACTTCTTATACTGCCACCTTCTGACAAAGCTATGCTTTGTGTAGCCTTTGCTCCAAACCACTTTATGGAAACACACCTGATTTGATGTGATTTCAAGCACTCAAAACTAAAAGTTAAATCTCCAACTTGAATTGTGGAGCTTTGGGTCAGACTCTGCTTCATTATTCTGGACAAACTCTAAACTTGACTCACCTGTTGGAACCTTGTCGCCGCCTCCAGCATTGTGCATGAAGTTTGTGTTGGTCTCAGTGACATCAACAAGGCCTTTCTGCTGTTCCAAACATGGCGTAGTGTCACCCCCCCTCTGCTCCAAAGGCACCATGTTCTGTAGATTCTCATTAACTCTGCTCCACCTCTCCTCCACCTCTCCAACCACTGCTTCATCAACTCCTGCCTGCCTCTCCCAGCTGCTGGTCTGTACATCCAACAGGGGCTGAACTCTGGATTCCATTCCTGACGAAGAGTCCACTACTGGCAAGGACTCCAGTCCTGGGAAACCAGGTCCAGACCTGGCAGGACGACAAGGCACTTTGCGGTTGGCTTTCTTTTTCATTCCGGTGGAGCTGCTCCTTCTGTTATAGGGCCTCTTTGACGTCTGACTTGTGCTGTTTTCATTGTGGGTGATTTTGATTTTGATTGGACTTGAACTTGAACTGTTATTAACATGTGGGATTAGTTGATCTTGGCCTGCAGGTCTTGTCTCTCCAGGCATCACTAAAGGTTCCTCCTTGACATGTGCACTCGGTGGCCCAATTTCCAGCTCTAAGGGGGTCCCCTCCCTCTCTCTAGTGTCATGCAAGTCCTTCAGCATCATGAGAAAAGTGCTGAACTTGTAGTTTGCGTCTGCTTTGAAAGAGATGGGTTTACCATCAGCCTCACTTGTCAGGGACTGGAAGGACACCTCCTCCACGTTTTTGAAAGCATTCATAAAAGCAAACGGTGAGGAAGGTGATGATGAGGAGCATATGTCAGAAGACTGATCCTCTTTCTTTGCTTTTACCCTTGAAGTAAGAGGTATGAAGTCCATTGGTGGGGTTGAGGATATTGAGAGATCCTCGTCCTCGCTCTTGACATCAGCTTCAAAGTCAGCTGACTGAGGAAACATCAAAGGGGGGGTGCTACGGCTGGAAAACGTGTCCTGATCACGACCTTGAGATTTGACAGAGTTGATTTTAGTGCAACGTTTGGTCTCAGGACCCCACGTGGAGTCGTGTGCTGAGTGGTTCTGGAGGTCCTCGGCCTTCCTGTACGGACCGAAGCGTTCTTTCTGCCCAGCTTCCTTCCTTTTTTCACGCTTCTTCTGTTCCGCCTCCTCCATGGCCTTCAGGGCTCTGGTCATCAATCGACTGCTGGCTGGCAGGTGGGCTGGCTGCTCATGTAGTATGACCTTATTCACTTTATCTGGAACCTGCTTTGATTTGTGGACTTTCTTGGACTTCTCAGTGGACAGACCTTCAGGTACATGAGCGTTCCCACACACTGAGGTTCTACTGAAAGCTGTACCACTGGCAGATGTTGCTTTTTGCTCCAAGCTGCCAGATTGGTCAGAGGACATGTCTGTCACATCGGAGGCTGGAGTGTCTTTACCCTCTGACTGCTCTGATTGGTTAGAGAAGGTCACATTGGTTGGGTTTACATTTAAAACAGGTATCCTTTCTGCTTCTGGGCTTCCACACTCATCAGGCACAGTTTTCCCTTGTGATGACTCTGATGACAGACGAAGAACACCAGTCCCACCACTTGCTTTTAGCTTCTTAACTGAGACCTTTAAGGGTTCTGAACTGACTGCCTTTGTCTCTTTAGAGACACTGCTGTCCACACAGTCTGACTGTATAGAGGACATTTTAGTCCCATCAGTATTTGGTGTTTTCTCAGTCTTTGGACATCCAGCATGGTCAGTGGGACTGATAGTCACACTGGAGTTCAGGACCTTCTTACCCTTAATGTCCTTGCGTATTAGCTTGACAAAGGGTAGCCTACACTTAGAGACCAGACTTGTTTGCTTTTCCAGCCTTTCTGATGGCTCAGTAGTGTCAACATTTAAACTAGATGCTGGAGTCTTGTTACTTTCTTCTTCTGCTGCCGCTTGATCAGAAATCCTGTCAGTGACGTAGACCTTTTCATTAGCCACAATGTCTGAATGTTCAGTTCGGCTGAGACTCTCTGAAAACCTGGACTGGTCCTTGAAACTGACTGAGACCTTATTCACATCCGAGCTATCTGATTGGTCCGACACTGAGCCACTCACAGTATCACATGGGTTGTTGGCTGACTTTCTACTCTTTGAATATCCACACTGCTCAGAGGGCACATCAGTCTCAACAGACTTCTGCTTGTCTGCTGGTCCTGACTGGTCAGCAGGACTGCCAGTTGTACCAAGAGGCCTATTAGCAACCAGGCTATTTTTACACCTCAGATGTCCTGACTGTTCAGGTGGCAAAGCTGTTTCAGCAGGTAGAATCTTCTGCTTGTCTGACATCCCTGACTGGTCAGTGGAGCCGCCACTGGATGAGGATGCCCCAGGAGTCTTTTTATTGACAACAGACGAGTTCTTCTTCTTACAGGGCACCTTACTAAAGAGAGAGCGGTCTGGCATTGGACTGGTTGTTTTAGGTCGCCTGTCTTTGCATGATTTACTGAACCAAAGACCACTCTGAGTCTCTGGCTGCTTCTTTGCCTCTTTGACGACTGTAACAGGTGGCTGAGTTGGCGTTAGCTTCGGCTGGCGTTCAAGTGCTTTAGGACACAAAATCTTAGGGACTGAGTCAAGGTCAGAATATGGGCACTCTCCATTGTCTCTATCTGATTGGTCAGGACTGTTACGAACCGTCTTTTTAGAGTGTTTACTGTTGATGTCCTTCGACGATTTACTTGGTTTCTTCTTGCCAGAAGATTTCCTTAAAGTGCTTGTCTTTGCTGGAGTTGTTACTGGGGATGAAATCATTGGAGTTGAAATGGATCCATTGGTCATGGGTGATGTTTCAGGAAGTGTGGGTGACGACGAGGGAGGAAAGGTTGGCTGGACCTTGTTCACTCTCTCCGGTGTGGAACTGTCATGAAAGACGTCGTCTATGGACGAGGGAATGGAGGACGCCATCTTGGGTCTCTCTGGGAGAACAGATTCAGCTTGTGCCACACTGGATTTCCAAGAGTTCTGAAAACGCTTTGCAATCTGCAAAGAGATGAAGGAAAATGCTGCTCAGTCTTTAATGAGATTACAGAAGACACGGATCACTACTGTGACTGAGTTATCTTTGAGTCTGTTTTAAAGAGAAAAAACTACATTTTGTTTTCATTTTGGAAAATTTCTTTTACTGTCTAACACGATGGTCGCCCAGCAACAATGATGATTTAGGTCAAATCTGTATTAAGGCATGCAAGTAGCAACTCATCATTCATAACATAGTAATTACAGTGTATTTGTAGTTCTGCTCCCTTTGCTTCCCCCTCCGGCGCAGTAGGGGGAGCTGTTCAAATTCAAAGCCTCCATGGAAAGTGTGAGTTGCTTTTTCCTCCACCCAGGTTAGCTCCACGGGCTCCCCAAAGGTCCTGACATGGTAGAGCCGACAGGGCCGGTCACTGGGCTCTAAGACAACAACAACCATCAACCACCACATTAAAACTACATCACCCTGCACAGGAAGGACAGGAGAACATCAGCTACTCTGATGGTGTGACTGCAATCAAATGAGTTTAACTGCACTCAAACCAACCGAAATATTAATCATGAGCTGAAGGACCGCAGGGAGCATTTGTTCTTACATACACGATTTATTAGAAACTAAACTTAGACACACAACACCATCAGTTTGTGGTATTTACCTCGACCTGCAGACATTTTAGGACAATCCAGAGAAAGAGGAGTGTTTGTTACTGCACTTTTAACACTTTCACAGCATGAAAGCATGAAACAGTCTGTTCATGTCAGTGAACACAAGCTGCTTGACATGACCACTTTAGTGATGGACGGTGATGAAGCAGAGCCTGAAATTATAATGAAACAATAGTAGAAGATGTGATATTTCCACTTTAATTCTAAATTCTTATCTAATCTGATGTCGTTTTTAATGTTTTTCAGCCTGATGGTTCTCATAATAATAACATAATAACTCTACATGTCTGAAATGTGTTTCTCAACATGCATCATGTTACGTCCTAAATCTTTATCTCAAACAATGTTATCATTGTCTTTTTTTATTCATGGTTATTCAAAACGTAAGACACAGACAGCTGTGCTATGATCAGGCTGGGATGTCAGTTTAAGGTAGAACATGTGACGCTGCTGAAAGCAGCTCAAAGACAATGCATCAGTGTCGGTAATCTTAAGTCAACAAAGTTCCAGGCCCACCTTTCACTCTGTGATAGAGTCCCTGCAGCGGGTCAACGGTCACCTCGCAGGGCCACCACGGTCTTCTGTTGAACTTTGCCCAAATAACTTCACCCTCTAAAAACTTCACAGGCGGCAAAGACTTTTTCTTGAGGCTGTTCTGCTGTCAGCGACACAATGAGAAGAAAACTGCAATGAAACCCATGAAAATCAGACAGCTGTAATACTTTCACTGGATTTCTGTGACCTTACTGGACCCGTTCAGGCTCCTCTGGGTCTCTGCCCCAAATGCTGTGTGTCTGAAAACATGTTGGAGGCAGAAACACCAACTGATCCACCAACAGCGTTCTGCACTCAGAGCTGGCTGAAGGCTGAAACATGTGATTTAAACCTTCGTCTTTGAATCCTCTTCACCACATACTGTTCAAACAGCTCAAAAATGAACATTGTGCTCCAGCACTGACTGCTTTTCATCAATAGTCTTCATCTGATTGAACAGAAAACAACTGCTGCTGGTTTAAAATCATCTGCTGTGCAAAGTCCTAAATCTGATATCTATCACATTTGCAGCTGTGCAAACCTTTCACATACTTTCACACCAACTGTGTGAAAAGGAAACACTGTCTTTTATCTTCTGTCCATAATGGCTAAAACCTTCAGTTTCTGACCAACAGTCTAATTTTAGCTCTTCTTCTTCTCTTGTACCTCAGCGGATTTCAAGCCACAACACAAACCACGGTACAAATATCTATCAGTGCTTCTGGCTCTGGCCTTTGTGTGAATGGGAGTAGCTGCTCTCAGCAGCAGGTCGAGTGGACGGGGGGTACATGAGCGGGCCTGAGTATGACGGGTATGTGGCAGGACTGGCCACAGGGCTGATTCTGACTACTGCTGTGATGTAACTCCGGCTGGAGCCTTTTAAAGGAGCACTTCACAACGTGTTGGGAGAAACCTGCCAAGAGTTAAATGAGAAGGATAATATTTTCAGCGCTGGACGTCGCTGTCAGACGGCTCCTCAGATGGAAACAGAAGCTGTTATATCGCTCTCTTCACTGCACCAGACTCCTCTGACAAAAACAGTAATTTCACCTCAAACACTGGAGTTACTGGTCGACCGCTGCCTCCATGGGTTAGTTTGTTTGTGTTTTTGTGTGACTTTGGTGTTCTAGCAGATTAGTTCTGACTGACCGATAGGGGCAGAGGTAGACCACCAGCCAGTCCTGTGTACTGAAAGGAAAATGACTGTTTTTGTCAAAGGAGTCTGGTGTAGGTGAAGAGAGCGCGATACAACAGCTTCAGTTCAGTTCAGCGGGGTGTGTGGCCGCAGGGTAAAGCCCTGAAAATATTCTAAAATACAGCATACACTTTGAATGAAAACAAAAATGTTTTGCTGCTCACACACATGCAGACTGGAGGCTCACGGGATCAACCCTCTGATTGGTGGGTGAATCGCTCTACTTCCTGAGCCACACGACAGCCTGAACAAGTTCACCGACTGATGATCAGGGACAGAATCTGAACCTGAACTGAACCAAACCACCAAACCAGCAGACGTGTGATAACCCTTCATAATCAACATGTTATAATCAACAGATATAACATGAGTTCAACACTAAAACTATTTCTGGGCCACAAACACTTCCTGAGGTCACACCAACAAATCTCCAGCAACTACCTCAAAACCTCGACCTGTCGTACTGACATATGGGGCATGATTGGCGGACAGCTGATTTGTTGGTCAGGCTAATGTCAGAGGAGTGTCCTCAGCACAGGTGTGTTGCAGTGTGACGTTAAAGCTTAACATCCGTGTAGATAAATGTGATCAGCTCCTGGTTACCTGTGTGGAGGCTCTAAATGACCCACCTGAGGGTCCATGGGCCTTTTTCACAGGAGACACTTTGACATGTAAGACAATAATAAAACGAAAGACGGCTGAGTTCCATTTAGCTTAAAGTGCACTGGGACTGTTGAACAGAGCGGAGAGGCAGTTCATGTTATCAGTCACAGCTGTGCATTTCCCACTATGACCAGTTCAATGTCTGCTGGTTCACACTGGCTGAACTCATTGATTATCACCCGTCAATAATCAATAATAAGCTGCTGTTATCCAGAAGGTAAAATGTGCAAATAAGACTGACAGAGCAACACAAAGACGTGCCATTGATGGATGTGTCACTCTTCTCACTATTCTCTGTCATTTTATTTTTAGGAGACAATAACAACCTGAGATTTGGAACTACAGCTCCCATGAGGTTTGGGGGGATGTAAACAGGACGTTACAGGAAGTATAATGTTGCCATGGAGTCAGTTTTATCTCACAAAGTAGCAGGATTCGCTAGATCATGTGAGATCACATGAGGTCACGTGACATGAGAATCTGAGAATCCATCTTGCCAGTTGTTTGGACCAATCAGAGTCCTCTGAGGAACTACTGGCAGCTACAGGTGGGCGTGGTTTAGGTGTGACGACAACGAGAGAAGCGACTGTTCGTCTCAAAACAACAATGACAACTCCTGAAGAGGTTAGCTTAGCTGCTGCCTTAGCATCTGTTAGATCAGAACTGAAGGAAAAGACGTTTCCCCCAGCAACAGTCCTACAGAGTCATGTGGTTCATTGATCTGATTGGTTGAAGTTTGCCTTTGACAGACACATGGTTCATCCAATCACCTGCCTAGTATTCTTTTGAAAGTACCTTCAGTTTCCAAGACGACTGGCTCTGAGTAACAAACCATCTGCTGGTCAGATATCAGTCAGTTAGTGGTGAGCTACAACTTCAGCCCCCTTTAGCCTATATTTGTTCACAGCCTATATTTGTGCTGTCACTGTTCACACAAGTGACAGCAAGAAAAGTCTGCTGCTTAGCTGTAAGCTGTTCCTGTTAGCTGCTCGGGTGAGAATCTCCTGTTAGCTGCTCCTATTAGCAGCTCCTGTTAGCTGTTCCTGTTAACAGCTCCTAATCTCCTATTAGCTGCTCCTGTTAGCTGCTCTTGCTAGCTGCTCCTATTAGCAGCTCCTATTAGCTGTTCCTATTAGCTGCTCCTATTAGCTGCTCCTGTTAACTGCCCTATTAGCCGCTCCTGTTAGCTGCCCCTGCTAGCTGCATCTCATGGATGCACAGACAGCTCTCACTGGATCACTGTGATCCTGAGGGAAACTTAAAATGATGATTCTCAGGAGTTCTGCAGTGATAGTTTGAAGTGGATTTATGGACATGCATTGGAGACAATGGACATCAGAGATAATGTGATAACCTCAGGTCACACTTCATCTAAAAATATGTGCATCGTGTGTACAGATTTGACTGAGAAGGATTTCTGATGCAAATTGAGGCAAATAGACATGAGGTGTTTTAAGCAGCATCACTGCTACTGACCATGTCGATAAGCAGGACCAATCAGAGGCCAGTCCACTATCATTAACTTCTACCTGAAACCTGTGCAGAACAGCAGCACGAGTCCTCAACTCTCTACACAGTCTGAGGAGCTCTGCAGGAGCTGAACCTCCTCCTTTAGTTCTTCACAAAGAAGACAACAGTGAGCACAAACTGCCTCTCACCTGTCCACTCTGTTAGCACAGGTGCGGGGCAGTGAGGTGTTCAGTGTTCAGGCTCTGTATGTGAAATTGTTTACTAATCCTGCTACACAACAGATATTCTCTACTCAGGTGAGCATCAGTCTTCCTTTAAGGCTATTTTGAAACCACTACAACAGAAAGGAGAAACACCTTGAGAGGCCTGAGAGGTTTACTTTGTGTAAAAAGGGTCAAACTTGCCACGGAAAGCGTGGAGGGACTCTCCTCCAGCAGGAACAGCTCGGCGTCGCTCTCCCACTCGTCATCGGAGCCATCCCAGTACCTCCTGCGCTGACCCGAGGACTGGGACCGGGTCACGATCTTGGCAGACGACAGCACTGCCTTGGAGTCTGAATCTCCGGCAGCGGCCTGAAGAACAGGCCCCGCCCTCTCACGTCTGCCCTGTGCACCTCCCACAGGTGATGCCGCCGCCCGTACTTCGTCATTGTTGTCGTCCTCAAACAAAGAGGATTCGAAGTGCAGGAAGCCGTTGGCGAAGGGGCTGTTGCTGTCGAGAGAGAAGGCCGGGCTGGGTGGGCCTGAGAAACACCCATCAGCCTTCTTCTCGGAGACGATGCCATCGCTCCGATTGGCTGCGTCTCGGCTTCTCGTCGGGACCAGGACTTGTTTCTGTCCAGATTTACCAAAGCTCTCCTCCCTGCTGGTGCAATCAGCCCAGGAGTCCCTCTGCGCCTCCTTCCTCTCTTGCTTATTGACGGCCCACTCCCAGCTCCGCTCTGGTTCCCGTCCCGGCAGGACCAGGTCCGGCTGGCTCACCATGGTGGTGAGGTGCTGCAGCCTCCTCAGAGGACTGTAGGAGGAGGAGGAGGAGGAGGAGGAGGAGGAGGAGTGGTCCCTTTGTGTGAACCCATAGATGGACGCATGCTTGAGGGAGGAGGCAGCGGACATGGTTAGGCCGATCCTGTGCTCATGGTGTCTGGAGGAGCAGGAGTGGGTGGAGAGGTCAGGGCCGGGGGTCAAAGGGCAGCTGGACTGATGGGTCTCCCTGCCTGAGCACCTCCCACTCATGCTGGAATGGTTCCTCCCTGAAACACGAAGAGAGACGATCAGCATCCACAGACGTCACCGTCTGGACCATTTTCAGGAGAAACTGCATTTCATATCAGAGCTGAAGGAACAAGCGAGGAGATCTGATGATCCTCTGAATCTGACCAGAAGAAGAAGAAACGACTCGTTAGTCAACATGTTTCTACAGTTAGTCTGTCAGAACAGCTGATCTGAAGTCCTCCACAGATCATGACCACATGATTCTAACAAAGACGGAGCTCTGACCTCAGACCCGTCAAACAACGATCTGCCTTCATGTGACGTCAAAGCAAAACGGAAACAGACCCTCTGACGACGAGCGGAGCGACCTAACGTGACATTTAGAGGAGAGATTCTGCGCAAACAGCGCAGCCGCGCTGGAGCCTCCGCAAATTATCGCGATAGCCTGTGATGAAAATGACATCAAGTAGGATAAGGTCAGCAGCCTGTAAACTCACACACACACACACACACACACACACACACACACACACACAATGAAGCCAGTCGGAGCGCGTCGTGTCGACGGTAACGCGCCGGCGCTTCACCTCAAACTGGAACCAAAATGGACCCGCTCGTGCGCGCGCATGTATGGAACGCGCGTGTGCATGGGCGCGTGTGTGTGAAGGCTATAGGTGTGTGCAGCTGCGTGTGTGTGTGAGTGTGTGTGTGTCTCGTGGCTTGCAGTGGCTCCATAATTGCACGAGACAGAAACACAAACGCTACATAACATGAGTCGACGGCACAAAACAAGTTCACCTCCACACAAACACACACACACAGAGACACACACAGAGACACACTCACACACACAGGCTTCCTTCGACAGATGCAGGCTATGTGCATCAAACAACAAAATCACGCAAAAAACGCGTCATGACGCGGGATCCGCCGCGGGAATCTTACCATTCCGGTGTCGCTCACCGCGGACGTGAGCCTCGATCTGCTCATTTTGGCGTTTAAATGTGCCAATTTGCAGTTTTTTGAGAGCGGATGAGGAGAGTCCCAGCGGCGGCACTACTAGGCCTGGATCCTGTGAAACGTACTCACTCACTCCCCCCTCCAACCTCCCTCCTCCTCCCCCCTCCTCCTCCTCCTCTCTACATGCGCTAAAGCTGGTCCAGCGGCCCCTGGAACAGCGATCCAGGCGTGTTGTGCTCCTCCAGCGACACTCCCCCTCCGCCCGGTGAGGAGTGTAACTTTCCAGCTCTCCGTCTATGGATCTCTGCTCTGTTCACTGGCTGTTTCCTGCCCGCAGACTCTGCCTGCCCCTTGGAAGTCAGCCTCTGTGCCGTGCGCGCTGCCGGTCGTCACTGCCTCCCTCCTCGGCCGCTCCACAGCGTGCAGCTGAAGGGGCCGCGAATCCCTCCTCAAGAAGGGAAAAGAAAAGAGGGAAAAATCTGGTTTGACAGCCACCAAAAAACGCCCCGCACGACCACCCGACACCTCCAGATCGTCCCCGCCCCTCTGCTTAATTACGAGCATCAATTATTAAACTAACCCCGGCTGCCATCACCACTGACATGTCACATGCCAAACTTGTGCCAACAACTGGCATCTTCTGCAGCTGTAGCCCGACGGCTCACACGCGGCTGCAGAGCTGAAGTGAGAGAAAACGTCCAGAAGCAGCAGCTGAGCGGCAGGCAGACGGTGCAGCAGGCTACCCGGAAAACACACGGGTTTCCTCTGCTGAGGCTCGGTGCCGTGCAGGCTCTGAATGCACACCCGGTCCCTTCAAAATGGAGTCCTCCAGCCTGAGAGCAGGAAAAAAACAGGCCACAAAGTGTTAATGCATGCACGATAGAAAGTTCAGCAGCCTCGGAGGAGCTGAGCCTCTCAGCGCACCTCTGCTGGAGGCTGGGGGGCTTCCTGGAGCCCGGATGAGTCCTGAATCACCCAAAACACGCCAACACCTCATCTGACATGCTGAGCCTCCAAAGTCACTGACGAGCGTTTGAGCCACAATAGGACTGAGGCAGATCCTCAGTGTGTGTTTGTGCGTGCGTGTGTGTATGTGCGTGTGTGTGTGTCAAACGCACGCCTGACAACAGAAAACATGAAATGTGTGTGAAGCGTCGACTTGTTGGTGTGTTTTGTGATCGTCTGCAGTGAAACACCGTCAGCTCGTCTTTCTGAAGACACGTGTGTGTGTGTGTGTGTGTGTGTCCGGACAGGGGGCTGTTTCAGGTGTGAAATCCCCCCCTCCACACACACACACATGCTGCTCTCGGTCACCGGTAGGCGACGTGAGGAGCGACGGTGACGCCGCCGCGGCCGCCTGGCAGCGACCCTCCTTTGCTGTGGAGGATTTAATGTCGGAGGGAAATAAAGGCAGAACGCAGCTCGGCCGAGTCTGCTGAGAGCACAGAAACACTCGAGTCTCATCAGGACTCTTCATGCGAATATTTCTCCCTTTCTGGAGCCTCTCATGCGGCTTCCTCACTTCTCTGCGTCCCAAACTTAGGGGTTCGGGGCGCGATTTGTTTTTCACACTCGGCCGCAGCTGAAGACGTTTGGAGACGAAGACAGCGACACTTAAAAACAGACAGGAGCGGGACGGAGAGGCGGACAGGACGGGGCCTGCTGCGGGGCTGTGACGCGCAGAACAGCGCCACCGAGCGGCCGCCGCGCGCAGCCCCGCGCAGCCGGTTAGTCAGCAGGTTTCCACTTCCTGGTCCCTCTGCCGCATCAGACCAGGTCTTGATCCGACAGACCTGAGGCCGCTTTGTGAGTCTGACCCTGCAGACACTGATCATCCGTCAGTCCCCTCAGAGACGTGAGACATGTCCCACCACAGTGAGACAGACAGACCAACACTGAGACAGAAGACAGACAGTCTAAAGAGACATAAAGCTGAGACAGATCAGGGACACTGAAACCCTACAGGAACTTCAGAGGCCAGTTTATTAGGTACACTTAAAAACACACACCTGTCTGCATGAACTTCGTAATGGTAAGATAAGTTAAGATAAAACTTAGCTAATTTCTTTATTATTTCCGTCTTTAAAGGTGCTGGTTCAGGCTCAGAGTCACTTTGGCTGTTGAATTAAAGAGTCTCTGATCTGCTGCCTCAGTATGAACTACAGTGACCGTAAAACCAGCCAAACCTCTAAAGCATGCCAATAAAAGAACATTAAAACGTCATGATGGGTTAAAGCTGGGTGTACCTAATAAACTGGCTACTGAGTGTACAGTCAATGGGAGAAGTATTCAGTTCCTTTATGTGACTTAAAATGTGTATAAAATTTATAAAGTATGCTAATGTAACATAATATGATAATGTATAAAGTCTAATTGTCACTGTTATGATATTCTGTCCAGCTGCAGGAGGAAAATAAGAGTTTGTTAAACTTTCTTTAGTGAAACAAATCTGCACTTATTTTGAATAAAGTTAATGTTCTTCAAGCATTTCACTGTTCAAACAATGATACACGAAATGAGTACAAGTATAAAAGTGCATAAAGTACTCAAGTACAAATACTGCACTTAATTAAATGTACGTAGTAACTTTCCATCAGTGAGTGCAGTATAAAAACACCATAGTGGTAATTAAACACAGCACGTCATCAGTGGAGTGTAACACTAACATTAGAACTGAAGATTAAATATTTGCTATATTTTTTCCCATATTTCTGTTCGGCTCATCCTCCACCTCCATCATCTCTCAGGGGTGTGTCAAGAGGCCAACAGGTGGGAAGAACCCACCCCCACCTGCCCAGCTGTTAGCCATGAATCCTGAGTTTTTATTGGCTGTGGTTCGTGTCAGAGGCGGAGCCATCAAGCCAGAACATCACCAGAGGTCATCAAACATGGAAAGTAACTGATTACATTGATGTAAATATTGAACTGACGCCACTCTAATGCGTCACTTCCCTTTCGTCAGAGCGACCACGCCAGCTGCAGGGTGAAAACTAGCGCTGTCAAACTGAAGCAAAAAATTAATCAAAGCTGCTGCTGTGTTGCATTTTACCAATAAACACTGAAATACAGCAGTTTACGATCTTCTTTACTTCCCAATGAGTGAAGGACAGTAGAAGAACAATCAGTGGCTTCAGGCCATCTGCACTCAGGATGAACCTGGTAAACCGGCAGCAGCCAGTCAGTACGAACACCTGTGGAACACCATCACGGGTGAGTTAATCACGTGACTGATGTTAATGACGTGAGCCGATTGTGCCTGGAGATCAAAATGAATCAGAAAAGAGGCGTAGTGATGGTGTGACTGAAGTTTTTACTGAGAAAAAAACAGGCCCTCCCATAAAACGCATGATTTTTGAATGGAGTTTGGTCTATTAGACTGTCCACTGAAACACCATATGGAGCAGAGGGTATTTTAACATGAATAATTCACATACACTGAGCTGACCTACCTTCTAATAATGCACCTTGTAAACAGCATCAGGTATGACAGGAAGTTTAAACCCACCTGTTGTTGCCTTCTCTCAGCTCCTTGTTAAAAGTAATGTAACAAACACAAACGACCACAGAGGTCTAATTAGTTTACATTGATGTCAAAGTGGACGTCTCTCTTATTCCACACTTCCTTCTTCTCTGTCAAAAGCTGGTGCCTACATTACCCACAATGCACCTCAACTACCAACAGCTCAGTCAGAGATTCGGGTGTATTTGGTTAGTAGGGCTAACCTCACAGAGATGAGAAGCAGCTTTGGATGTCTGCTGAGTTCACTTCTTTCAAACTCCACACCAACAGATTTTCCTCCATTTTCAAACTTCAAACAGTCTTCAACCGACGCTGACTCAGATGACATCACTTAAGGCGGTCAAACCACCATCGGTAGTCACTGGACTGAACTACCAACTGTATATGCAGCAGATAAAGCTAGCTGCACCTCGCCCAGCTTCAACACATCGACGCACATCGATGAGTCAGCTGATGATGTTAAATGCGATAATACATCAGTCAGACGGCAGTTTTTACTCTAGAGTTATTAAAAGTTCCACTGAATCATCGGGGAAGTCCCACCTATCACTGTCAGTATGAAAATGATGCGCACACACTCACAGCAGTGGTTTCTTTCTCGTGAAATGAGACTGACAGGCCTCACACTCATCGCAGCACAGAAACTTCTCATACGATGGTTTCTACAAATACTTCTGCGTCTTTTTGTCTTTCTGTCTCTTGCAGTGTGATGAAAGCTGGAGCTCAAATAAGTGGAGGCTGTGAAGGACGTGAGGTCAGCGAACATGTGACTTCAGGGCTGGATGCTCTGAAACACACAGAGGCTTCAAACTCAGCTGGAAGCAGAAGCGTGGTGTAATGTAGGTATGAAGCATGCAGGTAACGCGTGGAACAGGTGAGTGAAGAAGACTTTTAAATGAGCGAGTGAATCTTAAAGAAAAAATGGAACAAAACTTGCTTTTACATTTTGGTTTTTGTATCAAGATTTCAAACCTGTCAATGATGAACTTTTGAACAGCGCCAGGCTAACCGTTTCCCCCTGTCTCCAGTCTTTATGCTAAGCTAAGCTAACTGGCTGCTGGCTGTAGCTTCATATTGAGCTAACAAACATCAAGAAAATGAATAAAATGTCAATGATTCCTTTAAATTTAAAGGAGGTCGCTGGTTTTCTGTCCATTCAGCCAGCGTCTGTCTGTCCTCTCTGCTCACTGGATGAGAGACGGCAGCGATGCTCTCTGCTCTTCACTGAGACGTCCAATCAGAGTTCAGCTCATGATGTAATGTCCCAGCATGCAGCTTGTCGTCACGTTGGGTTTGTGTACGGATACTGAACAAAGACGCCCTCCTCTTCTTCTCTCTGGCAACATGGAGCACAAGGCTTCATTCTTCCTGTGGAGGCCGGAGAGGAACAGGGAGCAGAGCAGGGATGGAGGATGGAGGGAGGGAGGGAGGGAGGACACAGGCTGTTCCAGGAGGCTGCAGCCTCCCTCCTCCCTCTTCCCCTCCCATTACTCATGAAGCTGACAGCTCATTGGCTCGGAGACGAGGCTCCGTTCTGCTCTTCTGGTCTTTTCGGAGGGTTGAGGAGAAAGTGTAGTGAAAATGTCTTTTCAGCAGGTTGATATGAAATCCAAAACAGATTTTTATGATAAAATCTCTCCCATCATGTGAACCCACAGGTCTGTCTCAGTCTGCTGTTTGTCCCTGTGGCTCAATTAAGTTTAATCTTTGTATTTTAGACATTGATATGTCTCAAAGACAGAATAAATCACTGCTGCTTGTTGGCACTTGTTTTTATTCTTTCAAATCAACCTGCTTAAGAACAGTAAAACAGCACTTTGTAGAAAAACCTCTCATCAGGACCAGTGATGGCCAGAGTTTATCTGAAGGCACCTGGCTAAGTTAGCTTAGCATAATGACTGGAAACAGAGGGAAAGAGCTAGCCTGGCTCTGTCCAAACACGTTAAAGCACACCTGCCAGCACCTGTAAAGCTCACTGATCAGCATAGGTTTGTCTCAGCTTCACTGCATTTATCAGACTGCTGAAGTTACTTTACAGATAAAGTTTTCACTCAAAAACAAAGAAAGCAAAGTTTATAAAAGACAATGAGCTGTTGAAGGTCAAACCAGCGTCGCGGCTCTTGACCTCTAACGGGAAAGATTTCAGATGAGGTCAGATGATCCGATATTACATAAAAAACAAACATGAGAGGAAAGATGAGACAGAGAGCTCCAACATGTGCAGCAGAATTTAGTTTTTTCTTCTTTTCAGTGCAGTAATCATCAGTTTTGTGTCTTTGTGGGGCCTCAAAGCAGCGTGTGGGAACCACTAGACTGAACTAATGAACTCTGTACTTTAACTAAGTCCATCTGGAGCAGCTGCAGCAGTGACATGCTGCTCACACACAGATGCATCAGTACTAACAGACCATCATGTCTTCTGTGGTGATACTCTGATCATACTTCTGTTTGTAAGGACACGTCATGTCCACCAGGGGACAGCACAGCCTCTGCTATGAGACGAGGCCCGAGTGGAAGCGCGACAGAAGGTGTCGACAGCCGGACTGAGGTGAGCTGAAACACTAAAAAACACACATTCACTTTCATTCATTCACCTTCATTCATTCATCTTCATGAAAACAGTAAAGTGATGGAACAAAAGAAGTGCAGTGGTCATCACGTCTGCTCAGACGCAGAAGGTTGTGGGTTCAATCCCCAGTGGAACCACTTTAGCTCAGTCAGGCCAGGTCTGGTTGTCTCTCATCAAAGAGCTCTTCTTCAGCTCTGATTGGCTGGTGTGGACTGTCAGTCACTTCATTGGTCCTTCACTTAGGTCTCAACATCTATTGGAAGGATCTCCGTGAAGACATTCACTGTTTGAGGACGATGAATCCTGATGACTTTATGTCTCAGTGTCTTCAGGACGAATCAGCAGATCATGACTCTGATGACTTTTCCTCTGTGTGTGTGTGTGTGTGTGTGTGTGTGTGTGTGTGTGTGTGTGAGAGAGAGAGAGAGAGAGAGAGAGAGAGAGAGACTTCCTGTTGTTTTAGATTCTCTTCACTGCCCCCTGCTGTCACCCCGTGACCTCTGACCTCTGCTGAACCCAGCTGTCAGCTGTCCTGGCCTGCATGGGACGACTTTCTCTCTCGATCATCTTCTGTCTTTTCTGTCCTCGTCTCCTCTTTCTGCTCCTCTGATGCTGTTTGTCTCCTTCCCAGCTCTTTGGTACTTTCAGTAACTGAGTACATTTACTCGAGTACTCCACTTTCTGCTCCCGTCCATGTATTTGACAGCTTTAGTTTCCAGTTTGCAAAAAACAGAGTTAAAGATGACGCTGCTTCAGAAACACCATCCTCTGATGGTCCTTTAACATCAGATCAGCTGTTTTCAGTGTTTCTAAGACCAGAGACTGGAGGAAAGACCAGAGACCAGAGGAGAGGCCAGAGACTAGAGGAGAGACCAGAGGAGAGACCAAAGACCAGAGGAGCGACCAGAGACCAGAGGAAAGACCAGAGACCAGAGGAAAGACCAGAGACCAGAGGAGAGGCCAGGGACTAGAGGAGAGACCAGAGGAGAGACCAAAGACCAGAGGAGCGACCAGAGACCAGAGGAAAGACCAGAGACCAGAGGAGAGGCCAGAGACTAGAGGAGAGACCAGAGACCAGAGGAAAGACCAGAGACCAGAGGAGAGGCCAGGGACTAGAGGAGAGACCAGAGGAGAGACCAAAGACCAGAGGAGCGACCAGAGACCAGAGGAAAGACCAGAGACCAGAGGAGAGGCCACAGGCTAGAGGAGAGACCAGAGGAGAGACCAAAGACCAGAGGAGAGACCAGAGACCAGAGGGAAGACCAGAGACCAGAGGAGAGACCAGATGAGAGACCAGAGAAAAGACCAGAGACCGGAGGAGAGTCCAGAGACCAGAGGAAAGACCAGAGGAGAGACCAGAGGAAAGACCAGAGACCAGAGGAGAGACCAGATGAGAGACCAGAGAAAAGACCAGAGACCGGAGGAGAGTCCAGAGACCAGAGGAAAGACCAGAGGAAAGACCAGAGACCAGAGGAGAGACCAGATGAGAGACCAGAGAAAAGACCAGAGACCGGAGGAGAGACCAGAGACCAGAGGAAAGACCAGAGGAGAGACCAGAGGAAAGACCAGAAACCAGAGGAGAGACCAGATGAGGGACCAGAGAAAAGACCAGACCGGAGGAGAGACCAGAGGAAAGACCAGAGGAGAGACCAGAGACCAGAGGAGGCGCTCTCTTCAGGTGCTCCTCGCAGCGCCTGGCTGTGTTTGGACATCCTGTCGTGTGATTGGTTGGTGTGTTTTCTGTCGTGTCAAATGAATTGTTGTTCGAGCTCTTTGATCGCGTCGTCTAAAAATGTTCAGGTCTAAAAATGTTTTTGACTCCAAAATAAGTTCAAACAGGAAGCAAAGAGTGAAAACAAACAGAGACTGATGAGAAATAAAGTGAACCAAGACGAAGGAAGCAGATGATTTAATGAGCACATCAAAACCAAATCAGAGGAAACATCCACATTTCCATTTCTGATGTCTTTGAACAAAATGATAAATATTTGATGTACTTCCTGGTAACTAACTATGACGACCCACAGAAATTAATAAAATAAGATTCTATATATAAAAAAAAGATAAATATTTCAGAAACTTTATTTTTGTTAGAAGATTAATGTGTTCATTCTAACTGATTAAAGAGAGACGACGCTCAGCTCGTCTCCATGAACAGCTTCTCCTTCACAAACACTGTTCATCTCTTCAGGGTTCGGCTTTTTTAAAAAATGCGAAGACAAACTGACTTCAAGACAAAACCAGGAGCAGTGAGGAGCAGCTGATGGCCGAGATGCTTTGAAATCTCCCCTAAATATCCTCTCTGCTCTCATCACAGCTCATTACTTCTGCTCATATACATAATCCTCATTAATCCTGCTGCTCAGGAACCAAGAAACAACACGCTTTGAACCAAAGTCCGCTTCGTTTGGCACCTCCACACAAAAATATCTCAGGATACCATCAAAAAATGTCAAATTCAATTATGCCTTTCTCTCTTTTGGTCTTATTAGACATCACACACACACACACACACAGACACACACACACTTATGTAAAGTGAATGAAAGGAAGAGGAAGTCCTGAGGGCTTTGAAAGAGTGATTGGGAGAAAGCTCTTGTGCTGTGAGAAAGGAGGAGGTGAATAACAGGCCGTGGTAGCCGGCAGCCAGCACAAAGTGGAGTGGAGAGCTCCATTCTCCCTGCCAGAGAGGGAGACCCCTCACGGGGGGCGGGTGAGGGCCCAGAGGGCCCTCGGCAGCCCGGGACCCTCGCTTAATGAGAAATTCCTGGGGATTTAGAGGGGCGCAGAGGTCTTCATTTTCTCACTGCGCCCACGGGCCCCCGGTAGCCGGGTGGTGAGGGTTCTCTTTCAGCCCTCAAACGTCCCCAGAGGAAGGGAGAGTCCCCCCATTCAACAAGAGCAGGGGCCCGCCTGCCTGCTGGATTATGTATATGAGATGTGGGTTGTAGGATCACAACCTGCCACCCTCTGCACACTGCAAAAAATGTTCCATCATTTAAAGCTGCACCTGCTTCAGCAGGGAGGAGCGGCCCATCCCCACAAATTAAGAAGCCGTCTGTCCATCCACAGAGACGAGGGTCAGCCAGAGACTGTTCACACCAAGAGAAAAACACGATGCTTCAGATTCTGTCAGCATCTGAACGCCTGCAGCTCTGCTGGGACATACGAGGTTTAAACACTCAGACTGCAGGACGATGGACGAGAAAACACAGAGTGAACAAACAGCAGCTGTGACCCTGAACACACCTGAACCTGAACCTGAACCTGGACGGGTTCCTCATCAGCTCTGCCTCATTAAAGTTACAATCACAGTAATATTAACTGAAGGAACAAAACGCTGATTTCAGACGCCTCTGAAAAAGTCCAGATAATGATGGATTAAGACGTTTTTTAATTTTTAGGATTGACCTCTTCTTTCCACAGAATCCTTTGAATTATCTGCGCCTGAAGGGAGGAAAACTCGTCTTGTGGTCTGGCTGGTGAATAAAACGCAAAGATGTCTGTTCTACAGCATCATATGAATAACATAAAGTCAACTTGCGGCAAGCTAATGCTAACGTTAGCCAGCAGACAGCAGGACTGTCTGATTGGCCGACACTTGCTTTGACCACCAGTTCATAGCGTCACGATCAACCACATGTTGGTAAGCTGTGACCTTTCCTCTGTGTCACACCTGTTGTGTCTGGAGGAGCGTCCTGTACTCCTATTGGTCAGCGTTGTATGGGAGGACACCTGGTCTTTGGGACATGTCGTCCCAAAGTGATACAGTACACTGTATCAAACGCTCCGTCGTCGTTCTCTACATCCGCTGGATCAGCTGTTATCTGGATGACATCACACCCACGTGACCAGACAAATCAACGAATGGAAATGTGAGTGATATACGAGCCAGTCAAATGACGGTGGACTCACCTGTGGCTCAGGTGAGAGGCAGCAGGCTTTGAGCTGCTTCGGTTCGATGAGCAGCGACACGTCCTCCGGCTGCTGGGTTTAATTCTCCAGGTGTCTAATTAGAAGAATGAGCGAGGCGTCAAGGAGCTGTTGGGACTCAGCTGCCCCTGTCAGAGCCTCCCAGCACCAGGCCTTTTGGACCGCTGTGGCCCCGGGCCCCTGGCCGAGACGCTCTCTCATTGTGCTCAAAGAGCTCTCGCTGAGGCTCGACTCACAAACGGACGGCGGGTGGCTATTTGATGGCTTCACAGGTACGGAGACGGCGTCCTCTCTCCGGGATGCTTCTCCTCAGGAAGCTGGCATTCATCTGGGAGCGCCGGGGAGCCGGACCATTGCCTCCATGGTGGTTTCAGCCTGGACCCACAAAACAAGGATCAGAGCTCAGAGCAGAGCTTTAACTGTCAGACTGTCATCAGCTCAGATAATAAATGGCTTTTATCTGTTTTTAATGTCCTCACGTTCAGTGAGAGTGAACCCAAACCAGTCGACACCGCCCAGGCCACAGCACCAGGTACACTGAGAGAGGAGGTCCTGCAGAGCTGGACAAGCTGCACTGAAGGACATTGTACATCCAGGCGGACCATCCAGGTGAACGTGTGATATCCTGGGAGCCTAAAGGTCGCCTTTTCCTCTGATACATAGAGCTTTAAAAGACGATTTATTGATTATTGATGATAAAACATACAAACTTTAATTGCTGCTGAAGTAGCCTAATGTATGATGATGTCTCTCTCTCTCACACACACACACACACACACACACACACACACACACACACACACACACAGCCTGCTCGTCTCGGAGCTGGACCCCGTTGGTCAGCGCTGTTTGGGAGCCAAACGACCTCCTTTTTAAAGCCAGAGCGCAGCCGGAGGCTTTGGCAGGAGCGTGGAGCTCCAGCGGAGCTCTCAGCAGGAGCAGCAGACTCTCTGTGGACTCGGCTGAAGGGACGCCGGGGATCATTACGCGTCCATTCAGGTGGAAGAAAACGAGGCTTTCACTTCACTGCCGAGAACAGAATCGGCTGCACGTCACCTTCATCTCACCGCTGTCTGGATTAAACTGATGAGAGCTTTTTTGCAGACTTCTAAAATGTGTTCAGACAAAAACACTAAAAATCTCTGCTTTGACCCACTTTGGGTCAACATAAAGCTCTGACGAAACGCTGCGTTACCTGCAGTCAGGAGCAAGGTGTTGGACCAACAAGTGTGACCTTAAAACTCACACAGTAGAAGAGAATCCATGTTTGTGTTCAGCTCAAGGTCACTGCTGCTCCTCTAAGTGTCGTTTCACCATGATGATCATATGTGAACTGTGTGTTTTCACTCAGGAGACAAAATGATGGTGATAAAGTGAATGTTTGAGCTCTTTAGGCCCGAATGAGCTTCAAAATGTGATGAAAAGAGAAAATATAGTGAAAATACATCATATGTGAAGCTTTTCTGTGAAAGGAACAGCAGTTTCATTAGAGGAGAAATCATCTTAACATGGTTCTGTGAAACATCAGACTCCTGAATCCTCCTGAACACACCACGTCCAGATCCTTCAGGACCAAATCCAGAACTCAGACAGAAGAGGCCGGAGACACGGCGCTTTGCCCTGCGGCTAAAAATCCAACATCCGAGAGCTGCTTGTTCACTATTTAGCAGGAGTGTAAAGAAGTCGTCTTTGCAGAGAAATGTCCGGCTAATTGGTTTGTTAGGAGGAGAGCGGGTGTGAGGGGAGAGACAGGGGGAGAGATTTCCCCTTTCTTTCAGTCCAGACAGGTTAAATGTGCAGTTAAAGCGGAACAATGGCGCCGTCCTTTCACATGCAAAGATGAGGTATATGGAGCGAGCCGGGTTTTGTGGCCGATGTTCAGACTTCAATTGAGAGGCAGCAAAGCGTAACGGTGTCCCCTCCCCTCCCATGCCTCCCACTCCCCTCCTGTACTCATTCTTTCCTCTCCTCCACCTTTCCTCTCTCTCTGCATCCACACTTCCCTCCATCCGTCTGTCTTCCTTCAACTTTCAGTCCTCCATCTCCAGGAAGTGTGTTCAGGGTGGACCAGCCGCACCTCGGGGTCCAACAGGTGGAGCTGAATTCAGGTGGTGGAGGGATGAGCAGCATGACTGACCGTCACGTAGGAGGTTTGTGTCCAGTCACAGACTTCTGATTAACCAGAGCCAGGACTTTCCCAGACCTTCACTGTAGTGTGATGGACCCACAGATAAGGATTGGAGGCGTTGAATCCAAACATACAGCAGATATTAGAGTTTCCACAAAATCTGCAAAACAAAATGAGCATTAATGTGAAACAGTCTCCATTAAAACGTGATGAGTTCATGTGTCAGACGTGTCAGTTAGTTCATGTGTGAATGTGAGGTGAAGGTTACAGCCTCCTCATCACTCCACGTTTTCATCTCTGAGGTTTAAAGTGTCACGATCAGTCTCTCGTTTTCTGAGCGTACAAACGTTTTTCACGACGTCTTCTGACAGAACAGACTCTCTACATTCAGACCTCTGCTGTTCGTTCTCATTCTGACTGTCTGTGCGACAGAATCTGAATAAAGTTTTATTTGGTGGATCAGAGAAAAAAACTTTGCTGCCAATAGATGAAAATCCACTTTGAGAGGCCAAGTTTGATTTCGGTCGGTATCAGTGCTGTTTACTGAGTGTCACAGCAGCCTCATGCAGACAGGATGGTGGTGGGCCGGGGGGGCTGGGGGGAGAAGGGCAGAGTTTGGGGGTATGGGGGGGGGATACTGGGCGCTGTCATACAAAGACTGAAGCCGTGAAATGGTGCTTGTAAAAGGCCGGCGCTGGACGGCTCATTGAGTTGTCAATCTGCCCGGCAGGTCCTCCGTATGATGAGACCTGTCAGAGGAGTCCAGGAGGGGTGGGGCTGACCTAATGCTAAACCTCCTCCCCCCCCTTTCCCCTCTGAGGGCTTTGAGTGACACCCACGGGTCCACAATGCGACCCCCCGTGGCGCCATGGCAGCAGACGGACTGGACCAATCGGGAAGATGGACGGGGGCTCAGTGATCAGCTGAAGACTATCGGCTGGGGGACGCTCTGAGGTGGGACAGAAGGTAATATGAACACCTGTCTGACTCATACAGGAGCTGCACCACTAGGCTGATCATTTGATCAATGACCGGATTTCTGATAGATCTTCAAACTCATGGATCCATGAAGGAACAGGTTCTTCTCAGACCTCCTTTGGTGAGCAGAGACACCACATGAGAGGACACGTCCGGATGAATCAGTCTGGATCCATCAGGCTCGTCCATGAAGAAGAAACAGATATTATCCTGATCTGCAGACGAAGACACAAACTGGCCTCTAGCGCTCCGTCACCTCCTTCCTGCCTTCACACCATCTCTTTGTCTGTCTCCGTCTCCCAGAGGCTTTGTCCTCTTTGATGACTTGACGTCTCTGTCGTCCGAATGCACGGCGGTCACAGACAGACTCTTTCAAAGCTTACGTGTCAATCCGCTTTGACAACCGTGATGAAGACTTTCAGCTTCACAAACAGGAGTTCAGGTCAGATGAACGTGATGAAGCAGCGTCACGATGTGTCTTTTCTCGTCCTCACGTGGCTTCATATGATCTGTCTCTGAGTTAAAGATTGTTAACTAAATTATGTCTGTAAACACGTCTGCATCCTTAAAACCATGTTACACAGAACTTCTCTCTAGTAATGAATAATTCATAAAATCAAACTTTTCCTTCACTTGTTTAACTGTCCACAATGAAGACAGACAGCTGGTTGAGACAAAGAGACAACAGACTGATCCACACACACACATACACACACACACACACACACACACACACACACACACACACACACACACACACACACAGACACACACTCACACACACACACACACAGAAACACTGCATACATTCATGTGTATAAGAAACAGGACCCTACCCGTCCTGTCCTTGTCTCAGGTGGACATTAATCCTGTCTGTCTGTTTGCTGAGTGTCTGTCTGGTTTCTGCTCGCATCTGGTTTCATGTAAATCTCAGAATTTGTTTAAAATGTAAAATTCAGTCCTTACATTTGACATTCAAAGCTGAGGAGCTGCAGGACGGAGACACTCAGGGAGGACTTTCATGTTTATACTGTCCAGCATCGAACGGCTGACTGTTCAGGGGATTTTGGTGAAGTTGACTCTAATATCACACACAGAGGAATATTAAAAATACAGTTATTTGTTTCATTATTTGAATGTGAACATTCGAAGACTCTTGAGAACAACAACAACATCAACAACAACAATACTACCTCTGAGCAGCAACCACACACAGAATCATCTGATAATCGGTCCGAACGCTGAGCTGGTGATGACGTCAGTGACTTTTTACAGTGTGGACATCTAAACATGACATCACGCACGTGTTAACTACAACACATAAGGTACGTGTTGTAGTTAGAGGAAGAGTTAAAACCTTTTCAACATGCAGGAGCTAATGGTCTGATATGTTTCATCTGCACGTTGGCGTTTTTAATGGTCTAACTCCTGAAGTGAAGTTTGAGTTCAGTGATGAAGACGAGTCTCAATGCCGATGGCGCTTTAACCTTTTACGACTTCTTCTTTTCTGAATAAGCTCTTAACTTCTTCAGACTGCGAAACAAAAACCGTCTATTGAGATGTGTGTCTTTACGAGCAGTCGACCTTTGTGGCACACACACACACACACACACACACACACACACACACACACACACACACAGAGTTTGGAGGTCTTCATTGCTTTACGTCTTCCTGCAGCACCGTGAACCTCTCAGCGTGTGGAATATTCCAGAGCTGGATGCCTGCAGCTGCTGGACAATGACTGTTTGTTTTTTAGCAAACAGTCGATTTATTTCTCTCCAGTGAAGTGTCCTCAGTTAGAAACAAACAAGGCTCCGGGACAGACGGCTGACATTTGTCTTTCAGGAACACAGATTCCAGCAGCAGCTGCTGACGTCCGGACAACAACAGCTTCTACCACAACATGTGGAACGACTTTGTTTGTCTCCGACTGAAAAAGTGTCTTAGTTAAAAATGGAGAGTCTATATTTCAGGGACGTCAGAGGTGGGTGGTTTGTCGCAGCCTGGCTCGGCTCGGCTCGGCCCTCCGGGGCCGGCCTTGTTTGTTTGGACAGCAGACAGTAATGTGGCGAGCTGCAACCCAGGAGACTGACCAGGAATGTGGCTCAAGGTCTCATGTGGCCTCATCAAAAGAGGACCGTGAGCCCGTCTGCTGTCTCAGACCTCACAGAGATGTGTCTTCAAATGTCTCACTGCCACAATAAGCGGTTAAGAAAGATTTCATCGAGCTCCGAGACGGACCTGACGATGCTTCATCCTCTTGATCCTCGTCAGCCGACAGGCCTGTTGGTTCTTTACAGCTTCACATGAACACCAGTGTGTCTACATGAGCCTCATTCTGCTTTTCACCTCATTATTGTCGGACATAACAGACTGTGCTGGAATTCGTCTCCACGTCCCTCACAGTCGATTCATGTCTGGACGTCATTTTATTATCAAATATTATTTTTATTATTATTTAAATTGCTTTATTGATTATTCATTCCTACCCTGCTTCACTTTCTTCAGGTCTTTTAATGTTTCATAAAGTGTCCCGTACGCCGGCGTCCGTCCCTCCGTCACAGCTTGAATCTCTGTTCATGTCTCACAGGTTATTTCTGCTTTGACAGCTGTCAGTCCTGAAGCAAACATCTGGCATTACAACTGATTAAAAAATGACCCCCCCCCACCCCACCAAAATGTTTGACATTCATTTGAAGTCAGCCTGCAGCCCAAAGGCCAACCAGCCCACCAGCGTCTCCCTTTGACCCCAAACAACAACTAGTGCTGCCAGATGAGCTGAGCGAGAATGAGCCGCCAAGATGACGAGTAAACTGTTATCTCAACCGATAAGAAAGATGAAGAAGCTCTAAAAGACATCGGCCAAGGGTCAGAAACCCCTGACGCCCTGTCAGGACGCCAACAGACTGTGAGCTCAGAATAAGCTGCTGGAAGAGGACTAAACGTGCAGACACTGAGAAAAACATGTTTTTGACTTCAGAAAAAACTGGACGAGGGTTTGATGAATTGTGTCAGAACAACTGAATAAAACCCACAAACTGCAAAACATCACGTTTCCGAGGCAATAAATCCTCTCCAGGCTTAAACTGTGGCTGGTGTAATGAGGTGTCTGTCATCATCATGTCTTCCTCCTCTTCTTCACGTGAGTTACACTGAGTCGGTGGTTTACCACTTTGGTTCAGATCATGAGAATATATTAGATGGACCATCAGGACAGACATGCAAGATCCCCAGAAGATGGACTGTAATAAGTGTCCCTCTCACACCATCATCAGCCTCGTGTTTGGTGCTAACACACTGAAGTAAGATGGTGAACATGGTGAACATCACAACTTGAACCTCCAGCAGTCAGAATAAGAGTCAGAGCTGCTGAGGAGCAGAAGTGTGAACACACTGAAGGAGAAGCTTTTCATGAACTCCTGGATGTTTTTGGTAAACAGATTCCTGTAGATGAGACCACAGCATGAAGCCTTACCCTCATTTAAGTTCAACAAAAGCTGACAACAAAACCACAGAAGCTGAATATTTTCATGTTTTCTCTGATGGTACATGTAGATGTCCTCCAGAAAAAGGCAGTTTAATACATTTATCTGCAAAAATATCTATATTTATGTTCATGAAATCTACATTTTGTCCGCCTGTGTTCATTATTTAAGGTGTCTGTACGTATATTTTAGCTGTATATCTTCATATTGAGCTCATTTACTGTATTTTTCACTTCAAACTCTTTCATATCTTTTCATACCCCTTCAAAGTGTCGGTCATTGACTAAACTGGTTGTGATTGGCTCAATCTTCACATGGACGAGAAGAACAAGGCCCTTCATTTCAGCTCACACTGTGATTGGCTGCTCTGGTTCCTAGCCTCATGTGGCAGCTCTTGATTGGTCCGCTGTCATTTCAAACCTGAGACTCCACAGTGGACACCGGAGACAAGATGGCGTCCGTCTGTGTTTGTGTCTGGCTGTTTTGGACTAAATGTCTTCACTGCAGTGGATCTTCTGGAACTTTTTGGACATTTCACAGCGTTTCTGTTGGAGTTTTATTGATCTGTGGATCAATGAGAGACATCAATGGTGAGTGTCCTCGATATTTGCTCTGTTTTAAAAACAGCTGTTTGTCTGCTGTTGGTGTTTGTTGATCCTCCTGCTGTGAAACGCAACGAGTCAATCGTTGACGTGAATCTGAACGGTGTCTCATATGAGGACAAACGTTTGTGTCGGACAGGAAGGACAATAAACAACAATAAATTCTTGTTGGTTAGTCAGTGGGTCCATTAATAACAGGTTGGCTGATGGGACGTTCAGGTGTTTAACATCAGCATGTTAGCATTGTGAAGTTGTTAGCATTTAGCTAAGGGCAGGTCTGATGCTAATTGCAGCCTGACAGAGATGCTAGAATGTTGTTTGTTTTGCTTGTGTTGTTTGTTTCAGTTGTGTTGTTTGTTTCGCTTGTCTGTTTCTCATCTGACACTTTAATCAGTTCAGCTGTCAACAGGCTGCAGCCTAAAGATGCAAACGCTCTGTTTGTACCTGTCATACAGTGATTGTATGTTGGGCTCTCAGTGCTGCTACAGCGACAGATAACCTACAGTGAATACCGTCCCTGAACGCACCCTGCTGCTGCCCTGCTAACAGCTGCTGTCAAAGCTCGGGTGGTGTGGACGTGGCGTCGTCTGTGGAGCACAATCCTTCACAAACACTCTGAAGCGTCTCTGAAGCTGATTTCATGCCGACTGAAGCTTTGCGCTGAGCATCACAGTGAGGTCAGTGTTCGGGGAGGCCGGCGGCCCTCGGCCCGGCGGCCCAGCTCCTCACTTCCTGCTCTGCCTCTCCTCTCACCTTTTAATTGGTCGGAGCCGTCGGGACGTCTGGCTGTGTGACGCCTTCCTGGCGGCTCGGACAAAAGCCGTCTGTCTGCCTGAGTTTCCACGCAGCAACAAACTATTCTGCTCATTTCTGTTGTGAGTTATAAGTTTGTAAAAGTGTCTCATTTCAGTTTGTGATGAAGTGGAAAAAACCTTAAACTTCACCTCCACAGTCTGAATCTGGGAACACGAGGAGCTTCATGTTATGCCGTCAGGACGTGTTGGATCATAATCATCACTCAAACATTCAGATGTTTCCTTGAGACAGCTGCTAGAGGACCCCATCCAAAGGATTCAGGATGCAGGTTAATTAATAAAGATAAAGACATGTAGATTATGGACGGCTGCATTTACATGGAGTCCTTTTCCAGCCAATAATACGGAAACTTTGAATTAAAATACATCATGTTTGTACCTAAAACTCTTATTTTGAAAGAACTTTGGTTCAAACCGCTGCTGTTGATGGTTAATTCATGTTTTCAACGTATCAAAAATCTCATTCTCAGATATTATTGATCAGTCAAAAATGTTTTCCTAACACAGTTGTTCCTTTTTTTCTGTCTGGGTTTCCTGTTTGTGGATAAACACGGAAAAACACAACAGTGTCAGCTAATATCTATTGATCACAAGACGAGACAATCATCATGTGTCAGATATTGATCGGCGTGTGATCAGCTTTGAAAGGATGCAGCAGAATCAGAGTTATCATCTGTTTTACTGCACACATTCTTCTTCCTTGTCAAAATCAGGTGCCTTCAGCTGTTAGCCTCTAGCTGTTAGCCTCGAGCTGTTAGCGGTTTGTGTCCTCTGGAGCCTCAAGCAGCTTTGTTCCACTTTTTCACACATTCACGGCTTTTAATGACATTGACGGACTTCTTCTTGAAGGACCTTTAGTTAAAGTACGATGCTGAAAGTTGAGTCTTTGTCCTGGAAGTAGCAGCAGCTGATTTCTTGTCCTCTGCTGGACATGAAAGCTAGACAACATTCAGGTCTGCAGACACGTCTCTCTGTGTCTTTATCCCGATGGATAACTGCGGTGCCTCCTCTGTTTGTCTCTGTCTCGTCTCTTTGTCTCCAGATCATTAACGTCCTCTGGAGGACACCCTGCTTCTGCCCGTGTGCAGACTGACCCATAGCTGTGTGGTCAGACGCTGGTCACGCTTCGAGCCTCCCGGTCGTCGGGTCTCCTGCCAAACTGTCTCACCCCCACAGAGCTGGAGACAGCACACGGCTGACTTCAGATGCGTTTGGACGCTAGTGGACTTCACAGCCTGCTGGTACCTGTCACTGTCCGTCTGACCGTGACCGTCTTCACTTTACAAGAAGGTCCAGAACACATGAACACACACAATGATCGGGATCAGGATAATATCTGGTGAAAAATCATTTGTCTTTCTGACTTAAACTTGCTGTGACACTGGAACAAAGCCAACCGTAAGGCTGACCTGTGGGTGAGAGGGTCCCTCCTCCTGCTCCTCCTCCTCAGAACAGCTGGTCCTCCTCTTCTCTCAGAGGTTTCTTCTTGAAGGTGAACACAGAGCTTTGTGTTGTCATGTGATCTCAGGTGTGTCTTTGTTCTGTGACGATCTTCAGGTATGACTTTAAAAATGTTGGACAGACACTCAGTTGTTTGTGTGGAAGAAAACATCTATAATCAATATCTTAATATTAGACTAATTATTGGTGGCAGCAGCTGTTTGACTGGAGGCTCCAGTTGTTTCACTGACGTCTGGATGTATGACAGCGCTGCCAGTTTGCTCTAATTAACCTCCTGCTGGGATCTTCTGTGGGATCCAGTCTGGATCTGCTGCTGCCCAGTTCCTCTGGAGGGTCTGGATCTGCCCCTGATGCTTGAAAGGGCAGCAGTTCTCTGTACCTGTGCCCTCAAACACCCCCATACATGAACCTCAGAGCCCCACAGACTGAATCGCATGTCAAACGTGACTTCACAGGCAAAAGTTCTTCTTTGTGGATCATTCGTGGTCAGGCTCTCGTGCCCCCGCTGGTGCTCGGTGGGAGACGGGACTCCCGGGGAAACCCTTATCTCCTGGATCCTGGAACACAAACAGCATGTTTGACTTACTGAGGGCGAGTCAACAAAATGCAGATCTGAAGTCTTTACATTCAACAATGGAAACCTTTAAAGAAACAAACAAAGAGTTTCCCGCCAGGGTGGCTGATTGCTGATGTAGTTTCTGACCCTTTTCATTCATCCACCTGTTAGAGGAAATTCTGTTTTTGCATTCAGACATACGCAGGTGCTTACCTGGTTTTAACATGTGACCTCCATCTGGATGAAGAAACATACATTAACACAGGTGTGAAAGCATGAAGGAAGCAGAGTGATCATAGTGTGGCTGTGATTGGATGTCAGCCAGGTGTAACCAGGTCTAAGCTCTAACCATACAGTGTGACCTCATTACGAGGAAAACCCGAAAGGCTGCTGAACTCTGCGAGCTAAAGCTACAGGTAGCAGCATTAGCTAGCGAGACATCACCTGTAAAAGATTATGACCCAGATGCTAAAATCAGCACATGCTCAGGACAACGCTAACACACCAGTGAAACAATATTTACCTTGTTCATCATCTTAGTTAAGCATGTTAGTATGCTAACATTTGCTAATTAGCACTAAACACAAAGCACAGCTGGGCCTGAAGAGAATGCTGTTATTGAACAAATAGAACATGTGACCTGATGAAGGCGCTGAGTGAACGAATACGGCTGCTGAGTTGTTTCAGTCAAAGGACGAGGATCAGCAACCTCATGAGGACTCATCGTTTAGGATGAATGACATTTTGTCTCAGTCCTTCTGGGACAGAGTGAGAACCTGACAGCCAATGGGGTGACAGGAAAGTCAGGAGGATCCAAATTAAGATCTTGCCCTGATGGTGGCGCTACAACAAAAAGACATTCAAATTCATGTTGAATGAGACTGTCTGCACCGACATTAGCATCATTAGCATCCGAGCAGTCAATCTGCTAACATGGCTAAAGTTTTCCAACATTCCTCCACTTAAAGTGTCAGCTGGTCTGTGTGTGTGTGTGTGTGTGTGTGTGTGTGTGTGTGTGTGTGTGTGTGTGTGTGTGAGAAAACAAACACACACACATTCACAGAGGAAAGAGGAGAACATAAACAGGAGGAGGAGGAGGAGGAGGGTTTCTCCTCTCTCCTCTTCCAGACTGATAAATACATATTTTGTTGATGAAGGATGAAGAGCGGTGATGACGACCTTCTTCGTCTTCTTCTTCTTCTTTGTTTTGTCTGTACATTCTTCCTCATTATTGTACGTCCTTGTCGTGTCCACAGAGACTTCCAGGGACACTGAAGGGACGTTTCTCTGCTGGCTGTCAGTGTTGAGTTAATGAGACGCTGGATTGTTGTGCTTTGGTTGAACTTGCTCTCTTAATAAGCACTCTGTCTGTTCAGCTGTTTAATCACTCCTCACGATAATCACATGCTGCATTCTGTCACTTCACAAATTTACTTTGGTGTCAACATGGAATCTACATGTCAGCTCATAATTACATATTTACCCTCTGAGGAGGGAAAACACTGCACATTGCACATTGTGCGTTTCATTCACAGCTTCACATCCAGAAATCTGGTGGAAGGTGTTTCTGTTCGCTGACAGCTGAGTGAAGAGCCTGCAGACGTTTCTGTGGCTGAGGTTAAACTCAAGCTTCAGGACCGTCGTGTCAAACAAAGGTCTGACGGTGAATTCGCAGTGTGTCGAGCGTTTCTGCAAAGACTGACGTGTTTCAGGTGCGGTTCACCTGGTTGAGGTGAGGAGTGTGACTCAAACACACCTTTGACGTTTTTCTGAATCTAAAACTCTTCAATGTACCATCCCAGCTGTTTCCCAGATTTTTCACATGAACGTTGTTGCTGTTTTATCGTTCACATGTTCAGATTTCTTTCCTTGGTTTCACTTCGTCTTCAGACTTGAAACTGGTCCACGTTCTGTTCTTGATTGTATTGTGAAAATTTCCATGTTGATGCGTTCAAGAAGACTTCAGCTGCTGAGAGCATAACAAAAGCGACACGCCCACAAATCATCAATAACACAGTGATATATCGGCAGTGTGGGGTCGTTTTTGAGCTTTTTATTGGCTGAATGTCCCTCAGAGGGCCTTAACTCTTAAATATTCCTGTCAGCAGCAGAACTGAACAGATGTTACGATGTTTGTCGGAGCCATTCGTTTGCTGTCAGCTGTAAAAGATCACGTGTGCAGTTTAACAGAAGTTTTTACGCTCGCTTGAGGTGATTTTTGCCTTTTTTTCCGAAAGTGTGCTAAATGCAAGATGGAAACAGCTGATCTGATCAGCTGTGTGTGCTAAAGAAGAAGAAAAAGAAGATTCTGCTATTGTCATCTTCCCAGACTTCCTGCAGACCTCCATGTTCTCCGTGTTTCTCTCAGGGGTTTAAGGCGACTCATGTTTCTGGTTTTCAACATTCTTCTTCTTCTACTTTATTACAGCCGTGTGAACGAAGCTTATACTGCCTGACAAAACTACGGTGCACGCAGTTTATTCATGCCAAACAGTTCAGGAAAATGAGCCGAATTAATGTTTTCTTTGTTTTTTCTTTTTCTAAATTTTGCTTTAAGATAGGTGTAACCATGGCGACAGCGCTGCTGATCCTGTCCTCCAGGAGGAACATCAGAGACCGCGAAGCTTGTTGTGTTGGTTCATGCTTTAAAGTTCACCAATAAAACAGCCTCATATAGTCAGCATTATAAAATCTTGCACAGTCACTTGTCTTTGAATGCGTTTTTATGTCTACAGTTGAACTCCACCCGGCTGGAGGTGCTTTCAGTGCATCCTCCAACAGGATGAGGATTCGAAGGAGTCACAGGAGTCAAAGGAGCTCCGACCTCCAGCAGAGAGAAAACTAAAGAAATATTATTCGTCAGTTTCTCTGATGTCACCACAGATTGATCAGCGGTTCATTCCAGCCTCTCCTTGTGTGTTTTCTGTGTTTTCGTGTTCGTTTGGGTGGAGCAGAGACTTATCTGGATCATCTGTGCTTGTTGCCTTGCAGTCGGTTTTATGGTCTGCAGAACGTCGTGAAGGCTTTCAGGTTGGACCGTGAGAACTCTTCATGCACCACAGCACCTGAATGCAGCACTGCCACAATCTGCCTGACGATCAGAAACGCTCTGAGACGAACGGCTGCGCTGGGATTTAATCTGACATTAATGTAGGAACAGTTCGAGGCTCGCCACAAGAAAAGTACTGTGTAGTTCAACCAGTTAGCGATCAGTGTGTGTGTGCGCGTGTGGGCTGTCAGTAGGAAGCGTTTAAACCCTCAGAGGTCGACCTGGTGCGTGGTGAGGGTCCTCGGAGCAGAAGGTGTCTGCAGACAGAAGCTGTTCGACTGTAATAAACTCGCTTTGCGGCTGTTGACGTACATTCCACTTAATGACATCCAATCAGGCACGTCCACGGGCCTCCGTCCTCCAACAATTACAGGCCTGCTCGGTTGCAGCGGGCGGTAATCGCTCACATCAGCTGAGACCTGTTGTTATCAGGTGACACTTTTGCATATTATTGAAGGAAGCGGCTGTTTTTAGACCGACCTCCAGACCGCAGACTTCCTGCAGCCTGACGCAGTTTTTACAGGTTTGTCTTTACTGAGCAGTTTACTGTCACCCAAACTCCTTGTTAGGTTTAAGGAAAGATCGCTGCTGGTTTCTCTCGGGACACAAAGTTCCGGTGAATGACCCCCGTCAGTGAAGGACCCCCGTCAGTGAAGGACCCCCGTCACTCTTTAAACTCAGATGGTTCCACAGATGGGTTTATACACACATACAGAGTCGGACTGAAGGCTGGCGCGTCTCACACAGACTCCAAAGGAGACCTCATGTGTCTCTTTGAGACGCAGAGCGTTGAGACAGCATCATGTTTGACATCCTGGGAACGAGAGCGGGCTCAATATATCAACCCACAAGCAGACGTCTTCTAGCTGATTGTTTCTTCAGTTTAATGTTTGTGCGAGTTGATTCTCACAATGAAAACGTCTGGAGGGACGTCTTTTCCCACACAGTAAATCCGTCTCTGCAGAACGCGAGGAATGAGAAGCAGTAATACACACAGTAATGCTGAATATGTGCCGTTTGTAGATACTTGGCTCCACCACACAGAACCACATCAGGGATCTGCTGTTTTAGCTCATCACAGGACGGGAAGGCGACAGGAAGAAGCCGCGGAAACACCAACATGTTGTTCATGCAGAGTAATTTATATCGCTCAGAGGTATCAGACCACTCGCCCTTCTGTCCCCTCTGTGGACGGTCTGACAGATGAGGCAAACATCCGACTCTTTTTTTGAAAGTGTCCTCCTCCTCGCTTGTTATTTGGCGCTTGTGGTTTCCTTGAAGGAAGTGGTTGTCGTTGTTGTTGGAAGAGGGTGTGAGCGCTGCGTTCTTAAGAAGTGATTTATGAGACCTCTGGGTTCCTCTTCTGTCTTTACGGCTGAGCGTCTCTCAGTCAGTCTTAAAACGCCTCCTTTGTTTTGTGTCTTTGAATGTCAAAGAAGAAGCCGCCTGGACCTTGAACACATCGTTCGGCCTGCTGCATGCCTTCGCTTATAATATTAAAGTCACCATCATTTGTTGCCTGTTCTCAGATCAGCGTCCTGCACTGATCGTTCAAACAGTGAAAAGTTTAGTTCTGGTTTTAACGTCCCAGAGTGAAGACATGCTGTGTCCTCTGCTTTCAATGGTTTCAGACTGAGCGTCTTTGACTGTTGGTCGGGCAGCATTTGAAGTTGTCACCATGAAGAAAGGACTCATTAGTTGGATTTTATCTTCATCGCCATCGACAAGCTGCCGCGGCGTCAGCAGTCAGGAACATGAAGCTGACATGTCGGCGTGTTCAGTCGCATCAACCAGGAGGCAAAAAACACAAAAAAACCAATAAAGTGTCTGCAGGCGACGAGGCGTTCTCAGTGGATTCAGGGGAAAACAGGTCGGCCCACTGAGGGGCTTTACTGCTCCCCACGGGGGGCTCAGAGCGTTTGACAGGAGTTATCACCACAGCCAGGCGGCGTAAATCTGCTCCGAGGAAACGAGTCGGTCTGTCAGCGAGTCCAGTCAGTCTGCTAAAAACAGACGGGACGGCCGAGCCGGCCGCCAGACAGGCAGCATGCAGGACGCCAGCCGGTCGGTTAGCACCACAGTCAGTCAGGGCTGATGTTAGCCAGTCAGTCTTCTGTCTCACCCTGAGCGTCTCTCACCCTGAGCATCTGTCTCACCCTGAGCTTCTGTCTCACCCTGAGCGTCTCTCACCCTGAGCTTCTGTCTCACCCTGAGCTTCTGTCTCACCCTGAGCTTCTGTCTCACCCTGAGCGTCTCTCACCCTGAGCTTCTGTCTCACCCTGAGCGTCTCTCACCCTGAGCATCTGTCTCACCCTGAGCTTCTGTCTCACCCTGAGCTTCTGTCTCACCCTGAGCGTCTCTCACCCTGAGCTTCTGTCTCACCCTGAGCGTCTCTCACCCTGAGCATCTGTCTCACCCTGAGCTCCTGTCTCACCCTGTGACGGCAGCTCTGTCTCATTGAAGTCAATGATTGAAACTCTTTTAGTTTTTGCTGCTGATCATCAGTTTGATGTTTGTGTTTGAAGTTAAGTCGACGGGACAGAAAACCTGTCCGTCTTCTAACACTGAGTCTGGACTGCAAGGTTTCATGCTTATCCGCCATGAAAACCTTGTTAATAATGAATAACTAACTGTCTGATTGGCTGGCAGGGCAGGACGCCGTTTGGTTTTACAGCAGGATCATTTGGCCGCTGCTGGTCCTCCTTCCTTTCTGTCTCACCTCGTGAGGACTCAGAGGATCAGCAGGGGACTGATTAAGAACTGCAGGATGGCTCAGGGGTCAAAGGCTAATGAGAGGAGATTTATTAGGACCATAAATTAGACCCAGACGTTCTGTCCCTCATCACTCCCTGCTCTACACCTCCATTATGTTCAGTCTGTCCTCTTAACGTGCACACAGAGACAGACAGACAGACAAACACTTCCTCCACCCTGAAAGTCTCACAGGCAGCGAGACTTCAGAAGCTTCGTCCTTCACGTCTTCATGTCTTCATGTCTTCATGTCTTCATGTAATGTTTGTGGACATTTCAGGGCCACAGAGATCCGGCTGTCCTCCAGGCCGTCCTCCACGAGCCCTGACACCTCAGACCTTTAGCTTTGAGAGGAAACGGGGACGCTCAGGACAGACAGAGACCCTCCTTCAGCTGAGGGACATGCAGATTGGATCCATATTGATTTTACATTCTGTGATCTTCATCATTTGAATGAAGCCTCTCCTCTTCCTCTTCCTCTTCCTCTTCCTCTTCCTCTTCCTCTCCTGTCCTCTCCTCTCCTCTGCTCTTGCTCTTGCTCTTGCTCTTGCTCTTGCTCTTGCTGTCCCTCTTCCTCTTCCTCACCTGCTGCTGTTCTTGCCTTGTTATCATCACCAGGTGCTTTTAAATCTGCTCCTCTTCAACCTGAACGCAGCATGAATGTCACATTTCTCGTTTGCTCATTGGAGCGAGCTGATTGGTCCTGATGGAATCTGAACGTGGTGGCAGATATTTGTGTGAAGGCGACCTTCAGGTAAACCAGGTAAACCACACACTTTGATTCTGAGATCAAACCTGTGAAAGTAAAGAAAAGGCAAATGTTTTTCCTGGTTAGGCTTTGAGCGAACAGGACCGTGAAAACATCACTTCAGAGCTTGTCCTCCACTGGCAGCCTCGCTGCTCGCCGTCTATTTCCATCATGAAGGCGTGGGTCCAGAGCGCCGTGGGTGTGTGTTGGTCGTCTGATTAAAGGGTAGCCATTGAACAGTGTGTGTTTTGCGGGCTGAAGCAATGGTATGCAGGACGCTGCTCGGCCCGGGCTGACGCAGCGGCACCACACTGAGATCTAAGCTTGTGTGGTCGAGGGACGAAGGAGAGGGTGTGGGATGGATGGGGGGGGGGGATTAAAACATCAGGTTGTAACACATAAACTGACCCTAAAACCTGAGTCTTAACCCAACTGTGCCTTTGAAGAAACGAGGAGCAGCAAGAAAGACTTGACAAACAAACATGGGCTCATTTTAAAGGTGATGCCATGATGTCATCATGACATCACTGACAGGATCACAGAGGAGCAGCGGTTATCATTAGCGTGTGGAAAACAACTGAAATATTCATTTACTGTCAAGTTCTCCACATTAAAACTCCTCCAGCAGGTCAGGGTGCAGAATTCCTTACATGCATTTTATTTTGAAACATCTAGAGGAAGTGCAGGGCTCCACTCGTGTTCGCTTAACATTGACAGAAAATATAGCGAAATATAACTTATGGTATTATTGATTAGTAAGTCCTATTAAAGTTAATGAGAATGTGAGCCTTTATGACGTGTATCGTCTTTATCAGAGCCAACAGGAAAGGACCCAGGACACTGCCTTGTGGGCACCAGAGGACAATAAAATGGGCTTTCAGAGCTGCCCAGACGCCGATGAAACGCCGCCGGCCTCCACAGTCCAGCACCTGCAGTCAGACTGTGGACTGAGACCAGGACTCGGAGTCTGTCCCTGTCTCTGTGTTTGAACTCATTTTCTGAAAGTCAAACAGCGAACAGACACCCGTTTGCTGTCCGACACTTTGAATCTGCACCGACGTTTGGAGGAAGCTGCTCAGTACAGTTTGATGTGTTTGAGAGGAGGAGGAGGAGGAGTAGGAGGACTGTAACAGTTCTCATTAGGAGCTCAGGAGGAACAGGAGGCACAGGAAGTCAGTCACTTGCTGTCCTGCTCTGCCTTTACTGCTCTGTCTCTGTGTGTATGTGCGTGTGTGTACTCCACAATGCAAATTCTCCACTCTCTCACACACACACAGACACACACACGCCTTTCCCCCTTTCTTCCTCCTTTCCTTTCTCATGTCATACTCAGATTTCACAGCATCCTGTGTGTGTGTGTGTTGCTTCCTGTAGGATGTTACACTGTGACCTCTGAGGATGAACCTGAGGTGAACGTGGAGGTTTTTCAGTCCGGGTGCAGGGTGCCTCTGCGTGCGCGTGCGTGCGTGTGTGTTACTCAAATGTTGGCGTTTAGGTGAACGTGCCTCTGAATGAATGATGAATCTTTACTTTTGTAGCGCCTCAGTTAACGAGCTGTGAAGTTGATTAAAAATCTGTCTGAGCAGGAAATCGAGCGTCTTGAACTCTGAAGGTCGACGGTCATCATGGCGGACGCCGTTGCTCCTGGAGCGGGGGGTTCAGGAGCTCGTTCAGCAGCCAGATGGTGAATGGACATGCTGACCCTGAACGCCTCACTCCACATTCAAGAGCATCGAGCAGCATCGTGATCGATGCCGCTGAAGACTGCAAAACGTTATGAAAGTATTCAGATTCCAGCACAAACACCTGATTTAATGACGTGTTTAATAGATTTAGATTATAATGATTCAAACAGTTTATATCTGAAAAACAGACAGAAAAAAACAGAAAAGGCAAACAGAGAGAAAACATATGATTATACTGCTACTAATACTGCTACTACTACTGCTGCTATGAAGGGCCTTACAAAGACATGAAGCCACCTCAGTGGAATAAGGACTCGTCTGCAGGGACTCGTGTTCGTCCTGATGAAGAAGCCTTTGGCCACAAAACGTCGTCAGGATTCAAAGCTGTTTGAAGCGACCGCTGGCGAAGAGGAGGAGATGAAGAAAGACTGATAAGGATTAAACTGTGTGTGTGTGTGTGTGTGTGTGTGTGTGTGTGTGTGTGTGTGTGTGTGTGGTGCAGCACAAAACAACATCCCTGAAGCTCTTCCTGTAATCTCTCCCCCTCCCTCCTCTTCTCTTTCTTCCCTCCAGGAGCCACATCAAAGAGTGTTATCTGTGTGTGTGTGTGTGTGTGTGTGTGTGTGTGTGTGTGTGTGTGTGTGTGTGTGTTGGACCTCCTCCTGATTTATCTCTCTGTCATTTATCGATACAGGAAACGAGTGAACAGAGCAGAGCCTCTGAATCATTGATTCAGATATGCAGCATCATGTCCTCAGGTGTGTCTCTGCATCCTCAGGTGTGTGTCTCTGCATCCTCTGTCTTTCATGTCAGCATGTCTCCAGCAGCTCCAGCAGAAATCGGGACAAACACGTGTTTACAGAGGCGCAGTGAATGAACTGATGTAATAATCAATCTTTAATAATCAATAATCCAGCTTCAGTCCTCACAGCACAGAGTTTACATGGGGACTATTTTCAGTGGCGGATGAACACAGTGAGAGTCCAAAGTGCGGACAGGTAACAGTTAACGTGGATGTTCTTGCTGTTGGAGGTGGCTTCAGGCTCTGTCACCTGTGAGCAGGTGAGCGTTCATCGGCCTGCCAACAACATATCTGAGCTGAAAACAGTCTGAAGGTTCTGGAATGCTGCAGAGGATGATGGGAGATTTGAAACATTTCCTGTTCTTAAAGACGAGCACAGTCGCTGCGTCTCTCCGTCAGTTCAAGCGGCGCCGGCTGACAGGCGTCAGATCTGTCGTCAGGGATCAGGACTTTCACCTTGCTGCCATCTTCACCTCTGACCTTTGACCTCTGACCTCCGGAGCTTTGAGTCCACAACGAGAAGCAGAAATCTGAGGTTTTCTGTTCACACTGAGAGAGTTTAAGAGTTTTCATGTTTGTGTGGATCGACGATGAAAGCGGAAAATAATCTTGTTTTTTGTGCTTCTCTTCCTGGTCCTTCACCTGTCGAGTCCGGCTCAGCTTTATTTTTCTAGCAGTTTCTGTACAGATTCAATTCATGAGTTTTAAAGTTATTCAGAGAGCCGTTGAGCTGCAACCTCAGAGCTGAAGCTGAAGCTCCTGCAGCTTCTCAGCTCTGCTGTCACATGAGGAGTCAGAGGGAGCAGCTCCTCTTCCACATCAGGTCTGAACGTGCATGCGTGCGTTGCTCTGGATGTTTGGCTCGGTGGCTCCACGCCAACCCAAACGGCCTGCTGGCAGCCTGAATGCAGCCGGCCTGCGTCTGCCCGAGAGCATTTCACAGGTAATTAATGGACATAATGAGTGCAATTCAAGGGAAGAGGGAGCGTGGGCTGCTCTTATAAACACACTGATCCACACACAAAGGCAACGAAGCAGCAACAGGCCGGCGTCCATTTTTATTTGTCCTTCTCTTTCATTGTATCACACAGGCAGAAGAAATGAAGAGAAAACATGAGCAGAAATCTGACTTTACACAATCAGCTCGTCCCATTTTTAACACCAGTGAACAACAAAAAACTCCTCCCTTTCACACACACACACACACACACACACACACACACACACACACACACATCTGTCTTTGGCTGCGTCTGCGTCACAGCTCGACCACGCCGGCCTGGAATCACTTATGTTGCCACACGTCCATAAACCGACACAGGAAAGACGTGTGGCTCCATGAAACTCACAGTTCACCACCCGACCTTTAACAAGCCTGATGGAGCTGAGAGTTACCTGTACGCTGTGTGTGTGCGTGTGTGTGTGCGTGCGTGTGTGTGTGTGTGTTTTGAGGAGGCAGTTTGAGAACTAAAGACATTTGTGGTCATTCTCTGACATTTTGGAGTTAGCATTGCCACCGCTAGCATAACACACCTGAACCTCTGACCAAACCGTCTGTGGTAGAGAAGAGCATTGTCGGTAATGTATGCGCCCGGTTTTCTAAGCAGAAGGACGTGTGGATGGAGACGATGTCTCTGGTCGTGATGGACTGTCTTAGGGCACGGTGCTAATCGCTCGTCACTTCCTGTTTCTCTGCTGTTGTTCTACTTCTGGTCTCACCTGAAAATGCTTTTTGGTGACTCTAAATGCTTCTTTCTGTGGTTGAGGGTGATTAATGCTTCAGTCATTGTGCCTTCACAGGTGTTCACTCTGAATGTGAGTGAACTTTAAAGATTTTTGTCTTTGACGGATCTTTTTCTGCTCTGAGGTGATTTTGGCTCTGTCAGGTGAGTGTGAGCAGCGTTACCTGAGGGGGGCGGATCAGGTGGGAGGGTTCGGCCGGGTCAGGCAGGTGAGGTGAGGTGAGGTGAGATAAGCAGAGGTCAGAGGAGGAGACCTTTGCTCTGCATTCTGCATTTTCAACATACCCAAAGAAGAGGAACCTGAGCGGCTCAGTTTTCTGCTGCTGACACGCAAACTTTGACGGACTGAAGTGACGCCGACGTGTTGAATCAACCAAACTCAAATGTTTCACTGTTTAGCTCACAAACTGTGAGATTATTCACGGTGTCGTTCACCTGTTCTACCTGCTCCAGTTTTTACTGCTCTTCTCTGTTTTAGCTCATTTAACGTCTGTTAATTATCTGACGTGATGTTAATCGACCGAACAGCCGATCTGAAGGAAGAACTTTCTGATGACGTTTGATCCTGCAGACACTTTGAACTGATTTTCTGAACACGTTCATCTTCTAACCTGTTGGCATTTCTCTCTTAACTCACCTGAGAGGAAGTGAAGTCAGCTGAGGTGAGGTCAGGTGAGGGAGGCTGTCGGGGTCAGAGGTCGGCTGCTGCAGGTGATCTTCTCACAGCTAGAGCTACCGATGCCGTGCTGTGTGTGAGGCGTTCAGGATCACACCGACGTTGGCCTTCCTCGTTCATTTCAGTGACAGTAGGAGTCTGATGTCTTTAACATGCTGCTGTTTTCAGGGTGAAGTAAAGCTGAAGACTTCACGTCTGTTTGTCCTGAAGCTCCAAAGTTCTGCTTCAAACTGCTTCAAGCACCCGAAATCTGAAGCAACCCAGAGAGCCTGGACGTGTCCAATCAGCTGCAGGACAGGACATACGAGCTTATCTGATTGGTTAAATTCTCATCTGCTGAAAAGAAGTTGACTCCAGTTTTTGGCCACAGTTCAACAAACTGAAACACTTATTAAGACGCGTGTTAGCAGAGTGACGTTAGCATTCGTTTGGAGTCGTGTTTGTGTCTCCTGATAAAAGTCTGAAGGTGACGCTAATGGTGGAGCTAACGGTGGAGCTAACAGAGGCGCTGGATGACGTTTCGCTGTGGCGTCATCAGTGATCTCCTGTAATAAAACTCTTTTAGCAATAAACTCCATGAAGAACATTTCTGTTTTCACGTCTCCTCCTGCCTGAAGGTTAGAAACCTTATCTTATCTTAAACCACAGTAAGAAGCTTTAAGTTTGTGTATTTAATGGGCAAGAAGCTAAAATCCATCCAGTCTTATTTTAAGCCCTCAGCAGCTCAGACCGTCCTCCTGCCTCTCACCATAAACCGGCGACAGAACAGCAGCTCCTAATTGTTGAGTTTAACACCTGGTGATTACAGGCGCTCATAAAACTCCCCTCTGACAGAGAAACCCACCCCCACCTCCCACCACTCCTCCAAGGCCACACAGGGCGCCGCCGCCAATCAGCAGTCTCCTTCTCTGAGACCACGCTTTCATTTTACAGCCCAGAGAGGGAGGAGAAGCCTCCTCTCATTAAGCTAACGGAGACCAATAAACACTGAGAGATTTAGATTAATTGAGCTTTCACAGCCGGAGGAGGAGGAGGTGGAGGAGGCGGGTAAACGGCGCTCAGCGGATCAGCTGAGCTGAACGTGTCGACATGCTGACAGTCACAGGAAAAGTGCCACTTTGTTCCTGAAGCTGAAGTCAGAAAACATCAAGTTTAGTCTAAAGATAAAAGAGAAGAGTCAGCAGAAACTCACCTGCTGGCGTCCTGAGTCCACGTGTTCATGTCCTTCGTCCACTCATGTGCTCACAAAGTGATGAACCTCGCTCCATCCTCTATGATCGACTGAGCCTTTCCAGGATGCCCCTTTCATACCCAATCATGATCCTCTCACCTGTTACCAATGAGCCTGTTTACCTGTGGAATGTTCCAAACAGGTGTTTTTGGAGCGTTCCACATCTTTCCCAGTCTGTGAAACGTGTTGCTGCATCAGAAACACAATAAGCAGATATTTACAGAAATCAATGAAGCATTAAATATATTGATTTTGAGCTGTTCTCAGGTCAGTTTATGTCAATGAAACATTCTGTTTTCTTTCTGTTTTTCACAGTGTCACAGCTGTTCTGGGAACAGCTTTGGAGTCTCGGTGGTTTTCCTGCACTCAGATGTCTGAGCTCGTCTTCCTCCTCGTCTTCCTCCTTCAGGTGGAGCAGCAGGTCACAAACAGATGCTCCGTCACAGTAAGACATGAAGTTTATGTTGAGCTCCAGTAAACAAACTGAACTCTTCTCATTAAAGGATCTGTGAAGACACATGTGAGGTTTGTGTATTTGAAACGAGCTCATTCCAAACGATCAGATTACAAAGAGCACAAAATGAATGGCTGAAGCGTCACCACACTGAGCAGCTTCAGTCTCAGGGTTTCATCTACGGCACGGAGACACACAAACAAAGAGACACGAAAGACGAGACTCACTGAACCGACCAATGACGACGAGACGAAGACGATAATCAAAGAGGGAAGAAGAAGAAGTTAACATGAGGCAGAAAAACAACTCAATTAACAATTAAATCAACACACACACACACACACACACACACACACACACACACACACACTGTGGTATAATGACAGAGCCATTGTCCTCACCGACAGACAGCGTCAGTGAACGTAAACACACACTGTGTCTGTATATTGTGAGTGTGTGTGTGTGTGTGTGTGTGTGTGTGTGTGTGAGTGACTTCAGGGAGGTGACTCTAACAACAGGCTGCACAGATGGAAAGTTTTTTGCTAATTTGACTTTAGAAAAACAGCTAAGCTAAATGAGAGACGGACGCTCACACGTGGAGACTGTCCCTGGGCCTCGTCTTATTTTCCAGTTGACGCTGTTGTCCAGGTTGCAGCACAAAGAACTGTTTTCTGGATGTGAGAGTGTGTCCTGGCCTCGTCTGCAGGACTCTCTCTGCAGGCACGTTTGTGTCTCATGGATGTGGATAAAACACTTGTGTCGTGCTTGCATAGCGTCTTTGTCAGCGGGGTCCTCGAGTCCGCGCTGAAGATGCCTTCTCATTAATTCGGGGGTGCTGGGCCTCATTGTTGTGCTAATCAGGCACAGATGTGGACACCCCGACTCCAGAAAACCATCCAAGCAGTCCTGACAGCAGACGCCTCTCAGGAGGGAGGGGGGCGAGGTCCCGGGGGGACCGTTATAATTGTTTTTGACGGGGATCCAATCCAAACATGTACATGCGTGAAAATGAATCAAGCTGGAGCTGTCAGCCACTGAACTGAGATATTTATGACGGCGTGAGGAGGGAGGAGACGGGCTCCTTTGTCTGGATGGGAAAGACGTGATCGTCCCCTGGTAAGCTGGGAGACATGTGAGTGGTGGGAGAGGACGGCTCGGTCCACCCTTCACCACTGAAGCGGACCTTTGAGCAAGGCACCTGACTCCCTGCAGCCTCACTGGGCCGTCACACTGTTGGCTTTGTTTTTCCCACAGAGGACGGAGGAATGCGTGTTTCTCATTGGCTGGCGGGTCGGTGCTTCTGCTCTGTGCTACATTCGCTAACTCTCACAGGTGAAATGAACCAAATGCACGACTTTAAACTTTAACAAACTATTGAGTCTACAGGCCTCTGTAATGAGCATGCTAACATGCTAACATTCACTGCTAGCATGACTCTAGAGAGCAGCAGCCCCTGGTCACCCGATGGGGCCTGTCATACTCTCCCAGGTGTGCCTTTACACAGGTATGTTTTTTTTTCCCCTTTAACCCTCGACTGAGCAGCAGAACCCAAACATCCACCGAAGCCTCACATTTGTCTTCTCCATTCACTCTGAGAGGAAGGTGTGTGTGCGTGTGCGTGTGTGTCTTTAAAGAGTCACACGGTAGTGACAGTGAGGTATGGACACACAGGTGGTCTCTGGTCTGTACTCTCTGCCACAAGACACACCTGCTGACAACAGCAACACAAGAGAAACTGAGGAACACACACAGATCACATTTTAAGACAAAGAATTACTTAAAAAAAACAAAACCAAATAAAAGTTCTAGTTTTCCAGATTATTTCTCAGTGTCTGCAGTGGAAGAAGTATTCAGATCCTTTACTGATGTTACAGTATCAATACTGCGATGTAAAAATACTCTGTTACTGCTAAGTCCTGTACTCATACAGAGAAGTACAGCAGTAAATGTACTTCAACCTCTGCATCAGCAAAGTCTTCACTGACGTTCAGCCAATCAGCATCGACCATGAACACAAACCGTCCACTCACATTCCAGCTGACCAGCTTTAATTAACCCTTTGTGTCCACTGATGGTGAAGAGGGAATGAATGATTGAATGGATGAATGGATGAATGGATGATCTGATGCCGGAGAAGCTGTGGGATTAAGATTATCCCCCAGAGGATGTTGGGAGATTAACACCTCGGTTTGTTTTCCCGCGTCGCCTCTGACTCATCACGTCTTTCTTCACCGCCGCAGCTCGTTAGGACCTGAACAGGGTCACATGACCGGATGCATCAACACAATGATCGGTGCCCTGCGTATCGACTGTCAGGATCAACAGAGACTCAAACCTTTTTAACCTGAACTGAAGAGAAAACGTTCAGTTTGGTGATTTGACGCGTTTCTCTTTAAAAATGGTCTTTAAAAACCACCTCAGCTTGTTTTTGTGTTAATGTTTCTCATTTTGAAACCAAATCTATCTTAACTTTAGGCACCATGGTGGTTAGATTTATTCTCATGTTTCCCGATGATATTCCTAAAAAAAACGTCATAAATCAGCAGTGTGGAAATATAATGTGGTTATTGTTTCTCCTGCTGGAAATCAATAAAATGATTCTAAGAAATGAGCAGAAAAAACATGTTGAACACTTTTGCTGCAAAATATGAAATTTTAATTTGATATTTTATTGACATGAAACAACCTCTTTAAGCACAAGTCGACAGTCGATAATGTCTTTCAGCAGTTTAAAATGGTTTGCACACAAATGTCAGAACTGTGTAAAATGAAAAGTTTAGGATCCAGAACAGAACCCTGTGGAACTCCATCTTTAACAGAATCGAAGCAGTTTCATCTTTCCTTCAGGGAATGTTGAAAAAAAAAAAAAAAAACCTTTGTGTGTTTTTAATCACTCTTAATTTCTTTAAACAAGCTTTAAATTCATTGAAGTTAAAAGCGAATCAAGGAAGGAGGTCAGAGCAACATGATCAGTTCAACACAACCGTCCACATGACAAGATCAATCAGTTCATATTGAGACGTTTGGATCAATCAGTTCATATTGAGACGTTTGGATCAATCAATTCGTATTGAGACGTTTGGATCAATCAGTTCATATTGAGACGTTTGGATCAATCGGTTTGTATTGAGACATTTGGATCAATCAGTTCATATTGAGATGTTTGGATCAATCAGGTCATATTGAGACGTTGCCTTCAGGGTCATCAGTGAGTGTTGGGCGGCCTCGGGCCTGAAAGTCTGAGCTTAAGGTTTAAATCCCTCATCGTCTAACATCCCATTGTCCCTCAAATCCAGCCCACCTTTAAAGAAGCCTCTCTGAGCCCTGCAACAATGTGGCCCAAAGACCCCCCAGACAAAAAGAAAGAAAGATCCTCTCTCTCTTTCTCGGCCCGCTCCTCTCCATCGCTCTATGGAGGAGCCTGATCCTCCAGCGTGAGAAGCTCTTAATCAGGGGCCGAACAATGAGACCCCGGATCCAGCTTTCTGACAGAGGCCTGATCCAATAAGGAGAGCGGGGCTGGGATAAGGGGGGCGGGTGGCCTGATCCAAGGGATTACTGGGGGAGATCTACTCTGGAGAGGGGCCTCCTCATGGGGGAGGAGTGAAAGGATCCTTAGGGTGGAGGATAAAGGTGGAGGAACATTAACATGCACAACGTGATGAAGTGGTTAAATTAAGAAGTCGGAGCTTCAGTTCATGTTATTAACTTTAAACTGACGCAGTTCTGCTGAACTGGACCCAGAATCCACTGCGGGAATCCACTGGATCACCCTGCAGACCAAACTTACAGGTTTTTAATAATAAGAACACGATCATTTCTGTCAGCTCTGAGCTGAAACTGGTTTGTCTGATGGTCTGACTGGAAACCAGAAGCTTCTGTCTGCTGTGGTCAATGGAGGTAAAAACTCTGAGGATGAGAATGGAACTGAGACCTGAACAACATCCTCCTCCACCCAAACCCACCTCTTAACCCGACCACCACCACCCTCCCCCTCCTCTCTGAAAGATCTCCTCTCTGCTGCCTCCATCACATGATCACATCTATTCAACTCTGAACAGCCAGGTGGACAAAATACCCCAAAGAAAGTGTGAAGAAAAAAACAGCTATAAACAGGTGCTGGACTGACCAATGAGGGACAATGAAGGTCTTCATGGGTCCTACATGGACCAGATCTCACACAGACAGTCACTGCAGAGAGGAGGATGACGATGAAGATCTGATCCGTTGCAGCTGAAACCAGACACTGGATCTGATCTGGACTCTGAAAGCTCCCTGAACTCAAACACACCAGCGTCCATAAGAAAAAGAGACATTTCTGACGTCGACCATCAGCTGAGCAGCTGATTCTTTAACCTTGAACAGAGTCACATTTCATCCACTTCACTTGGTTTTTGAGTTTTGTGCACATATTAGGTTATTTTCAGCTTTTTTTTTTTTGGATCCATCAGTGAAAGCAAAATGACACCTCCTCAAGAACAGGCTGCAGGAGCAGAGGAGTCCAGACCCGAAGAGGAGACCTGGTGTGGAGTCTTCACAGCATCAGCAGGTCACCGCCTGAACTTCTCTGGTTCTTCTTTTTCTACTGCATCATATCACATACTCAACTGTTTCTATGTGAGGAGGAGGAGGAGGAAGAGGAGGAAGGAACAGAAACAAAAAGATGACAGGACAGAAGTGAAGAAGAGGAGTGAAAGCAGAGGATGTGAGGAGGAAGAGTCAGCCCCTCTCTGTTTACTGAGCTGTGATCATGAGTGATTCCCTCCATGTGTCGCACTGAAGAGGATTTCCTGCAGAACGCTGCAGCCGGAGGTCTGCGATCAGTCAGACCGCAGCGACCACGACCTTAACCAAACATGTGTGCACGAGCGTCCAGAGGACACACACACACACACACACACACACACACACACACACACACACACGAAGAAGAGGGAACCTCCTCTTCCTCGTCGTCCTCCTCCTCCTCCTCCTCCTCCTCTGCAGGTTATCAGAGCTGGGCTTGTTGCAGTCGAGGCAAACGTATACTAAATACTTCAAAGAGAGACATGTTGATGCGCGCACACACACACACACACACACACACACACACACACACACACACACACACACACACACACACACAGTCAGCAGCCAAACAAATAATTAACAAAGTCACAGAAACGAATTAAAGCAGCAGAGTTCAGGCAGGGTTCAGGTCTCTGTGAGGAGGACTGAGACAGCAGGGACACCACGGACACCCAGTGTGTGTGTGTGTGTGTGTGTGTGTGTGTGTGTGTGTGTGTGTGTGTGTGTGTGTGTGTGTGTGTGCACGCGCGCATGCGTTTCACTCACCAACACATTAACACATCAAACAGAAAACAGCTGAAGGAAAATGTCCACAGAATGAACATCTACACACTAACAGGCAGTATGTGAGTAAAGTCTGAGGGTTTGGCTGCTCTGCATGGGGACGTCAGAGGACACCCCCCCCCCACACACACACACACACCCCCCACACGTCAGTGTCTCTCTGCTCTGTGTTTTGGCAGCAGCAGCTCTCTGCATCACAAAGCTTCTCCTCTCAGCTCGTCTCATTGTGTTGTGAACATCGCAGGTAATGATTAACACAAACATGTGACAATAGGAGCTCAGCGCTCAGCGAGCGTGGGAGTCCTCCGAGGTCAGGATGGAACATTCCAGCGTTCCTTCACTCTTCTGTTCTGGAGACTCTCAGTAATCTGCAGCTCTGAGGGAACAACAGTCAGTGAAAAGCTCCATCATGTTTAAGGCCTGTGGATCGGACACACCTGACGCTCTGCAGCCTGTCGGACTGACGCTCAGGTAACACACCAGGTGTTTGCTGTGAGTGTGCAGGTACCTCATGAGGCACCATGCAGATGTCCTGTAGAGACTGGTGGTGTACGCAGAGGAGGACACTGAAGCTGAAGATGTCAGCTCAGATGCAGAATCTGTTTCTGTCTGTCAAACGACTGCAGCTCCTGTGCACAGCAAAGACACCTTTCAGGTGAATGAATTCACTGAGGAAGACTCTCTTTTTGACGCCTGTTTTCTGCTGTGATGATTTTCAGATTACAGCAGCAGCTTTTGGGAAAACATTTGTTCACTTTCTGACTAGAACTAGACGAGATGATCGATACAGGCTCGTGTTTGTTGGGTAAATGTAGCTGAAGCCAGCGGGCGGTTAGCTTAGCTTAGCATGAAGAATGGAAACGGGGAAACAGTTAAGGCAACAAAATCCACCGACCATCTGTGCAGCTCCAGAGCAGGAAACAGCGCGACACACAACCCTCCATTAACACGACAAATTGTTGTTTTTCCAGTTACACCTTCAACAGCTCAGGTAGAACGAGCTGCTCACAGCAGATCATTTCGCCTTAAAGCCCAGAAAACATGAACAGTCAGTTGTTTCAGCGCAGGATCAAACCAACAAAGACGTGCTTTCAAACGAGACATCGGCTGTTTACAGGACGCAAACAGCCGCTGAGCACTCTGAAATTTCCATGAAAATGAGACCTGATGTGTCCTTAATGTGTCCCTGCTGTGAGCTGGACTAATGAGAGAGCAGCCACACCTCACACATTCTTCTGACCTTTATTCCACCTCACTTTCCCTCCACACAAACACACACACACACACACACACACACACACACACACACACACACACACACACACCCCATCATTATCATTCACCCCTGCATCACCCTCCTCCTCCTCCTCCTCCCCCAGCTGTTATCAGCAGCCTGGTATTCTCCTTCAGCATTAACATGCGGCCAGCTATCAATGCTATCTGACCTGAGGCCTGGGGGGCCGGGAGGGTGCCCCCATATCTCTGATGTCATCAGATAAAGAGGTGGGCTGGATCTGGTCCTGGTGGAGCTCAGATCGAAGTGATTGAGTGTTTCAGGTTCAGGCTCACGGGTTGAAACTGAGATGTTGTCTACGACTCTTCATTGAGACCAATGATCCAAAGCAAGATGCTACGTGATTAGCTTAGCTTAGCATAAAGACTGGAAGCTGGGGGAAACAGCTAGCCTGCAGCGCTGTGGGTTCTCCCAGTTTGAGCTCAAACTGGTTCTAATTCTGGAACAAACGAGCAGAAAAGCAACTGACAGAGTTTGTTGTCTTTCATTTCATGTTGTTTGCTTTTATTCTGCCTTGTAAGAAACTTCACACTCTTCCAAATATTCACCAAGAAAACACACAAACTCGAATCCAATCCAACGAATATGAAGAAGAGAGCTACAGTCAGCTGGTACAAGCTCATTCTAACAGCTTCTCTCTGGAACTCTTCATCGCTTCATCTCTTCATCTCTTCACCTCTTCATCACTTCATCACTTCATCTCTTCATCGCTTCATCTCTTCATCTCTTCATCACTGTCAGACTGATCTTCCTCTCATGGGACATCTTGCTGACTGTGATCAGCTCTGTGACGAAGAGTTAGCATGAAGCAGCAGAGACCATCATGTCCTCGCTGTCTCTGACTCATCAGCTGATCAACAGGGACTGTGAAGGTAAAGGTGTGTTCAAATCAGCTGACTGTGTGTGTGAAGCATCCAGGTGTCTGCAATCACACCTGAGGCTCATTAACACAACAACAAGGTGCAATAACATTAAGACTGCTGACTCCGCCCACAACACAGATATGTCATGATCTACACACACACACACACACACACACACACACAGAAATGCACACACATAGAAACAAACACACACACAGAAACAAACACACACACACAGAAATGCACACATAGAAATACACACTCACAGAAATACTCACACACATAGAAATACACACACAGAAACACAAAAAACACACGCACACAAATTACACTCACTCAAAGAAACACAAAAAAACCCACACACACCTAGAAATACACTCTCACAGAAGTAGACATACACAAAAATACGCACACACACACACACACACACACACACACACACACACACACTGGTTTGCACTAATTTCCTGGAGTCTTTATCTGATGTGTAATGATTTACTTTATGAGGACTCGTCGTGTTGTGTCCCCATAAGTATGGAGAGTCCCACAGTGTGACTGTGTAATCAGACATGTGTCCCCACAAAGTGAGGAATACGCATCCACACACACACTCAGGTATGACACGAACACTTGTTGAGAGCGCTGGCGGCCATCAGCATGGCTCTTATCTGCTTTATGACTTCCACTCGGCCTCGTTTATTTGTGTACTTTGACTTTCGCTGTAAAGCTCCGTCTGACCCGACGCACCACAGCGCAGGGTCAAAGGTCAAATCTGGACTTTATTTCTACACACAGATTTCGGCTCAGCGGCCATGGGAGGAGTTTGACCCACAGAGGACAGTGAGCGGCGTGCAGCTTCTTCTTCTGTCATTCATTTTGAAGTTTGCAGTGGAGCCCTGGTGGGACTTTGGGTCCAGCGTCCCAGCGGCTCGCGGGGCTGAAGCAGGTATCATGTAACCGTGTTTGAATCCGGGCCAGGACCTTTGTAGCTCCTGATTGGCCCCTCTGTCCCCGACACTTCCTGTCTCTCTTCACAATAAAAACTGTCCAGCAGAGCCAACAATCATCGTGAAGGATTCCTCAGAGGCTGAAATGAATTTTAACCACTGAGTGTCTTTACAGGGACGGCTGACTTCAGACAATTCACTCTAGAAACAATATTTTCTCTGTTTGGAGGGTCAGTAGATCTACAGAGATCCAAAGAGACTGAGTCTGTTGGTTTCTGTAAAATCAACTCTTCCTCTGAAGTCTTTGGTGAGACACATGGCCAGAAGTATGTGGACACCTGAACGTTCCTGAGACGGGCTGCCTGGTTTGCCTGCTCCCTCTCCGATCAGGGACCTGCTGAGGTCTGGACTCTGTGCAGGTGAGTCCTGTGAGTCTGAGACCTTTTCTTTCTGGAGCGTTGTCGTGTTGAAGCAGAAGGTGTTCTTCAAACTGATGAATTCACCAAATCCTCCAAAAGTCACAAGAAGAGATTTTGACCCTCGTCTCCACTTCTCCCCTCAGAGAACTGACGTATGATCCTTTTTCAGGCTTCAACCTTGAAAACTTTCATTACTCTTTTACCCAAAACCACAGACTTAAATCTAAAGTTTCTCTGGAAAAAATGATTTACTTCTCCTTTGTTTGCTTCTTGCTGTGGATTTTAATGGATCGAGTGGCTCTAAAATGAAGGAATCAGCTTTCTTTATGGAGGTGAAGTGAAGAAAAGGAGGCGTTCATGATCCTCATGTGATTTGATTTTTTCTCTTCATCACCACCATCAGGTGTTTGGTCTCCTCTGTGTTCTCAGGTGTTTGGTCTGTCTGAAGCTCTTATTTAATAAAGTTTTTGCATGTCTGTGATGTTTGACACCCTGAGACGAGAGCACGTGGCTGTTCGAGCTCAGAGTGAAGCTGATAACAGGCTGATCTGGAGTCTGTGCTGCAGCTAATGGGATTACAGCAGCTTCTTCTTTTACTGATGCAATTAAGACAGGGGGCCTGGGGAGGCCTGAGGAGGCCTCGGTTCTCTGTTTGCAGGACGGACAGTGAAGGCATCATAAAAAGCAGTTTCAGATGCGTTTGGTGTCTTAGTCTTCAGACAGTTTTCTGGTTCCAGGAGCTGCTGTGGAGGAGGGGGAGGCACGGGGTCCTGGCTCTTATTTGCCAGCTCTTTGGAGGGCTGGGGGGTGTTTTTTTGTGTGGGGGTGCATGGAGGGTGACAGAAGCGCACCCCTCCCCTTTCTCTCCCCTCCTCCCCCTGCTCCTCCTGCTCCCCTGGCCGCTCTCAGACCATTGTTATTGTGACTGCCGTCCGCAGCGCAGCAGAGCTGAAGGAGGGTCGCTGTGTGGAGGACTCGGTCGCTCCTCTCTGCTGTAGACACGAAGGAGGCTGAGCTCCTCATTTCAGATCTGAGCGGGATAAAGTCAGAGGAGGAGAGAGGAGGCGCTGCGTAAAGACGCACGTAAAACTCCAAGAGTCCAGTTGAGCCGGGGGAGAGTCTGAGTCTCTCTGCTCTCCACCAGCCTCTTTCTCTCATTCTGTCGCCACATCGGACCTTTTCCTTCATTTTCAGAGTCAGAAACGACGAGTTTCCACGTTCTCGGCTTCCTCCTCTGCGTGGATTTAGCGCTTTGAGCGGCCGCGGTGGACTTTGGCCCGGGATCACGGCTCCTTCCCCCGGTCACAGGGACAGCCCGGCAGCTGTCGTTCATGGTCCACAGGACTGTTTTTGATGGATTTATAAGCTCCACTCCTTCAGCCGGATACACAGCGGCCTCAGAGGGAGCTTACAGGAGAGAGAAGGGTCCAAATGAGGATTTCAATGCTGAGCCGCGTCGAGCGGGACGAGGACTGATTTGTCCCTGGTGCCAGCGCGAGGAAAGGTGGGTGCAAACAGACGGAGACAGCTGCTGGTTCATTCATTTCAGCGGGTTAGAGGAGATAGTGTGTCCGACCAGGAGCCGCTCAGGACGCCTCACATTCACCGTCTGAGCGCGTCTTTATCAGCTTTCAGCGGGTTTTTAGAAATCCACTGAAACAAAGCAGGATCCGACCCGCGTGTCTGAAAGACGTCCGTCAACCCACGTTTGGTCATTTCAACACATTTAGCAGAAAAGTTTCAGATCAGCTGAAAGTGAACTTGTTTTTCTCACACAGTCTCTTCTTAGACGTTGAACCTTCCGCAGGGACTGATTGTCAGGAGGAAAGTGTGTTTGTGAAGTTTGAGCTCAGGGCACATAATTTAAGGATCTGATAGACCTCCAGCCTGTGGAGGTTCAGAGGCTGTAAAGAGTCTGTCTGCCTTTTATTTCCCATCAGTTTATTTATCTCGTGATGTGTGGACACTGTTCAACCGATCGAACTGATCGATTGATTGCAGACTCAGACTCATGATGATGTTTATCAGGTGTGATTCAAAAGCTGCTCCCAGCCTTCATTAAGTAACGACAACTTTCATCCAGCGAGCTGGTTCTTTAAACTGTGTGTGTGTGTGTGTGTGTGTGTGTGTGTGTGTGTGTGTGTGTGAGAGAGAGAGAGAGAGAGAGTGTGTGTGTGAGTGAGTGAGCGCGTGCGGGCGCGCGCCCTGCGTGCGTGCAGCGCACCGGGCTCTGGCGCCGGAGCGCAGTTGGCTCGACTCAGCAGAAGAATCAGTGCTTTATTCCCACAGACTGACAGCGGGTAGTGTGAGTGCAGGATGTGTTCACGGAACAGTTTTCACCTTAAATCTGATCTGAACCCATTTTCAAAATAACATCTTAAATGATATTTATCATCTTTTTTACTGATAATGAAGAGTCAGTGGCACCACTGAAGACATCCTCTACAGAAAGGCACGTGTGGAAAACAGTTGTTTATTAACTCTGCTTCTATTGAAATTTGTTTAAAAAAATAGTCAAAGTTATTGAAATTATTATTGTTCAGATGTCAGGCTGATGTTTGAGCTGATTAATCAATAATCGATTGATAGAAAGTTATTTTCAGGCAAACTCAGGTCCTAAAAGCTGCTTCCAGCTCTGTAGTTTTGAGTTTTTTTTATTTATCGTCTGTAATAAGATGCTGAACGTCTTTGAGGTTTTGGACTGTTGGTCAGACTTAACAAAACTAAACATGTGGAAACTGACTTTGTGGTTTATGGAGCAATGAATGAAGGATGCAATGATCAGATCAATCGTGACACGCAGTGCAGAGACGTCCAGTGAAGACAGAGGTGCAGTTATTCAGTGGTGTAAATTGAAGTGGGACATGAAGCGGTGGGGGGACGGCGCTCTGCAGTAGACACACTTCGCTGTTGTTTATTTCCACCTCCTTCCCTGAACCCGGAGTCTCGCTGGCTGCTGTCGGATCTCTGCTGCTCCTTCACATTCTGGAGCTTCCTGGCAAGTTTCAAGTGTTTTTCTAGTGAGGGTCCATTATCCTGGCGGCCTGAGCGCCATCCATTGACAAACAACAGGCAGTAACAGCCCTGCTCCTTATTCATGACGCAGGAGAGCCTGGACAATGTAAGGCGGACGAGTGGGACAGTTAACAGACATCTGGTTAAGAATGCAGCAGCTCGCAGTCTAAACAGGCTCTTTAACTGTTTGCCTGCACAAGCGTTTGTGTTTTTCTGCCACCTGGTTTCAAACTGAACAGAGAGGGTTGTGTCTTCAGTGGCTCTCCAGCCAGATCTCCTGAAAGAATCAAGTTTCTGATGGACGGATAACCGTCTCCCATGTGTTTGGTTTGTGTCCACAGGATCCAGATTTAGAGACATTGTGGGTTTAGACGTTTCCAATGCCAGGGACCAGAGTGTGAGGCCCAGTCCAGGCTTCAGCGTACATTTCTGCCCTTTAACCACAAGACACACGCGTGACGCGAAGAAGATGGCGAGGGTCTGCACGCTCTGCGTCCTGCTGCTCTGTCTGACGGACGGGGTCTCGGCCAGGACCATCGACGAAGGCAGAACCAAAGGTAAGTGTCACCTGAGCCGGACGGCCTCCCTCTGGGGTCAGCATTGTGCAAAGGCTGGAAAGCTGCTGCTTTGAGTCCACTGACAGTTTGTGACTGTGTTGCTTCTTCCTGCGTTGACATTTAGCTGCTCAGAAAAGAGTTCTTGTTTGGACTCGATCCGTCCACGCTGCCGTCGTAGAAAGTGTTTGTTTGAAAGTTTGTTGGCAGCAGCAAACACAGAGGAAGTGAAGGTGACGGAGAAGTCAGAGTCTGCAGTGGAGTCTGGGATGGAGCAAGGAAGGTGGAGAAAAAAGCTCTCAGTGTTTTTGCTGCCGTAAACTTTGCTACCTGATCCGTTCGAGGCCCCGAGGCTCGGAAGTGTAAATCAACCTGGCTGCGTGCCAGCTGAGGACAAGGAGGGGGGCCAAAGGGCCGTTTTCATTCATGCTTTACCAACAGAAGCCAATGCAATAAGTCAGCCACTGTCAGTCCTAAGTTCTCCTAAAAGTTCAAGAAGTAATCCGTGAAATTGTCCAACAGAAGCAGCAAAGTGAGCAAAGTTTGTCCTCTGCTGTGATGTGAACCGGTCCTCAGATTAAAGGCTTCAGGGGGACATTTTGCTCAGAATGTTTGTGGATTGATGAAAGACAAAGTGGATTGTTGCCCCGGAGGCACCGAGCGCAGGAGCCGGATCCTTTCCGTCTCCGTGGGGCGAGCGAGGCCAGCCGGGGCTTGCCGTTCAGACCGCAGTGAGCAGGAGGAGGCCTCCAAAAAGCCTTCAGGTTTATTTACAGGACAGACGAGGACTGATAGTAGAAAGATGTAGAGGTGGTAAAACCTGCAGGCAGCAGCTGTGAGGGCAGAACTTTATCTCTTCTTTGAGTCGAAAACAGACAGTTACACGGGTCTGGGACTGGAGGAATTCTTCACTTTACAGTTTTTCATGTTGGAAGAGTCAGATCAAATCTGCTTTAAAGACTCAAGTCAAAGACAAGTCGGGGGTCTCTGGAGGGATGTGATGCAGAGTTTCACGCGTGGAGGAAGAGAGATATTTTTAGATCATTTCCTTCATTCAAATGAATTGATTTCATCTAAGAATTGGTTCCAGTTCTTCTCCGTAGGTCTTTTCTGTTCTGTTGCTAATTTGATAACAGCCCTGAGAGACAATAAATCACTCTGCTCTCCAAATATAATTATACATCTAATGTTTCTCACCGCAGGCTGCTAAATGCAGCCATCTGACGGGTCCAGTGTTTTCTTTCTTCCCTCGGAAAAACGTATTTTAAGTCCTCTTTTGTGCCACATCATTACAGATTATATGAAAGTCTGAGTATAGCTTTGGTCTGTGCGCTCCAGCTGCTCCTCATGCCTACAGAGGACATGAACATGGGACACTTCCACAGAGGATGTCCAAGTTTAGAGGACGGCTGGCAGCTTAAAGCTGTGAAACATTCCAGTCTTTTCAGTCAAATCACAAAAAACAAAAACTGTCATTAACTGCTTTATTTGACATCATTAAGGAGAAGACAGTGTCCCATCAGCAGACAGGGTTCAATCAGTCAATCAGTCCTCATGAGACTGCAGAAGAAACATTTGCTGCTGAGCTGGTAGACGTACTGGAGGCCTCTGTTGCGTTTCCACCTCAGGCCATGAAGCCCTTCATTGTCCCGGTCCTGCTGCCGGCCCGTCCGGTCGGTCGGCCGGCCGAGCGGTTTGTTTGTGTTGTGTTGTGTTTTGTTTGCCCCCTCGCCTCTGGGTGACAATTCACACTCTGCCGCGAGTTCAACTCCAGGGCAGTGTCCCCGTCTCTGCAAGTTCATTAGCATGGCTCCAAGTGTGTCCAGCGCTGTGATTTCCTGCTGACTGTTTCACTGTGTTCACATTCAGCCCGTCGCTGCGCCTGTTCAGGTCTCACATTATGAAATCAGTTCCTCACCTTAAGACAGTGTTTTCACGTTAAAACCAGCCACCGCGACCGTTCTTCTCATTTGTTTTCCTTTTGGCTGCTTTGACCAATCAGTGTTTCTGATTTTCCACTTACAACGGTGTAAGCGTGTATTTGTTCCTGAAGCCTCTTGGTGTACTCGAGGCCATTAGAAAAAAAGGGAGCACTTCACTCCGACAAGGGAACAGATTGCCTTTTCACTAAGCGCTCGCAGGAAGCAATCAGACAGAAAATTGCTGTGGAAAATTGCTCGTTCTGAGTGACTGAGCAGTAAACGCCGTCCCCGTCCGGGGCGCACATATGCTCCAACAAGTGAGTGGGCGAGCACATAAATGGGCGAGTGACCCTCTGAATGGACAGCACTGTGGCTGATGGTGACACGATAGTTGCCGGGTTATCAGGGCACTCTATCACCAGTTCCTGGTAGCATTAAATGACAGCGGTTGTTCGGGAACATGGTGTGCTTCAGCTGCCAGACGACTCAGAAGTAAACTGAAACCACCAGGATGTGTTTGACAGTTTTTGTCTTGTTCGCTTTGGCCACGTTCAGACTGAGGAGGTTTGTAGAAATTTATTCAGACTCCTGTAATCTATGAAATGACCATAACACTACCTAATAATCTGTTTTTTAACAGTTTTTCAGGAGTAAATAGAATCTTTCAGAAGAAAGTAGTTTGGAGTGATTTCAGTTGCCAGTTCCATGAAAATCAATCTGAACCACAATATAGAAAATTAGGACTAACTTTCTTGATCTGCACCGCCCCTGTTCTTCAACAGATCTTCGGGTCTCCAGGCCTCTGATCGTAGCCGGTTTCCCAGAAAACACCACGGGGGTGGTGGGTGGTCAGGTGAAGATGGTGTGTAAAGTCCACCGGCCAGCGTCCACCAAGGTGCAGTGGCTGAAGACAGAGTCCAGTGCAGCTGGACGGAGCCAGGCAGGACCGCCTCGCCTCAGGGCTCTGACGGTGAGGACAGATACGAACCGTTTGAGACTTCCTGTTCTACTCTGTGTGGACGGTGTTTGCTTCTGTCCTCATCCTATTAAAAGGATGTTAAAATGATCTGTCCTCCATGCAGGCACTGCAGAGCAACGCGTCCAAGGTGAACACACTGCACCTGTCCAACATCACTCTGGAGGATGCAGGCGAGTACATCTGCATGGCTGAGAACACCCACGCAGGACAGACAGTACAGGCCATGCAGTCGGCGTGGCTGGAGGTCCTGCCAGGTGAGACGCTCCATCGTGACGCTGAGTTTCTGTGCCATTCAGGTGTCATTTGTATGACAGTTTCATCCAAAGAGCCCCTTGTGACTTTTAGCCCAAATACCACAAAGATTTATCATCTGCAGGACCATGTGACCATTCATCCATTACACTGTATCACACTATTTCATAACATCAACTGTTCTGCTCCACAGGTACCATCATTGCCCAGACTGTGGACCTGCCTGCTGCTGAAATCCCTCCAGGTACACTGACCTCATTACCATAATGGAATAGTCTGTGGGCAAATGTGGGAACATTCTTTCCTCCTAAATTCTGAATTCAAGACATAGTTTCAGTCCTTGTAATTGATTGAAAAGACTTGAAATATGGACGATCCAGGTTTAAAGTGTAAACCTCTGTAACCAGAGATGACAGTGCAGACTGTTAAGGATGGTCTGGCGGCCATCTGTGTCCTCCTCCTCAACTGGGAATGAACTCCTCTCCTCCCTTCGCTCACTTAGATCTCCAGTGAACCTTCACCGCCCCTCAGATTTACTCTGCCTCTACTGTCACACTGCAACATGTTCATTAGCTTCAGTCTCTTCCTCCACGTTTCTTTTATGCTTTTCTTTTTGGAGTGAGCAGTGAAAGGAGGGAGTTTGCAGTGTTAGGAGGAGGAGGAGGAGGGCTAGGTCTCCTGGTCTCCATGGTAATTTCATTGTGTGTGTGTTTGTGAGGGGGGGGCAGGAGATAATGGGGTTGAAGAGCTGAAGGTCATAGTTGAGGGGGTGGCTACTTGCTTTAGAAGGGAGATGAAGGAATAAACTGCCGACTGGCCGGTGTGGTGATGTGAGTCAAAGAGTAAAAGAAACGGAAAAAGAAGGAAAAGAGAAAGAAAACACAAAAGACAAAGCTGAGAGAAACAAGAGGAGACAAAGTGCAGCTGAAAAGGAAACATGTCCCCCGCCGCAGCATGCTAACACCTCGCGTGGTGATGTTTCAACAGATGTTCTTGAGGATCTGAGTGAAGACACCACAGAACATCTTCTGTTGGAGCCGGGAAACATCCTGAAGCTGCGCTGCGACCTGAACACCCGACCCGGGATGGCCGTGAACTGGTACAAGGAGGGAGGCCGGGTTCTGCCCACGCCCCGCATCCAGATCCGCGGGACCGTCATGGAGATCACAGATGTAACATATGAGGATTCCGGCGTATATGTTTGTGTTCTCCGGGGAACCAAAGAGCCAGTGAGGAACTTCACCATCACTGTGGCAGGTAAGAAAACTAACAGTGGTTTAAGTGTTTAAAGATTTCATCAAGCCCTCATGTGGTTAACAAGCTAGCATTTTCAGTCAATTAATTGGTTTATTGTCAACAACAAGTTAATCTGAATAGTTGGTGAGTTGCTTACAAAGATTCACTGGTTCCAGCTTCTAAAATGAATATTTGCTACTTTTCTTTGTCATATATGATTATCTTTACATTTAGAACTGCTGGTTTGGGTCTTAGGATTGTGATGGACTTCATATTTCCTTCATTTGTCATGTTCTTAGACTCCCTGGGGTCAGGGGATGATGACGAGGATAATGGCTTGGAGGACTCATCGGCCGAGATCGAAAACGACCAGGTTTACTTCTCCAGAGGTGTGATGTCGTTTGCTTACTTCAGGAATTAGTCCAACTCAACCCGGCTTGAGCATTCTGGCTAAAGGCTTATTGGGTTTCTTTGTCCATTCAGGTCCATACTGGACCCACACCCAGCGTATGGAGAAGAAACTGTACGCTGTTCCTGCAGGGAACACGGTGAAGTTTCGCTGTCCGGCCATGGGCAGCCCCATGCCGAGCATCCGCTGGCTCAAAAACGGCCGTGAATTTAGAGGAGAGCACCGCATCGGAGGCATCAAGGTGAGGACGGTGGCCGTCTGTTTTCTCCTGAATTTAAAGCTTGATGATGATCATCTGGGTGATGCTTGAGTTTTAAGTTCAGCCATTAGATGTTTGTTTGTGCTTTTTGTTGTCACTCTGATCGTAAAGTGACACTGGAGACATTTTGTGTTTCTTTTGGTTAGCTGAGACACCAGCACTGGAGCCTGGTGATGGAGAGCGTTGTGCCTTCAGACAGAGGAAACTACACCTGCGTGGTGGAGAACAAATATGGCTCCATCACTCACAGCTACGTCCTGGATGTCCTCGGTAAGACCTGGATGTGGGGAGGCTGTGTGAAAGTGTGTGTCTGGGATTTTTGTCATTTTTGCATTGGGTGTGTCACATCATATGTCACAGATACAGATTGAATTATTGAACTGAAAGGCTAAAGTAGACACGAGAGTCTTCTTTAAACCTGAATTTCAGTGCTTTATGATCTGGCTGACTGTATTCTCAGCAGCAGTAACGGCAGTTCTTAGTCAGCACTTGTGGAAAACGCGTCATGCCTTCAAATAAAAGCCTCCAGCTGGAGGGAGGGGATGACTGGGGGGGTGAGCAGAAGGTGACGGGCGCCTGGAGATCGAGGAGGGCTGCGGTTTGTTTGTTCATTTGTTTGCTGCTCGTCCACCACGGGGTCAGTTTCCGTCCCCACTGACGGGGGGAGAAGACTAACGAGACAACTAACGAGATCAGAGAGCGAGAGTAACTGCAGATCAAAGAGAGCCTGGCTGACAAAGAGCCACGCTAATAGAACCGATTTTCATCTCAAAATGGCATTTCCTGCTCTCTTGCCAGCATTCAAATACAGTATAGGTGACAGCGACAACTGCTGGACATTTTTAGGCATCTGTTTGCAAATCAGTCATGTTTGCCAGTTGTTCAACGGCCAAATATCTGGATGTTTTTGTCCAGCCTTTGTGGACTCCTGGTGAGACAGATATTTGACAGATCCATTAAATCCCTGCGTTAAACTGTTGAACCGAAGAAATTCTTTTAAGCTCTAGAGTGTAATGTTATCCTTCACCTGTGCAAGCTTTGCTCATCCCCCTCTGATTTCTCCAAAACACAGAGCGTTCCCCACACAGGCCCATTCTGCAGGCTGGTCTGCCAGCCAACACCACAGCAGTGGTGGGCAGCGACGTCCAGTTCCACTGTAAGGTCTACAGCGACGCCCAGCCTCACATTCAGTGGCTCAAACACATAGAAAGAAACGGCAGTCGCTACGGTTCTGATGGGACGCCCTATGTTCAGATCCTCAAGGTTGGTGACTTTTAACAGGGGTTTTAATAAGTACCAACAGATCCTGAGGAAAAACTTCAGGAAATGTCATCATTTGTCACTTTGTAAATTGCTTCTGTGCAGCTAGCTTTAGCTGTACGATATGAACTCTACAGGAGATGCTGTCAGTCAAACTTAAGCTAAACTGTTACAGACCTGAATTTCCTGAATTTTAATACAGTTACAAACTGATTCCCCATCAAAAACGTGCTGACAAAGTTAATTATTTTGATAACCAACATCAACAACTGTAAAAGCCTCCAGTGGAACTTTTAAGTCATGATGGTCGGTTTATACTAACTGTTTATGTTGCTTTTTCTACATCTGTGTTGTGCAGACCGGCAGTCTCAACATGTCAGAGGTGGAGGTGCTCTACCTGTCCAAGGTTACCATGGAGGATGCAGGAGAGTACACCTGTCTGGCTGGAAATTCAATCGGATTTGCCCACCAATCTGCCTGGCTTACCGTCATCTCAGGTAAGCAATGAACAGAAGCTACAGGATTCATTCAAGTAAGCTGACAGAGTTAAACGTGAAGATATGTCCGCTCTGCTGGCAGCAAGATCTTAGCAAGTGATATCTGGGCACTGATGAACTTGAACATCACTATATGTAGATTTGGTTTGTCACTTCCCATGTCACATGTTCCCTCTCTTCCTCCTATAGAAGAGGAAGCAGCAGTCACCATGGAGACCATGGAGACCAAGTACACCGACATCATCATCTACGCCTGTGGTTTCCTGGCTCTGATCATGGCCATCATCATCGTGGTGTTGTGTCGGATGCAGGTCCACCCCAGACGGGAGCCGTTTGACGCCCTCCCTGTCCAGAAACTCTCCAAGTTCCCTCTTCGCAGACAGGTACAAGGCACAATGCATCATGGGAACTTGAGTTGGTCTTCTCAAGCGGCTGCTTTGGCAAACTGCAGACAATGACTGAAGGCCAGGGTGGGCTTGAAAGTTCACACAGAGTGTTGTCTGACCACGTTTGAAGGGGAAAGTGTTTATAGCTGTTTGGAAAAAAGGCCAAAGGAACGGTTCCCGAAAGGTGGCAACTAAACACTCTGCATCTCTTCCTTCAGTACTCGGTGGAGTCCAACTCGTCAGGGAAGTCCAGTGCGTCGTTGATGAGGGTGGCTCGCCTCTCGTCCAGCTGCTCCCCCATGCTAGCTGGAGTCATGGAGTTTGAATTGCCCTACGACCCAGACTGGGAGTTCCCCAGGGAGAAGTAAGTTATCTGCAATGTAGAACCACTTCTGTCATCAAGATGTAAATGATGAAAGACTATGGCATAGATGAAATTACACCTACTCTGAAATGGTTATGAAAGAGATGAGTTTTGAAATGTTGAGCCTCAGTAACAGATTTAACATAAAAGCTCTGCCCCTGCAAAGACAGTATTTCTTCGCTAAGCTCAGTTTGGCTTCTGGGATCCAGATTCATTTGAACACTGTAGCGTCATGCAGGGACCTAAAAAGAAACAAGCCCGCAACCCATTTTTGGCTCTACCCAACCTATGTTTTAAGAAACCAGAGCCCCAAATTATGGATTTGTACAGTTTTCATTTGGACATTCTTATTTTGACTAACTTTCACTTTTCCTCTCTCTAGTTTAACATTGGGCAAACCTCTAGGAGAAGGCTGCTTCGGTCAGGTGGTCAGGGCTGAGGCCTACGGCATTAACAAGGACAGTCCGGATCAGGCCACCACTGTGGCAGTCAAGATGCTCAAAGGTAGGACAGCCATGAAGAGGACACAAAAGCACCTCGAGAGATTTGCTAAAGTCTGCTGTCTGTGGGACGTGGTTTTCTAAAGATCTATTTTCCCTCAGATGATGCCACAGACAAAGATCTGGCAGACCTCATCTCAGAGATGGAGCTGATGAAGGTGATGGACAAACACAAGAACATCATCAACCTGCTGGGAGTCTGCACACAGGATGGTGAGTTTCTGAGTTATGACTATTCTTCTTGTTTTATTTCTACGCAGCATGTCCTGCTTCACGTGAGGATTCACGTGAAAAAGTTGGATTTCTGTCAGTTCGTCTCAGTCAAGACAAACTAAAGGTCTTCTAGGCTCTCAAGCCGAAGATTAGAGGAATGATTAAAGTACAGTTTCCTCTTTGTTAACGCTACTTATGACACAAACACACACTCCCTTGTTTTGGTAGAGAAAACAAAGCCTTTCCTTTACCTCCCTCCTAAACCCCCTTTTTATTGTAAATCACAACCAACCAACCTAATTTAGTGAGTGTTACAACGATGGTGGTCCCGAGCCTGGAGGCTAAAACAACAATAGAAAGAACCCCGTCCTTCATCTTGTTTGTGTTTCCCCCAGGCCCTCTGTATGTGCTGGTGGAGTATGCATCCAAAGGCAGTCTGAGGGAGTACCTGCGGGCCCGGAGACCCCCAGGCATGGACTACACCTTTGATGTGACCAAGGTGCCTGAAGAGCAGCTCACCTTCAAAGACCTGCTTTCCTGCGCTTACCAGGTCGCCAGGGGGATGGAGTACCTCGCCTCTAAAAGGGTACGTTCAATTTAAGGAGCTGTAGTAGAAGAAGAAGAAGCTGAATCTCTGGTGACTGTAAATCAAGAGTTTTATGGATGCAAGAGGCAGCAAGAGGAAACTTGTCAGGAAACTAAGATTCAGGGATGAAAAGGTTTGATTTATCCATCAGCTGACTGACAACTATTTAGATGAGCGATGATGTGAAGATCTGCTGCTTTTCTCTGGTTTATGTCAGCAAACAAAATATCTTGCATTATATATTGTAAAACTGACAAAATAAGACACACTGGGTTCTGGTTTGGGTTCTTCTTTGTGCTCTTGGGTGGAACATTTATATTGCGAGCCTCAACCTCCTGAGGACATTTCTGTATCATCAGACCTCATTACAGTAAAATGTGTCCATGTTCCTGGGCAGGAAATACAGCCACAAAATGAAAGCTGGATAGTAAGAAGCTCAACATTTGTAGACTACATGCTGTCTAAGCCCTGGGGGGGCTGTAATTTCAGCCGCTTGGTGTTGACTTAAGGGAAATTGTGAGTAGGATTGAGTTCTTGTGTAATTCAGAGTTTTTGGATTTGGCCGCTTGGCCTTCAGATGGATGAGTTCGGTCCAGGCGGGTCTGGCACTCCGGTCTTCCCCTTCTCCTTTTTCTCTATGCGATCCCCCGTCTCTCTCGCCATCCTCTGTCTGTTCCTGTCTTTCTTTTATTCCCATCCCCACCCCCCATGTTTCTTTTCCTTTCATTTACCCAGCATGCTCTCTGTCTGTGTGCTTCTCATCAACACATCTCTTTGTCTGCCAGCCGGTGTCTCAGACAGGCATTCCTGAACAGAAAGCTGCTGCAGCTTCAGTCCTGTTTACTCTTCTCCATCCATCTGTCCGTCCCTCCATCGCAGGGCTTTGTCCTTTTTAGCGCTGCCATAAATCTGTTAGCAAACAGGCAGCAGAGCCGTCGTCTGGGTGTAGGCATCAGGTTTCTGGCTATACGGCCTCCTAAGAATGCAGGAGCCTGAAACTAACCCTCCATTATGGGGAGACCCACAAACCAAGACAGGTTCATTTCGCACGTCCCCACAAATCCCACGTCTATTTCGAATGAAAACCAAAATAAACTTAATGACATCCATTCAATGTGGGCAAACAGTGCCTTTCTTTTTTTCCTCCCAAAGGGTTGTTTTTACTTCAAACTGCACAGTTTCTATATAAAGACATTTTAATTTTGTTGCGCTGACTAAAATGAGGCACTGTGTGTTGACTTAAGACTCCTGAGTCTTTTCATTTTGGGAGAAAATCTGCAATGAATCATTTCTACCCCCCCACCTCCATGTTTTTACATGAACGCTGCAAAACCACGTCCTGGAACAGACGAGGACATCTTGTGTCACAAGTCTAAATTCAACAGAGCGTTTGATGATGAAGCTGAGTTCAAGCCTCTTGTTCAGCCAAAGCTGTAGAGAGACTGGTGTTAAAAACAATACAACAAAAAAACAATTCATTCAGCCAAGTCAGACATTAAATCCCTGAGTCCACTAACAAGGACCACATCAACTTTTTGCTAATCTTGTAATCTGGAGGCCCAGCAGTTGGCCGTAAGGTCACTTCAGGGTTTTGTGTCAGTCTTTAATTCTCTCTTCTCTCTGCAGTGCATCCACAGAGATTTGGCAGCCAGAAACGTTTTGGTGACGGATGACAACGTGATGAAGATCGCTGACTTTGGCCTGGCCAGAGGAGTCCACCAGATCGACTACTACAAGAAAACCACCAACGTGAGTGATGCTTCCCGGCAGCCTGTTTTCAGGAATCACTTTTCGCTCCTGCAGCTTTTCAGTGGAGAACTTTGTTTTCCAGCCGTTGACAAGTGTCTCCTCTTAACTCTCCACATTTGAACGCAGTGAAAATGTTTGTGCTTGAAAATATTCATGTGACTTATTGATCTGAAAGTAGAGGAAGTGTCGTAGATTTAAGTGCTAATCAACTGCTGATCCACACAAACATTCTCCCTCAGGAATCAATGAGGTATCATATTAATATCAATCAAACTGTATCTTCCTGCCAAGATATTTGGATTGTTCAAAGGTTGAAGTGAAGCTGGCTCTTTGTAAAAACGCCAGCCCAGTCTTCTCCTCAGCCAGGTTCCTCCTGCGTGGCTCCTCTCACAGCTTAAATACTCCTGAAGACAGATGTCTGATGTTCTCCTCTGATTGGCAGCAGGCCTAATGGGACTTAATTAGAAAAGAGGGGAGGCAAGGAGGGAGGAGCAGGAGGAGGATTGTGAGGGAGGAATGAGCGAGTCAAGAGTCTGAATTTGGTTGAAAAACAGTGACAACGTGTTGAGATGAACAGTGTGTTGTGATGGTACATGGAGGTGGAGCTCTAATGTGTTGGGGTCTGCTCTGCAGGGACGGCTGCCGGTGAAGTGGATGGCACCAGAGGCCTTGTTTGACCGAGTCTACACCCACCAGAGTGACGTGTAAGTCTAACTTCTCAGATACTGAAGCTGCTGCAGGAAAAAGATGATGAGATGTTCAAACTCCTCAAAATTCAGACACCTTTGGTTTGTTTTCTGTGTCAAAGTGCTTTTCGCTGAGTCAGTTATTTCCCCTGCCGTCCTTTCCTGTTTTGTCTTGTCGAAACCATTAAAACCGGATTAAATATCTGCTGCTGTCTGTGCTCAGGTGGTCGTTTGGGGTTCTGATGTGGGAGATCTTCACGCTGGGCGGCTCACCGTATCCTGGTATCCCTGTTGAGGAGCTCTTTAAGCTGCTGAAGGAAGGACATCGCATGGACAAACCCTCCAACTGTACACATGAGCTGTAAGTAGAAAGTCCTCTTTGTTCAGTGGCCTTCATCATGAACGGTTAGCAACCATACATGTCTGCCCTACACGAGCCAAAGAGTCTGTCTGTAGTCTTGATGATGTTCTTGGCTTGAAGTAGCAGTGAACGTGTCTCTGAGCTGACAGTGTAAAGCATTGCTGTGTCTGCTGTGTTCTTGTCTGTGCAGCTACATGATGATGCGTGAGTGCTGGCATGCTGTTCCCACCCAGAGACCGACCTTCAAGCAGCTGGTGGAGGAGCTGGACAGAGTGCTGCTGTCCATCTCTGACGAGGTGGGCTTCACACACACATCCATGCACACAGGTTTTCCTCCTCTCTTTCACAATCTGCTGTCCAGATGTCCTCAGTGTGGACAGCAGAGTCCGGGGTCTATAAACCCCAAACAACAAAACAAAACCCAAACTGTTTGGCTGCAGCGTCCAAAGTGCTGAAATTTCAGAGCAGCATTTCTCACCAGACGTCATCGCCGGCAGATTGGTCAGCAGTTCATGTGATTGATTAGTTGGTTCTCTAGTATTTCTTGGCTTCAAACCGACCAAACTGTTGGTCTCCATAACGATGCGGTGGCAGCACTTTTCTCCATCTGCATCTGTTTTGCAGTGGACACCATTAAATGAACAGCATGTTCAATCTAACAGCCTTTCAGTCTCCACCGCTGTTTTCTGCCAGTTTAACAAACATCTCTCTGAGGCACACCAACATTTCTCTAATTTCTGGACTTCCTGTCTCCCCACAGTACTTGGACCTGTCCACACCCTTCGAGCAGTACTCGCCGTCATGCGAGGACACGTCCAGCTCCTGCTCCTCCGACAACGACTCTGTTTTTACCCACGATGCCTTGTCCACCGACCCCTGCCTCCTGGGCTACCAGGATGTGCGCTCCCGGATAGACGCGAAGACAGCGCTCCGATAGACACTCGACTGAAGGCACCCACCCAAACTCAGACATGAAGACAACAAAGGGGAAACACTACATAATGTAACATCAACTGGCAGCCATACTGAAGGTCCACAGTTGCATTTCTGAAGTTTTTATTGTCATTAGGTTTTGGTTGGACCTCCACTGTGGCACCGGACAAAGCCGTCAGATACCGACGGGCACGTCCGCACACACGAACATCCACACACACGTGCATGCACGTGGAGCACTGAGGCTTCGTTACCTGATGAAGGTTTGGAGGAAAACGTTTCATCGTGGGCAGAAGAAAAGAGGACAAACAAAAATGGTACTTTGGACTATCGGTTCTGGCACTGTGCCCAAGAACAGCGGTAACGCTGGAAAACTACGGCGCTAAACTCAACCGACGTGACCCTGGTGGTGAAAATGCTTCAGAGAAGCGACGGACAATGACCTCCTCACACAAACTCAACCCAAAACAAGGGCCTGAAACCTCGCTGATAAAGACATTTTTAACGAAAAAGATTTATTTTGCTATGATAAAAAAGAAGAAACTGATTGTTAAATATAAATCTCTTTATATAAGATTATTTTACTTTTGTGTTGCTTATTTAAAAAGAAAACGGTCTTAAATCTCAGGATCTCTTGTGCTTAGACGTTGCTGTAGTGGCAGCAAAGTGCCTGAATTTATGATTCCTGTGAATATATTAGAATATTAAAATATTGTATGTACATATCAACAACAGAAAGACGATTGCCTTTTATAAATTATTCTGAATGACACAAAAATGAAGGTTATTGGAGGTGACAGGAGAGAGGAATTATCCAGTATTTCAAGTGCCAAACCTGTCACAGTTCATGTCTTTGTGTTCAGGCTTCATTCCAAAATACCAGCAGATTCAATTTGGGCTTCATGAGCCCGAATGTAAATACAGAATTAAAGAAGTTTCTCAGAAATCAGTAGATGCTGTTAAAAACTGGTCTGCATCAGCAACTTTGTCAACATTTTGGAAAAAGCAGCCTGTTTCTCGAATCAAGACTGACTGAGAAACACAAGCTCCTCAATTCCCATCGACAGCTCAAACCTCAAGTCTATGTGGTCAAGAAGTTATGGATGGAGCCTTTAAAGATGGTTTAAATTTGGGAAATTTTGGAATGAAAGCCTCCATTTGTAGTAAACTGCTTCGACCTCCAGGCCAATGAAACAATTTGTGGTTAAATACCAGAAGGAGCCCAGTTCTTGTTGCTGTTGTTGGACGAAAACCACCAAAACTTTTTAGCTCTCACAAGCTGTGAAGCATTTCTGAAGTAATAAAAGGAGTTTTCAAAGACCCAAAGGTCACGAGATGAACTCATTTAACGTAGAAACAAGCACGTAAACATCCAGGCTTCACCTGGTCTTCCTCCAACAACGGCTTCGTTCTTTCAGTCTTTGCCTACATGATGGCTTTGTCAGAGACAGTGTGTCCAGGGTGAGACTCGTCCTCAAAGGAGGACCGGCGATTCAGCATGGGGACTCTGTTGGGGAGCTGGCCCAAGCCCACTGTCACTGCTGACAAGGAGAGGAGGGCGGGGGGCACTGAATGTGAAAGCCAGTGTGATTGATTTCAAATAGCAGAGAAGGGGGAGGGACCCTCCTTTGTCTGCCGTAACCCTTCACCCAGCCCAATCTGTTGGCGAGGGGTCCTCAGGTCCGCAGCCTGGCTGGACAATGAAGGCTTTGCAGGCTTAATGGGTGTGACTACGGACCAGAGGGAGCTCTGGGGGGGTGGCTTGGGCTTGTGTGCAAATGAAGAGGCTCTTATTATGGTAATGTCTCCTCTTCTCTCCCAAATGCCCCTATCTTTATCCCCACGGCCACCATCTTTTAAATTACAAATCTTAATTCAGATTCGCCACCAGGACCAGCTGCAGAAAATTCCCCTGTGGGGTAAATATCGAGTCCCAGTCCACCTCCGGATCCGACCACAGCAAAACAATTGAGACGCAGACAAAATAACCACTGACAGTTGTGTGGAAGCAGATTTCCACAAGAGATCAGATGTATGATGTTTTTCCAGATCTCCGATCCATCAGAGGTTTGGAACGTTTGCACGTTGAAATGCAGATGAAAACCTTTGATGTGAAACTGAAAATCACAGATTTTGTTGTTATAAACGGCTGAGCTCATATCCTCCTTCATCTGGCTTCACCTCCAGTTTCTCTCTGGTCCTTCTTTCTCTCAAATGTTTGGAGGGTTTGATTCCAAAAAGCTCTAATTGTTCATCCAGTCACCTTCCCGTCAGTCATCTTTACATTCCAGTTATCTGCTCGATCAGCAACATTTCCTCAAGAGAATTATTTTAGAAATATCTAATTTATTTGTTCATTGTTTTGTTTTTATATGAAATAAAGTATAATTTAAAATAAAAAAAATGTGTCTGTGTTTTTACGTATTTCTGAAAGATTTTTACATTTTTGCATTTCCTGTCTGTTTCTATGGTTGGACGGATGGATGGATGAATGGATGGATGGATGGATGGATGGATGGATGGATGGATGGATGAATGGATGGATAGACGGGTGGATGGGTGGATGGATGGGTGGATACTAAGAGTCTGACGTCTTTAAGCAGCTCCAGAAAGACGACAGACAGGAAAGTGTTGATTCTTCTTGTGTGTTCTGATAAATGAATAAATTTGAATTTTTAAATTTGTCAGTTTCAAAGAAAAGCAGCAGAAGCAATAAAAGCAAAAATGAAGGCGAACAGGAGAGAAAGAAAAGTGAGAGAGACGAAAGACAGACGAAGAGATGGAGGTCAAAGGTCAAGAGGAGGGAGGAGAGGGCAGCGCTGATCCCAGCCAGTATGGCCGTTTGAAGTGTGTGTTCCTTCACAGTGTCTGTGAGTGTGTTTGTGTGTGCTATCTCCTGTGTTCATGCTGTGTGGTCTCTTCCTGTGTGTGTGTGTCAATATGTGTGTGTGTCTCTTATCTTTCATGTATAATAAATCTTGATCACCCAGACAGACTCTCTGAGCTCCTCCTGCAGGAGCTGATAAAAGTCTGAGGAGTGTGTGTGTGTGTGTGTGTGTGTGTGTGTGTGTGTGTGTGTATAAGTGTGTGTGAGTGTGTCTGTGTGTAGAAATGTGTGTCTGCGTATAAGTGTGTGTGTATGTGTGTGTGTGTGTGTGTGTGTGTGTGTGTGTGTGTGTGTGTGTATAAATGTGTGTCTGTGTCTGTGTATAAGTGTGTGTGTCTCTGTGTGTGTATAAATGTGTGTCTGTATAAGTGTGTGTGTGTGTGTGTGTGTAGGTGTGTGTGTGTGTGTGTGTGTGTGTGTGTGTGGACATGTCATGGACACCTCTAGCTGGTGAGTCTCCTCGTTTTTGCGTCCTCGTCTTCTTTTTGGACAAGCAGCAGATCACAGGCTGGAGTCCACAGCGTCACAGCGTCACAGCTAACGAATGGACAGAATGACGTTAAAGTGACATCTGCTAAACAAATCTAAATCTGAATCTGCTGCGTAAACAGATTCACACCAAAAACAAAAAAGACGTCAAGTCAAAAGCTCATTCTGAGGTTGTAGACTCGCTGCAAGATGGGACGTGACGCCGGGCCTGAAGGTGTTCTTCACACATGTTCTGTGAGGACGGACACGCATTTGAAGACAATCACTGAACAGAAACACGAAGAGTCTGCAGGACCCTTTAAGGTCTGAACCAGGACTGAGTCCAGGACCGAGGTGGTAAAGAACCAACACAGTGATACTTCAGTACATCAGCGTTTACGCCGGAGGCACACCTGGGCTCACAGTAAACCCTATGAGGTTTACGAACACACACACGCACACACACGCACACACAGAGCTCCTATCTCCACAGTACAGTCTGTTCAATCTGTTGCGGTTGCTTAACTCCAGATAGTGTGTGTGTGTGTGTGTGCGTGTGTGTGTGTGCTCAGCAAACTCTCAGCTGACCTCGTATCATGAAGGAAACAGTTGAGGTCACTGAATGTTTGTCTTCACCTGAAGGTAAAGTATGCGATTGATGCTGGTCTCTGTTTGAGGTTTAAAGCCACGTCCTCTGTCCACCATGAGACTGTCACTGTCAGCTCTGAGACAGTGAGACACATTCCAGAGACACTTCCAGTCAATCCCGGCGTGTGTTTGTTGAATCAACAACACTTATCTTCACGTGGTGAAATTCAATAATGAAAGAATCACATTTGTTCTGAAGACACTGAGACGAGACGCTTTGATCCTGAATGAGGGAAAACAAACTGTCCCGCTGACAGCGTCCGTCTCGTCTCCTCTACTCGTCATCCTCCTGACGCTCCAACAGCAACACACTCTTATCTCCAGCAGCCTAAATATTTAAGGTGAGCTGTGCCAAAACTGGCACCAGATCAGCTCCAAACAGCCTCCCAGGTACACAGTCCCTGATTGGCTTGAAGCTCGAAGCTCAGGGAGACATTAAGAGACCAAAAGGAAGACAGAAAGCATCTTCAGACTCGTGGAAGAGACACAGAGAGACGTTTCAAACACAAGCAAGAGGTCGTCACTGATCATACCTTCAAACCTGCTCGTTCAGGTGACGAGCGCCTGCCCGCCTGCCCGCCTGCCCTCTGACGCCTGCTCTGGTTTGAAGTTTTCTTCAGCGTTGGTCTGAAACATAAGAGTGAAATTGGAAAGGAGGATTAACAGGAAGTAATCAGATTACTCTTTTCATGTCACATTCCTTTTACAGCTCAGTTACTCAGTTACATTTTCAAATAATCAGTTACTGCTGACGTTTCACTTCTCACCAAAGGTCAACGGTTTACGCTCCAGCCAGCAAAACCAGCCGTACTGGTGTTGTCCCAGTGGGTCAAACACACATCGTCCTCTGGTTCGTCCTCATCGTTGTTTCATTTTCTCCTGGAAAAGAAAAAAACAGTTTGAAACTCTAATTATTTTAGTTTTTACTGCACTATAATGCTAACGCTAACCAAGGCTACTGGTTTGCTTTTCTTGTCTACATGTGAGGATGCTAACTGTAGCTTTAGCATTGCGTCATGTTTATAAGCACCGTGTGTTTAAATCCAATCAGCGTACTGATTAATTGAAAAGTGTCAGCGGGTCTCTGCAGGGTTCAGTATGACGGACTGGAGGAGGTCTGGGTTCTGCTGGTTTACATCAGGCTGCTTTTGGGTTTTTTTTTTAGAGATCAGCAGAACCACGAACGATCTGCAATAAACTCCACACATGAAGCAACTCGTCTGCTTATCACTGACCAAAGATTAACTGCAGCACCCTGAACCCTGGACCAGGAGCGCACACACACACACACACCCTCACCCCATGTGCATGCGTGCGTGTGTGCGTGTGTGTGCAGGGTCCAGTGCTGTCTTTATCTGTTGACCTGCGGAAGTATTTGTGATTGTGTCCACACACACAGTGAGTGATAAGGACAGGAGGACAGAGTGGACGCAGGATGTGGAGTTAACACTGAGACAACAGGAGAGCAGCTCATCACACCGAGAAGCAGCCAAACACAACAGGCGGATCCATGCTGGACTCTGCTGATACTGTCCCCAACAGACCAGGTCCACCAAGGACCTCGTCCTCTGAACTGATACAGATCAGACGGACCGGACTCAGCGTCTCTCTGTAGGACACGACTGCTGATCACATGACTCCCACACACACCATACATCCACAGGCCTTTAGATCTGGTGGTCCAGCTGATCTCCTCACCGCCATGAGCGTAGAAACAGCCCCGAGATTGATCAGTCCACGCTGAATCCAGTCACAGTGAACACAGACTCATCAGACTCCTGAGGGCAGCTGATGATCAATCCTAAAAACAGAAAAAGAAGAAACAGGAAACCTGAACATGGAGTTAATCAGAACATGAAGCGAGCAGCTGCTGAAGCTCCAAGACTGATCACTGACCAGCAGACCGAACGTGACTTCAGTCGTTTACGTCGACGCGTTTGGATTTTTAACATCGCACACGTCAAATGTCACCTTTGTCTCCACCTGCTGGCTAAAAACAGCTTTCATTTTGAAAAAATGTTTCGCAATCACAGTTCTGGACAAACCTGATTCTGGTCTTCCGGATCCTGACTGTGTCCTCACAGACATGCAGGCTGATATTGATTGATTGATACTGATGAGTCATGAAATGAATAAATCATAAATCATTTCTGGTGTTTTTACAGCTTTAAAATGTGACAGTGTCTTTTTACAACACCAGAGTGTGTGTTTGTGTGTGTGTGTGTGTGTGTGTGTGTGTGTCTCAGATACAGTAAGATGCTCAGACTACGACAGTCTGCAACAGACCAGATCAGGTAACAGCTCGCAGTCACGGACGGCACAGCGCCCTGAAACTGTAGACACCCCCACCCGGCGCCCACGGTTCCCCCACAGGACCAAAACAGAGACAGACGGAGTGTATGGAGACACCTATGAAAGAACAGATTGAAAGAATCTCTGAGTTTCTTCTTCTCTCGCTGTAAATGCACATTAAATTCACTCTAAATGAAGTTAAGACGTCAACAGCGAGACCTCGGCTCGTCTTTCTCCTCAGATTCAGTCGCTCTAAACATCACGCAGTGACACACATAAAAAGCTCATACAGTGATATAGTTAGAGGCCCCGGCATCCTGAGCTGCACATGCAGACAGGAGGGGCCCCATACCTCCCCCCCCCCGCCCGTCTCCACTGCTGACGACTGGCCCTCCTTATTTATTGCTCTGTAATTTCTGCAGACTAATTGATTTGGCTCAGCTTTCAGGCTGCAGGGAGGCAGGAAGTCAGGCGAGAGGTTAAAGAGGGAGGAAGGAGTGTGTGTGGGAGTGTGAGAGTGTGTGTGAGTGTGCGTGAGTGTCTGTGTGTGAGTGTGTGTTGTAGAACATCTATGATGGGTCACATATTCACTGCTGGTTTGTGTGTTTGGAGGTCAATAGTACACGGAGGTACAGGTCGCAGTAATGATCTGTAAAACTGCACAAACTGTTTAAAATAAGGAAACTTGTAACTTCATCATTATTTTTGTCTTTTATTGTCATGTGACTGACAGCCGGAGGCGTCAATAGGCTAATCTCCAGCAGCTCTGCTCGCTGGTCTACCTGTGCTGCAGAAAGGTGGCCAATGAAGCCATGAACCACATGACTGCACCTGGAACAGCAGTAAATCTCCACAGAGGAAACAAACATGGACATTTCCAAAAGCAGAAACGATGACGAGACAAAGTGAAAGGGACACGTCCAACATGTGACGCTGCATCATGATGAATATCTGTCCCTGAACGTCCACACACACGTCTATTTAAGGGTGCCGTCAGTGAAAACCACTTTCTTCTGTTTCTGATGGATAAAATCATGAAAACAGCGTCAGCCGTAATAAACTGTAATTATCCTTCAAGGTCTGTCAGAGAACTCGAGCGTTCAGTCTGCAAATCGATGGTTATCATGAAAAGAAAACACGTCCAGAGCAGGAACACAGATTAAACATCTGTAATTAGGAGTGAATGGGGGACATGCGAAGACCATGTATGGTCCTTTACGCCGGGTGAAGCAGCTTTTAGCTGAGGCTCTCAGGTCCAGGTCAGAAGACCAGGGTCCAATGAAATGATCCCCAGACAACACTGAGGAAAGGTCAGAAGCTGCTGAGATCAGCCTGCCGGACCAACTGCTGTCCAGCTGCACCGTCAACAGAAGGCTTTGAGGGGAGGCTGCAGCTCACAAGGCCATGATCCCTCACTGGCTTCCCACCCATTAACGCAGCCATTGGACTGTACGACCACGTCAGAAAGCCCCTCCCCCACAGCCCTCTGATTGGCCACCTCTGAGCGTAGCCTATCGGATCGGATACAATCACTTCTTCACATTCTGACGCGATTGGACAACGCGTAGGAAACATGAACAGACTCGAACATGTCCACTTTGACTCCACAAACCTTTTCAGAAGAGGACAAATGGAAATAATGTCCACTAGGTTTTCAGCTGACGGACGCGATGCAGCAGAGAGACAGAGGACGGAGAAGGTGTGAAAGAAAAGCAGACAGCAGATGTCTTCCAGGCAGGGGGTCCGTCTCATCCCTCCCCATCCACGACCTCTCACTGGGTCTGCCTCGCTGAGTCTGTGTCAGTGTCTGTGTCTCAATGAGTCTGTCTCACTGACCTGAGCCAGGACAGGTCCAGGTTTAGTTGAGTCCAGTTAGTTTCACATTTGAACGGTTGTTGTCTTGTTTCGACTGTCTTCAGTTGTGGACGCACCAGTCGATCCCTCCGTTCTGTCCTGTTAGTCCTCTGATGAGGTACCTCGCTCACTGGTCCAGTTCCTAAAGGAGGACACAGAGGGGCAAATGTCTTAAACAAACCTGAACTGCACATTTTAAAACCCTCAGTCATTAATCTAAGAGTGCATGAAACATTGAGTCTTTGGATGATTGACGTCAGTTGTGTGACCCCTTAAAGACACGTCTTCCATGTCCACCTTAAACTAACTGAGAAGCCGTAGGAGCTTTTCAGGTTCAGCTGTGAAGTCGTCCTTAAAGAGCTGCAGCAGCTTCAGGTCGACGTGCACGAGGCTCTTTGGTGAGCAGCGCCGCCGCGACGCCTTCGCTCAGCGGTTTTTAGGAACTCTGCTTCGTGTCTGTTAGTGCTTCAGCGACCACATCACAGTCCGTCCACACATGGCAGCGAGGCCTCGCAGCCGCGACATGTGTGAGCTGCAGTAATTGATGGTGGGCGGTAATTACCCAGGCGTCACTAAGCAGGCGTGTTTGTATGTACAAAGAGTGTGTGTGAGTGTGAGTGTGTGTGTGTGTGTGTGTGTGTGTGTGTGTGTGTGTGTGTGTGTACGCTCTGTGTCTCCACAGCGTCTCGAGGTCTCTGGTCTCTCTGAGCTGCTGACAGTTCCTCATCAGACACTTCGTTGCTGTCAAAGCAGCAGAAACAAACCATCCAGCACTCATCTCTCACCCTCCTCCTCCTCCTCCTCCTCCTCCTCCTCCTCCTCTCTGTCTAAAGGGACTGTAATGTCAGGAGGACGTCAGAGCCCATGTGGACACTGTAGATGTGATCATGATTACAGCATGGATGTAAGATCCACTGCAGAATCTGTCATTTCTGCTTCTGATCCATGACAGCAAAATGTTCGTGTGTCTGACACAGAAATATTCAAGTGAAGTATAAGCAGTGGTGAAGGAAGTATTCAGACCCTTTACTACCTATCTTTAATACCACACTGTAAAAATACTCTGTTAAAAGTAAAAGTCCTGCATTGAAAATGTAAAAGTATGTGAGTGTAATCAGTAAAATGTACTTCAAGTATTAAAGTATTCAGTGCAGTTTCAGCTGCTCAACAGTTTTTTGTGTTTTAGAACTAGAAATACTTCAAGTTATTTGGTTTTCTGTGGTAAAGTAACTGAAGCTGTAGTGCAGTAAAAGTACTGTGTTTACCTCTGACATGTACTGAGAGTAGAGAGAGTGACATGACAGGAAAAGTACCTTAACTTTGTACTTCAGCAGAGTACTTGAGTACCCGAAGACAGTAATGAAGTAGATGAATGAATGAGTGAATAAATGAATGAGTGAGTGAATGAATGAATGAATGAATGAATGAGTGAGTGAGTGAGTGAGTGAGTAAATGAATGAGTAAATGAATGAATGAATGAATGAATGAATGAATGAACCTCCAGCAGCCTTCTCTCTGATTCGTCACTCTTCTCCTGAAACTTCTTTGGCTGGTTTTTGTTTTTCCGTCTCAGCTAAATATTTTAAAGATTTCACACGTTCATCCAGACGTGAAAACAAAGTTCGGAGCCGGCAGCATTTCCGTGCATCGGTCCTCCGACCACACAAGGCTCTGTCTACATGGGACGCACAGCGGGGGACTGGTGTTTTCAGCCAAAACATGAACTTTTCCTAAACTGAACCAAATGGATTTTCATACTAAACCTCAGCAGACCTTCATCACAATGAAACGTGAAGAAACGAAGTGTCTGAACATGCAGTGGTCTGCAGAAACCAGCAGAGCCAACATTTATTGTGGACACTGTGTGACCAGAACAGAGTCTTTAGACGTCTGATTAGATGTTTTAGGTCCGTCGCTCTGTAAATTCTCACTTTCTACTACACAGTGCACAGAAACGACAGGAGAGTCCAGGTCAGAGGAAGACTGTGGTCACGGTCAGCAGCAGTGAAGGATCTGTGACAGGACGGACTCTTCCTGCCCGCCATGGCACCGACGGGGCCCTGAACACACCATAAATCATCCAGAGGAGGACGTGTCCCCCGAGACCAACAGCTGGAAGAGCTCCAGAACAGAACGGCCACTAGAAACTGCTGAATGTGGTCCTGTGAGACGCAAACTCTGTCCTTTTACTTGGTCCTCTGTTCCAGGTTACTGACTGTGACTGTTATCAGCCTAATTATCAGACCTGCTCTTCCTCCTCACCACCTTCCTCACCCTCCTCACCCTCCTCCTGCAGGAAAACAGGAAGGAAGGATTAGAGCGACGCGCTGAGCTGAGATCCGGACAGGCCGGACGAATGCGCGCACACACACACACACACACACACACACACACACACACACACACAAAATCAGAATCACACATGCACGCTCACACAGTGAGAGTGTGTCGTGTCACACTGGCTACACACTCTTCACACCAACATACTTTCTCTCATTCTCTGAATATTTACCACACACACACACACACACACACACACACACACACACACACCCATTAAGTCCATTAAGTGATCATGAGCAAACAAATAGTACAAACAGCTGGAGGAAAACTGCTGGTATGGTGGATTTAATAAAACCAGTCACGGAGCGAGGACGGCGAGCAGAGTGCCAGCAAACAATGAACGCCTCAGACGGCAGCCAAGAACGCCACAGTAACGTTTACGAGCTGCATTAGAGTTCAGACCCCGTCATTATGAGGAAGAGGTGCTCATTATAGCCTTTTATGGGAGGAAACAAATAGTCTCCTGTGACTCACATTCTTGTCAAAATGCAAAGATGCAAAACGAGTGAAAAAACGGCGGGTAACACGCAAAGTTATCTTGGACAGATATCTGTGACCTTGAGAGGCGGTAATCGAGCGGAAAGGGGATGTAAAACATCCGCTGGTGGGTTTAGTGACACACACACACACACACACACACACACACACACACACACACACACACACACACACAGAGTCCCAGGCTGGCCTCTCTGGCATTATCTCATAGCCTGAGCACTCCCGCTGCCTCTGAGGTCGGCCAGCTCCACACACAGAAGCATGACGCGCATCTGCCTCCAATTAATCGGCAAATTATAGAAAAACTGCGCATCAAAAGACGTTAGTGAGGGTGGAGGAGAGAGGTGGTGCATCTACATACAACACAACCTCATATGCATTACTCTGTGTGTTTCCTCTGTAAATGTACAGTGAAATGCAGTAAAACAAAATGAAACACAGTGAAACACAGAAGAACACAGCGAAAATGCAGTGAAACACAGTTAAACGCGGTGGAAGTGAAATGCAGTGCACCACAGTGAAACACATTGAACTGCAGCAAAATGCAGTGGAAAAACAGTGGAATGCAGTGAACTGCAGTAAAACGCAGTAAACATTCTGCTGATACTGTTTGATAGTTCTTTTATAGTTTTTGTTATTTGGGGTTTTTATGAATTAAACTTCAGGCAAACAATAGACAGTTTTTTACTTCTGTGTTCGTTTATTCCATAGCTACAAACGGATCAATCAGAGTATAAATTGGTGTCGAGGGCCCCACTTCCACGTTCACAGCCACCTACTTTGCTGGGGGGCCCTTGTGACGCCTGTTGCCATGGACACCATTCAAAGCTACAACCACCACATCTATAGGCAGCTAATAACAAAGTCACATGACCTCATCCCCAAGCAGCTGGTTTCTGAGCCGTTTCTGACCGCAGAGGGAAAAACAACAGTCAGCAGGAAGCTACAGATTAGCGTTAGCTAACGGATCAATAACGTCAGTGAAAAGTAAAGTTCACGTCAGGAAGAAATAATTCCACACTGTAAAACAAACAAACAAAAAAAAACAAACCACAACACACTTTCTGCTTATTTCAAGAAACAAATCTTTCCTCAGTCCTGCTGCCTCCAGGAAATAGCCACAGCCCTGCACCGTGACTGGAGTTCTCACTCACTAACTGCCAGCGATCAGGATGAACGAGGACGTTACCTTTAGAAAGTGTTATGGACTCGAGGTCTGGCCTGTTTAAAGCCCTGCAGGTGGTGACTGACACGTTTTAGCTCTGTGTGCTCGCTGCCGAGGCCGTTCAGCGGCAAAATGAAGCTTTGAGCTCACAGAACCTGATCTGACGTGCAGCTGGACTCTGAAGGTCCATGAACCTGTTCACAGTCCAGAGTCTGAAGGTCGTCATGGTTGATCTGTCGTACGCCGTTGAGATCGATAAAAGAAGTTTCAAACTCTTCCTACAGGACACAGAACTGGAGGCATTTGATCTGAGTTCATTCAGCAGCAGGAGGCGGTGCAGTGAAACACACAACCGAACTGTGGAAATCAGCAGTTTTTGTAATTTTATCAGTTTTCTCTTTCGTCATCTCATTTGTGCTTTCCGTCTCAGTTTGTGACTTCTGTTGAATCTGAATCTGACGTTCGACCCGGATCGGACCGGATCGATCCGATCAGACTTTTGATCATCACTGATTGCTGACGTGTGAAATGTGAATCGTGCAAACTGTTGGTCTGTGGGTGTCGGTTCTGCAGCTGATAAAGGATCCAGCTTCTGGCTGCAGGACTGTGGAGAACCCAGAGAACGGCTTCGGGCTTCAGCGCTGCATCAGGACAAACATCCAGTGTCTCAGTGTAACCGCTGAATGTTCTCCGTGGTCACAGCCCCCTCCCTCCACTCTCAGATATTTCTGTAATGAATAAACTTTCTCGCCTCTGACATTCTCTCAAAGAGGTTGTGTTTGTCAGCACTTCTGGTTTACCCATCATCCCACGGGGCGTGACTCACGCTTCTCATTTCAGCTTGAAAACATCACTTTGTTGCTGAATTTTCCAGATGACACTAAAAGACGGCAGAGACGTCCCTCAGAGTCTGTTTGTGTGCTGCTCGTCAGGTTTAAAAGCTTCAGGTGATGAAACCAAACAGGTGAAGAAGAGTGAAGAGAAGCTGCCGTCGACCATGACATCAGCAGAAAAACCATCCCATGAAAGGTCACCTGATCGAAGCCAATCACCTCGATGATCGTCCTCCAGACAGGCGGTCTGAAACATTCAGGTTCTTGTGAAGAACGTCTGAAACATTCAGGTTCTTGTGAAGAACATCTGAAACATTCGGGTTCTCGTGAAGCTGCTGAACGCCGTGAACAGGTCATGATGTCGTCTCAGCAGCTCCTTCAGTTAAAGACGTCCCAGACTTTCAGTGTCTTTGCTGATGGAGATCAGTGTCTCTCAGCTGTCGTCCTCTCTGTCTGTCTGTCTCACTCTCAAAAGAGAACCAATAAACTACATTTACAGACAGATGTGGATGTTCTTAACATGAACGTTGAGCGTTCACATATGGAACATGAGATGATCTAGAGAGGAAAAGCTTCTGATCAGGATCACCTGCTGGACCTGATGAATGTTTCTGTTTTCTGCCCTGTCATTGGTTCTCTGATGGCTGACGATGAACACAGCAGCTGAAGACTCTCTGATGAAGTCAAAACGTTCCTGATGAGGCAGAGACAGTCGATGAGTGCCTCCAGATCTGTGAAGGTTACAAATCCAGACCTTCTGCTCTTTGACTCAACAACACTCGCTGATCGTTTCCTGAGGAGTCCAAAACACTGTTTCATTTGCCTCGTTAAGGCTAAATGTGGAATGTATGAAACAAGTGTGTGTGTGTGTGTGTGTGTGTGTGTGTGTGTGAGAGAGAGAGAGAGTGAGTGAGTGTGTGTGGTTTCATGCCGTCCCAGAACCACAAAGAACACAAGCAACAATAACAAGGGCATGGACTGAGAGACAGAGAGACAGACAGAGAGAGAGTTTTATTACCAGCAGAATGCAGTAGAAGTACTGCTGTCAGCGAGTTTCTATCTGCTGTTGTGGATTCATATTCCTGCTGCATCCATGTTAATTAAATACTTAGTATAATTACTAAGATAATACTAAGGATAATTTTGAGGTACTTGAGCATTTCCATTTTGTGCTTTACTTGTACTCCACTACATTTGAGAGGGAAATACTGCAGTTTTACTGCAGTACCCAGCTATCATGCTGAATAATGCATCAGTACATTTAAATACTGTGACTCTTCATACTTTAAGTACATTATGCTGCTAGTTCTGACGTACTCTTATGCAAGAACAATTCTGAATTCAGGACTTTTACTTGAATTTGAGTATTTTACAGATTGTTCTGCTGGAACTGAATAAAGGATGTGAATTCTTCCTCCAGCTCTCTCTCTCTCTCACACACACACACACACACACACACACACACACACACACACACACACACACACACACACACACACACACACACACACACACACACCTTTCATGGCAGAAGCTTCAGAGGTTAAACTGATTCCAGCACAGATACAGATCAGCCTTTCAGCACTGAGGAGTGTGAAGGTCGCTGTGTGAGGTTTAACGTCCATGAAGAAGATTACTGTGTGTGTGTGTCTGTGTGTCTGTGTGTGTGTGTGTCTGTGTGTGTGTGTGTGTGTGAGTGTGTGTGTGTGTGTTTTGGTAAAAAACACCAAACATTTTCCTCTTAGATGTGAGAATTTGATGCTTTTTTCCCCCAGTTTGAACACATCAGTTTGAGCTCCCGTCCCTTATTTGTTGACATCTTTAAGTCTGGTGATCTTCTCCATTCTTCTTATTGTCAATAAACCCCGTTAAAATGCTGCTTTCCACTTAAATTCAGGTCATGATGTCGAGTTAAAGCCTCAGCGGGTCGTCAGCGTCAATCCGTCTGACACAACTCATCGCTGGAAAGAGTCTTATGATTTGATCGATGTGAACAATTTCAAGATACAACAGAAGGAAAAATCAATGGCAACAACAAACAAACAAACGATGGAGTCTTACGCTGATCCACCGATCAATAACGATCAATAACACTCAATAACACTTCGACAGCTTCTGCATTCAACTCCAGGAAGCAGGAGTGAGGACATGTTGGACGTGAAGATTTAGTCCTCAGGAGGATGCAGGAAGCTTCTGACTGAGTCCCAAAGACAGAGACAATTCTCCAAAGTATCTAAAACACAACCCAGACGGACGAGCAGAGACGCCAAAACCTGAGGAGAGACGTTTTATTTTGACAGACAGGAAGCTAGAAAGGGAGGGACAAGGCGAGGTAGACTGAAGGTTCGGGTGGAGGTAGAGAGGATGTAGGGGGGCAGACAAGGAGGTGGTAGAGGAGTAGAGGGAGGGGGAGAAGCCCAAAGCTCTCATAGAACAAAGAGTCACTTATACGACCAGCAGCAACAGCTGAAAACATCTTTAAGATGGAGAGTGTGTGTGTGTGTGTGTGTGTGAGACAGAGAGAGAGAGAGAGAGTGTGTGTGTGTGTGTGTGTCTGTCTTAGACTGGGGGAATCCAGACCCTGCGCTGCACTTCGATTATATTCATGTCATAAGTTTTATCTTATCTTATCTTAAATGCATTTTGCAGCTTTGAATCCTTAAATTCATTTTAAAGCAAGTCGTTAAATTGACCTCACCTTACTAGCGTCACAGCTAACTGTTAGCGTCCTGAGAGAGTCACAAGCCTTGATGACAGACAGACAGACAGACAGAGGGGGAGAGAGGGAGAGAGAGAGAGAGAGAGGGGCAGTCTCAATAAGGGAGTGTGTGAGTATCTTATTGAGTTTTTTTGGAAACCTCATATGAGACCAGTTATTTTCATATGTCTAACGATCCTTCATCCTCCACTGTATCTCTCTCCACCCCCCCACCCCCCACCCCCCCCATCTCCCACCCCATCTCCCACCCCTTGTCCATGCCGGCTGTTGTTGGCAGTGGGGGGTCTGCGGGTCAGGACCCTGGTGGGCCTTCACCAGGGTCTTCAGCCTGGATAAACGGCCTCATTGTGAAGGCAGGAACTCGTCTTTATTATCACATGTTGATTACTTTCATAGTGTTTCTGCTTTAACTGAGTCTTTGATGTCCTGCACAGAGGACTGGAGGACACAGTGTCCATGTCTTCAGCTGGACTTTACACAGAGCTTTAATATGAATTAATATTCAGTTTGGATTGATTCTGATTCAGCTGAGCGACGTGACGAAAACCGCGTGGCCAATGGGAACGAGCCGCCCGGCCCGGATTTGATCGTGTTTCGCTCATGACGACGACACAGGCCAAACTCGTTCAGCGTGAAGAGGCTTTTGGAGTTGAAGGTGGCGCTCCGTCGTCCTCTGTGAGACGACCCTGAGCAGGCTGCTGACGGACACACGGCGCTGTGTCCTCGAAGCGTGGGAGAGGTAAGAAATGAGTGATGTTGAAGCGAATGAACAGCAGCTCTGTCCGGTCAGAAAACACACAGCTGTTTGCTTAAGCTGACAGACATCACCGAGTCCTGGAAAGAAGCCCCACAGCTTCCAGGGCCTGGACTCAATGTGAGCTTTGTCCTCGGTGTCAGTGAGGGAAGGTGAGCAGCCTGAACCTTGACCTTTGAACCCCGAGGTCACATGTCCCTGGAAGCCATTTTTGAGGCTGAAAACGACGCAGGGCAGCTGGAAGGTCTTCACCTCCAACAGCAGCGAGAGTTCAGTTTCTGCTTGGAGGTCTGACGCTGAGCAGCAGAGCGGCGAGTTTCCCACCATGCACTTCTCCTCTGCCCTCCACAGAGGACACATCCCCGAATGACGACCATCATTGAAACAGAGTGAGAAAAAACATCATTTAGCTGTTAAAAGTGATCAATAAGCCAATCACTGTCTGACATGCAAATACTGCGACTGCCAATGAGGACGTTCCAGACAAACAGACAAGAATCTGATCCAGAACAATCTGATCAGCTCTCTGCTGTATGATAACGGCATAACAACACTACACTGAACACACTGTAGCATCATAGCAGATATTATGGGATGTTTCACGGCCAATGACAAGCTAACAGGCAACATGAACAAATAACAGATGATAACTACACTTAGCCCTGTGATACGTGTGCAGGTCGCAGACATCGTCTGAGTCGGGGCTGAACCTCAATGTCATTGTGAGCGTATTAGCATGCTGATGATGTCAGCATTTAGCTGTTTAGCCAAATACAGCCTCAGTAGCACGGCTTCAGTCCCGTTAACACGTGAATCACATGTTTGTTACAGTCAGAGAGCAGCAGCCCAACGATGGGTGCATCGTCCTTCAAACCAAGAGTGCAAATAACAGACCAAAATAACGTTACTACAGCTTTTCACTCGACAGATGATCAGTGGACGTCCTCTGACTTGTCGCTAATGTGTGAACGCTCAAACAGAAAACCTCCAAAACCATCAAAGACATTTGAACTAATCGTCATGAAGAGTTTCTCCGTGTCCATGTCTCCACAGCTGCGTTCTGAAAATGTTCTGGAGCTTTCTGTCATGTTACAGGTGCAGAGGCAGAGAAAGGTGAGATTGGTGTGTTTGACCTTTGACATGCACAGAGGTCACATGTCCCCAGAGGCCCAGAACAGAGCCAGGCTGACCTAGGATCAGGAGCTCCTGACAGCACTTCAACAGGCAGCCGTATACCTTAAACTATGTTAATAATAATAATCATATCTCACAAATACTCACCCTCACCTGAACAGGTGGAGTTCATGACAATGAAAGAGCAGGTTTGTGCAGGTAAAAGAGTGACGTCAAGAACAAGAAGTTAGTGAAATTAGAGGAGAAGACAAAACTAATAATGCTCAAAAAGTGGAAAAGGTTTTAACTCTGAAGTGATTTTACTCAAAAGAAGTTTGTCTCACCTGTTCGTTCACCTGAAGCTTCATGTCAGCTGAACCAGTTTCAAGAAATCAGGCCTTTATCATCTATAATCAGTCTGAGCTGCGAGTCAGTCCCGTCAGTCAGGCACAGGGAGCTAAACCGTGACCTTTAACCCCATCTCAGACCCAAGTCACATGTCCTCATAAGCTGTGGTCTGTCCTTGGGATTTACTCTTTCCTGCCAACTCTGGTGATATTTTGTTCACGCGGAGAAGCTGTGAATGGGTGACGGACGCGTTTCTACTGTGGAAGTCACCACTTAGCTTGTGCTAATTCAACATGCTAACATGTAAACAGGCCGATTCCAAAAATGTGTTCAGTCTGTAATTCTTCCACAAAAAACTGAAGAATTTCAACATGCTTCACTGTGATTGGTTAAAGAGAATCTGCTTCTGTCTCACTGCTTCATGTTTAAAGTCTTGGACATACTGACTCAGAGTCTCCTGAGACCAGATCACCAGAGGACAGAATCCGTCCTGACGGCACGTCGTGTTTGCAGCGAACGTCAAACTTCACATCCTGTTTCCTGCCGTCAAGAAGCGTGCAGCCAAAAACTCAACGAAACTCTGTTGGTTCTGCTCAGATTTTAGTGCCTTGCTCAAAAGAACGTTGGTGCTAAGCAGCTCAGTGGGCACAGCAGAGCTAAGCTAACACCTGGGTGGTCCAGGCGTCGCTGGTAGGAAGTGATCGGCTAACGACGGCTTCAGCTGGAGCAGCTAAGTCGAGCCACGTGGCTCGAAGTGAACAATGAATGAAACCAAATCCCTCTCAGATCCTCCGAAGTCACTGTAAGCGTATTAGCACGCTCATATTTTGGGCTAGCTTCTCATGGTTTTGTTTAAAATAACCTGTAGCTTTTTTTCTCGTTCTCTCTTTATGGACGTGAAGCCCTGAGTGACCGTCTCCCTCCTGCTTTGTGTCACCATCACTTTGATTTTACTGTGTCAAAGCAGACTCAGTGTTACTGCCATTTTTCTTATCCACGAATAAAAGCCTGGAAGAAAAATCACGTCATCAGGACATTATTTATTCAGCAATAAGACAGTGAATATTCCCTCATTTCAAATCTTTTTGGAGCTTTTCTGCCTGTAAGTTTAGTTTCAGCAGAGCAGCAAACATACAAGAGTTCATGTGCATCGGTTTCATCCCAGCTTCTACCAAAAACGTTCACATTCTGGATCCTCTGCTGTTCCCTGAATGCAGCACCAACGCTGCTGCTGTCAGCTTCCTCCTGATGGCCGTGAAACAGCATCGACGTTGCGGCTCATGCTGAAACACAAGGCCGACATCCTGCTGTGAATAATGTGCTAATTAGATTTGGCCTGTGGTTGTTGCCGTAATCGAATCTATCCGGTGCTGCAGGGCCAGAGGCTGAAACCTGATCTGAAACCCAAAATATGCATTTGGACTGTTTCTCCAATCTGTTTCCTCTCAAGTCCTGGCATGTGTGTGTGTGTGTGTGTGTGTGTGTGTGTGTTTGTGTGTGTGGTGTGTGCATGCTGTATGTGTGTGTGTGTGTGTGTGTGTGTGTGTGTGTGTCTGTTCTTCACAGCACTTCCTGCTCTGCCTTTTTCTTTTCTTTCTTTTTTGCTGCTGATCTTGTTTTGCTCTCGTCTTCTCTGCTACGTCCGTTAGGCTAACCTGAGCTCAATTCTAAGTTCATGCTGCGTTTGGACTTCCTCTCTGTTACTCTTCGGACAGAGAGTCTGCAGCCATGCTATCATGCTAGCAGCGCAGCAGTACATTGAGCTAAATGCTAACATCAGCACGCTAACAGGCTCACAATGACAATGCTAACAGGTAAAATATTAGTTAATTGTTTTAGCATGCTAACATTTGCTAATTATCGCTAACAAACAGCAGAGGATGATGCAAATGCAAACAGTTTTGTCTGAAATCAGAATTTAAAAAAAGAGGAATTTCTTATTATCTTGAGATCCATCAGATTTATTCTGGGACCTCTTGTGAGGCCCCGACCCCCAGTTTGGGACCCATTGAAGAAGTTCAGAGGAATCAAGAAAAAGTGGACAGATCAAGGCGAGTAGAGCAGCTCGGCAGCGGTTTGTCCTCACTGCGTCCTCACTGTGTCCTCACTGCGTCCAGCTGACTGCTGACGATCCACCTGTTCCCTCTGCTCAGAGCTGCTTCCTGATCCGGATGTGGGAACGTGAGAATATGGATGAACCCACAAGGAAAACAATTTTTTTTTCCCCCATCGGAAGAGTTGGTCTGACTCTCCTCCGGACGGGTTTTGTGGTGGAATGCGGAGCTGAAAGTTTGTCCCAGAACAAAGGATGTGCTCACTTCTCCTGTTTTTCTTGGCTTTGTGTTCTTGTGTTTTTGCTGTTAAATGTGGTTTTGGGCTTCGTGCTTGGTGGGCACAAACTCCACGACAGAAGAAAAACCAGAGCGGATAATTCCACCAACCAGCTTCTTTCCTCCGCAACCGTTAATACAACGGAAACAAATCTGTCTCACTTTACTGAAAGACGCTGAAAACAGCTGAAGACACAAACAGACGGTTGGCTGCAGATGTTCACTCTTTAGTCTCATCTAATGTAATCTGGGTTCAGTACATTATTCAAGACAGAGAGGGACAGAGGAAGACAGAGATGGAGACAGACAGGGTGGTGTTACTGTTCTCCACATCGGGCTGGGGGAGGTGGTGGTGGTGGGAGGAACACATTATGCAGAAAACCACTTCCAGAGGAAGAGAGTTTTAATGCTGACGGTGTTCCTGCAGAGGCTGTTATGCTAATGTGACACCCCCCCCCCCCCATTTACCAGAGAGGGACATCCACAGTGGAGGACAGGAAATGTACCATGAAAACATACAGAGAGAGACAGAGAGAGGAAGGGATGGATGGACAGACGGATGGATGTTGGACAAACAGATGGTTGGATGCACAGATGAATGAATGACGGATGGATGGATGAATGATGGATGGATGGATGGATGGATGGATGGACAGACGGATGGATGAATGGACAGACGGATGGAGGGGTGATGGTGAGAGGAAGCACACAGGAAGCAAACACGGCATGTTTTTTATCCCTCCAATGCCAACGCTGCTGCACTCTTACCCCACCCTGACCCGTCTGGGGGGGTGACATCTTGTTTTCAGAGTGGATTGCATCCGCCCCCTCAACCCCACACCACCTCCGCCCACATGCACACACAAACACGCAGACATTTCAGCAGCACACCAGATTTTACAGCTGGATGAAGAGCATCAATGGGAGCAGTGAGCGAGCGGCCAGACAATGGACGCGGCGTCCAGGCCGGCACGCCAACCCGGGATTTCCTGGCTTACACCGCCAAAAAAAAAAAAACAAGACACTTGTCAGACCCTTCCGGCTGCACAATGAAGAATCAAAGTCTTGTATGTTCCCTAAAAAGGGCGTGCTGGGTGACCTCACCCTGCAGGGCACCGGCGGTGGTGTCAGCTTCACGGTGCAGCTCTCAGGTGCTTTGTTTTTCACGGGGAGTTACTGGAAGGGTCCTGCTGCCCCCACGCCGGCGGCCCGGGCAGCCTGACACAACACGGCTTAAAAAAGCAAACAGAGGCAAAATGAGCGGTGCCTTCAAACGCCAGCGCCACCCCGACATCAAACGGTCTGAGTCTGACCCCATCCTCCCCTTCACTGTCGCATGAGCCGGCATGGAAGCTGTCAGGCCTCGTTAACGGAGAGACGCCCACCGCCAGCCTGTCTGCCGTCTCTGCCGTCCCCACCGTCTGACCGTCTGACCGCCTGACTGACTGTCTGCCCGTCTGCCCGCCTGACCGTCTGTCTGCCATTTTTGATCAATCAGCTGATCAGAGCAGCAGACGCCCACAGACTGGACCAACATGGACGCAGTCTGTCCTGTTTAAGACAGTCTGTCCGACAGTTGTTGAGACAGTTCAGTCTTCAGTCTGCTGGTGGTCAGGACGCTCCACAGGCTTAGACGTGACTCCTTTAGACAAAGACACTGACTGCTCCTCGTCTCACCTCTCCTGATCTCCTGAGGAGCAGAACATCAGGGACTCCCTCGTCCTTCCTGCCCTCCCTCCCATCATCCTTTACTTCCTGCTCCTCCCGGCAGGGGGACTTAAGCCTCTTACCAACAGGCTTCAGGGGATCTGAGGTGTCCACAAACTCTTTAAAATGGACTGATTCCACATGTGGCAGAAAACACCAAAGTTTCTAAAAAGTCTCTCACATATTTTGAGAAAGACAACAAACACTTTAAAACTATGCTTATTTCACACTTCTCAGGTCACACCAAAGGAAATGGAAAAGCAGTGAAACACATTCAACCATCACTGGGGAGGTAAAGACAGCAGCTTCCTCCTGTTGGACAATAAGACGGCCTGACAGGTGGCTCAGTCTCACCTGGGCAGGTGAAACCTCTCCCTCAGAGAGTAACAGAGGCAGACAGAGGAGGTTTTTTTCTTATCAGCACCAAAGCAAATAATCCCTTCAGTCTGAATCTGAAGTTTTATCCTGATCTGAGACACAGAAGCTCAAATCTGGAGGACAAGTGATGAAGAGGAGGCTGTGAAGGACATTCAGTCGGTCCCTCCAGCTCATTTCAAAGCTGTCAAATATTTAAATGAAGACATGGGATGCTAAACTTCTCTTTTCTACATTTACAGAGACTATTATTTTAAAGCTGAACAAGAAGACAAGATGAGTTTGACTCGTTTCTCAGGAAGCTTTCTGTCGAGTCCATCAGACAGGTCCAAGACGATCTTTACATCCATCCAATCAGCTGGAAAAGCACACAACAACAACAGGAAGTATGGTAAACCAAAGGGGACATTTTTAATTAGTTTCTTAACACTGAACGCAGCAGCTGCTATACTTTTATACTGACGCGACACATCGATGGAAAGAAAAGATTCTTTGTGGTTCAGTTGGTCCACGTCAGGAAACACCAGCAGAAACAATCAATGCCAACGACAACCAATGAAAAACTGTGGTGAGCTACCTCAGAAGACTCGCAGTGATCCCCCAACCAGTGACACAGAAAAACTATAATAATCCACAGAAAGATGTTTTATCGTTTCAAATGAGCTGGCAGACATTAAAACTCCAGCAAACACATGAGATATGTTGTCTTTAAAGATCGAGCCAATCGCAGCCGATCGCAGCCAATGAGATTCTGACAACGAGGAAGTGCTCCTTCAGAGTGTAATTTACTGCAACTCAAGGAATTCAATGCAAATATAAATACATTTAAAGATCAGTAAATATTCATTTCTGTCTGTTCAAAAGCCTCCATCTGCTTTGAGTCACGCTTTAACCATCTGTACATCTACTGACAACTTCCTGTTAACAGACAACACCTGAGTCTACCTGTTCACACCCACAGTCTCCCATTATGAGCCTCATGCTGGTGCTGATCACGTAATCATATTGATCACATGATGTCTACACAGAACATAAGCAGGTTATTCACACACTTGTAGAGATGATGGTTACACAACACTGTGAGCAAATGAACACACCTGGTGACAGGAAGTGTTGGCGTCATCAGAGTAACGTCACCTGCTTACCGTTCAAACAGGTGGTCAGTGGGCTGGGTTGTTTAATGGTCCTCCCAAATACAGACACAAATGTTCCCATTTGTCCTCATATGAGACACCGTTCAGATTCACGTCAATGATTGACTCGTTGCGTTTCACAGCAGGAGGCTCAACAAACACCAACAGCAGATAAACAGCTAATTTCAAAACAGAGCAAACATGGAGGACACTCACCACTGACGTCTCTCATTGATCCACAGATCAATAAAACTTCAACAGTAACACTGTGAAACGTCCACAAAGGTCCAGAAGATCCACTGCAGTGAAGACATTTAGTCCAAAACGTGAAAATCGTCCACAGAAACATGTTTTCTGCTCTCAAACTAGCAGCCAGACACAAACACAGACGGACGCCATCTTGTCTCCAGTTCCTCTGTGGAGTACCAGGTTTGAAATGACAGCGGACCAATTACGAGCTGCCATATGAAGCCTAGCAACCAGAGCAGCCAATCACAGTGTGAGTTGAAATGAAGGGCCTTGTTCTCTTCTTCCGTGTGAAGATTGAGCCAATCACAACCAGTTTAGTCAATGACTGACACTTTAAAGAGCCGATGAGACTCTGAACACACTGATTGGCCATTTTGTGGATATGAAAGAGTTTGAAGTGAAAAATACAGTAAATGAGCTCAATATGAAGATATACAGCTAAAATATACGTACAGACACCTTAAATATGAACACAGGTGGACAAAATGTAGATTTCATAAAGAGAAATATAGATATTTATGTAGATAAGTGTATTAAATTGCCTTTTTCTGGAGGACACCTACATATACCATTAGAGAAAACATGAAAATATTCAGCTTCTGAATCTGTTTCCTGCTCATCGTTCAGTGTGAGCACTCGCTTTGCTTGAAGTCTACTTCAGTAAACTGGATGTTAAATTAGAAATGAGAAAATTACTCGTCCTCCTGTTCGGCGCTCGTCCAGCTGGTGGCGCTCCAGGCTACCAGCCTACCTGTTTCCCACCTCACCATAACCTGAGCTCAAACCTCCAACCACGAGACATTTAATCATCAGTGAAGCAAAGCTCTGAGCCCGACGAGCAGATGGTGAATCACTGTGTCCTGGTAAAAGACACGGATGGACGCTTTAAGGAACCAAAGAAAGCTCATTCAGAGTCTTACGTTCTTATTTTCTGCTTTTCTCTTGTATTTTTTCTCAATAACTGATCAATTTCTTTGTCTGTCAGCTTGTGAAATGCAGACTTTTCTTCATCCTAACAGCTTGCTTCCTCGACCGCCAGGTGAGGCAGAGAAGCCTGCACAGCCAGCGGACATCCGCAGTGACCTGAAGGGTCAAAGGTCGGCCCTGCAACCTCCTGAAAGGACATCATTGTTTTGAGTGAAACTCGCTGTTTTCAGGCCCGTCGTCTTCAGAAAGAAGCAACAAGTTGAACTCAGTGACAGGAAAAAACACCAAAACTGGACTTTTTTTCTTTCCCAGTAAATGTTTTCCAGTGTTTTGTTTGCAGGAGCATGAACATCACAAACATCGAAACAGACCTCGCTGAGTTTTCATGCTGTTCAATGTGCTACAGCTAACCGGCTAATTATTAGCATTCTTACAGAAAAGTGAGAGGCAGAAAAAAATCATTTTCATTTTAGTTGGACTTTAGAATCAGTAACACAACAAAGTAAAAATCAGTCAGAAGAATTAACAGAAAAATCACTTCAGTCTGCAAGAACTGATTTTTGTTTCCAGCAGAAAGGAGCAGCAAACACACTGAAGAACTCTGAAGAACACTGAAAAACTCCTGATCAGACAGTTTATTTCACATCCAGTCGAGTTTGAGTCACCTGATGAAGGTCAGTCCAGTCTTCTCTCTTGGAGCTCCGTGTTTGGTCTCCTCCACTTCCTGACGGAAACATTTAGCTCGTGAAGTTTGAGCCCCCTCAGTATCTGTAGCTGTCAGGTGGATCAAGTGGAGTAAACAATATTATGGGCTTAGTTATTTTCTGCACTTTAATCTGTTTCCTCTTCCTGCTGTTCACCTCTGCTGTTACACTAAATCATCTGCACTGATACTATTGATACTACTGATACTGATTCACTGCAGTGCAGATGGGTTTATCTTTCCGAAAGCACACATGCTGGTGAAGTTAGCTCCTGAGCCTGCAGACACTCTCACTTTGCTGCAGGCCATGGGGGGGGGGGGGGGTCATGTGTTTCCACAGGGGAGTCCTCCGCCTGGGAAAGTGCAGTAGGTTAGAATATCAATGAGACGTGCCTGGGAGCGTAACCGCTCACCTGTTGTCTGACTGGGCTTTGGCTCTGAGCTCTGCGGCGGGGAGGCCGACCCGGCTTCCTGTCCTCCGTCTGCGCTGTGTCTCCCAGCAAACGCTCCGACAAAGAATAAATCAAGGAGACGCCGAACAGGCGAGTCCAGTTCTGTAAGAGGAGAGGCTCATTCAAGAAGCTCGGCTCAGAGGTTCATCTGGAGGGTTCTCCATAAAGACGACCATCACACAGTGAACAGCAGCAGCATCCACCCACTCAACAAACTGCTCATGTATTTCAGGAGTCCAGATCCAGACACAAGTCCCAGAACATCGAGGACACCAGATTCTTCTTCCTGCCGCCATCGAGACTGTGTATTTCTTCACATCCTATCAGAATAATTTCTGTCATATTATTCAGGTATTGATTAACTGTCAGAGCTGAGCTGTCGTCACCTGTTCCATCACAGAAACTGTGCTGCTTCTCAGCCTGATCGGCCTCTGGTCGCTCAGGAAGATCAATCTTCTTTAGAGCAAACTGATCAGAACAATCACACAATACTACAGAGCGGAAACAGTTAATCAATTAGTCGATCAGGCATAAATGTGGTCTAAATCTGGTTTGATTGTAAACTGAGAACATTTAAAACAGTTAAAACAGTCAATTGAGGGCATCATGGTGTACTTTAATAAATGATGAAGGACATTTTTCGTCGTAGAAATAAACTTAAGTCGCAACGTTTCTCCTAAAATGAGCTGTAAGTTTCTTCATTCTGAACCATCAGAGGATAAAACTACTTCCTGTGGACGAAAAGTGAAGAGCTTTAACATCTGGTAACATCAATCAATGACAGCACGTCGGCGTTGGTCATCAACAGCTGGACAGACATTAAGAAGTGACCGATCGTCCCTGAATGCCTCGCAGGTCTCTGAGCAGTCCTGAGGAACCTGAACAAACCGGAAACATTCAGCTGATCCAGCTGTTTTCTCCTGCTCTGCCCTCCCTCCTCCATCTGTGTCTGTCCTCCACACTCCCACAGATCGAGTGTCTGGGGCTGGGGGGGGGGGGGGTTAAACAGGTGTCTGACTGTCCCAGCAGCCTGTTGGTTGGTCTGCTACAGGTTTCACCTCATGCTCCCAGCTGCTCTGTGTCACACACACACACACACACACACACACACACACACACACACACACCACCAGTTGTCCATCTGTCACAAGAATTAGAAGTAATCCATCGGAATTTTCAGATGTCATGGAAGGAGGTGTGTGTGTGTGTGTGTGTGTGTGTGTGTGTGTGTGTGGCCTTGTATTCCTCACGTTGTGGGGACATAAATGTGTTCACACAGTCACACTGTGGGACAAAATGCACGTCCCCACGATGTGAATCATTACATTTCAGAGTGAAGACTTAAGTTAAGATTAGACTCAGTCTCCAGAAAGTGAATGTAAGTCTATGAAATGTCCCCAAAAGTGATGAAAACCTGCAGTCTGTGTGTGTGTGTGTGTGTGTGTGTGTGTGTGTGTGTGTGTGCTTTCACTTGTAACCTGAGCACTCAGCCACCTGCAGCAGAGGCTGAGAAACACACAGAAAAAGAGGACAAACTCTCTCTCTTTCACACACACACACACACACACACACACACACACACACTTGCAGACAAAGTGATGAAACGATGAGCGAACAGACAGAACGACACATGTCATGTGGGTGTTGCCTACCTGAACACCTGTCAGTGACAAAGTGGTTTGCTGACTGATGGCTGAGGAGACATGGGCCTGTTGCATGCTGGGAAATGAGCTGATGACAGGCTGCTCTGTACGCCAGGTTTGATTGGATGTTTCCTCCCTGCAGAGCTCCTCACACCAGCAGCAGAAAGAGAGAAAACAGATTCCAGATCAGTCAGCAGCTGTTGGTTCAGAGAAGCTTGGAGAACGAAAAAGTTTGTACATCGTGAAGAAGAAGAAGAAGAAGAAGAAGAAGAAGAAGAAGAAGGACGTTCCTGCTGTGATCAGCTGACGTCAGCCCACTTCTTATGTTAACACTAAAAAATGATTTCCTCATGAAGTTGACAGAATTGCCTCTCAAAGACGACATGTAACATGACAAATGATGTGGAGTCTATCTGTGTCTCCTGATATCTCCAGTCCAGTATTGTCTCTCTTCTAGCTCTTTTAGCTCTGTGTTTGGTCTCCTCCACCTCCTTCAGGAATCAGCTGTCAGACATACGTTCGTCCAAACAACCAGCCGGTCCTCTTCTGAAAACATCTTCTTCATCTAACTCCGGTTCTCTGAGCCATAACAGCTCGGCACTATGGCTCGTCACGTTTCATCAGACAGACTTCACACACTGCCGACAGTGAAGCAGGAAACAGGAAATATTTATTACTGCAGCTTTAACCTTCAGAGCGCGATGAACTGCTGTTCACGCCGTGAATGGGGACTGAGGTGCGTTCAATGACCAAGACTTCACTCAGACTATCTGAGCGGCTGAAGAGTGATTCACTTCATAAGAACTCATCTCTGTGAGGCTTTGGTCAGTGGTGGAGAGCACTATTTTTTACAGTGTGCAGCTCAGCCACCTGTGCCTCCATGTAAGGAGGAGGAGGAGGAGGAGGAGGGGGAGGCTGTTTTGTTCCTCGGTCAAACACAGCGATGTCTTGGCCTCCGGATGTCTCCATTTCAGGACAACAATCTCCCTGAACGCGGTGGCTTTGTGTTTGCTTTCGTCTTGTCAATCTTTTCTGTCCTGATTCTGTCTCACGTTGTCTCTCTGTCTGTCTCCTCTGTTCTCTTCTTCTGTCTCTCTGTTGACTCTTAAATCTTCAGCTGTACTGATTAAACAGACGGTTCGACACGATAAACAGTCACATGCAGCAATATTTGACATTTAAACAGCGGACACCGGCGACACCTGAACGCCTCACCTGTCAGCGCACAAACAGCACACTTCATGCAAAATACACAACAGGACGCTTCATCACATCATACAAACAACCATCAGCTGATGAGTCGTCACGGAAACACGAAACATAAAAACACGCAGCGAGTCGAGTTTCACCGAGATGAGACATGTGAGACGAGAAGAGGTTATCACTAAATTAAAATGAACTAATTAAATGAAAGTTTAATTATCGCTCAGCTGATATTTCATGATGTCACTGAACTGACATCAGGACGCTGATGCTCCACAAACACATCAGGGACTGAGGTAAAAAGTCAACTGTCACAGCAGAAATCTAAAGCTTTGTTTCAGTGTTACAGGTGTTTTATTCTTAAATTGGACTGAGCCTCAGCACAGGTGAGCTACCTGCAGCTATGAATCTTATCGTTGATTATTATGGACTGTAACTGTGACCTCAAAAGCCTTAAGGCAGCAGCTAGGTGGTGCTGTGGCTCATCAGCAGTATAAATCCACAGCCTGCAGTGGAGTCAGGGCTAATCCCTGAGCTGATTGGCTGCATGCTTCCCGTCATGTGAGTCAGCTGTTCTCGTGGTGTCCTCATCAGTGCAACTGAGAGAAGAACGAACGTCAGCTGGAGCCATTTTATACTGACGACTGTTTGTTTGTTTGTTTGTATGTATATATGCTCTGTACCTGTGGCAATAACAATAAAAAAAACAAAACAAAAAAACTCAGCAGCTGCTGCAGTGACGCGAACACGCTAAGCTGGCTAGCTTCCACTACTAGCCTCGTTAGCTAGCTAACAGTTTGAGAGCAGAATCCTGAAGGTGTCAGACGCTTTAAAGCGCTACAGTCAATAAATGTATTAACTGTTGGTAGCTAACTCTTCTTGTGGCTAACTCTTCCTGTAGCTAACTCTTCCTGTGGCTAACTCTTCTTGTGGCTAACTCTTCCTGTGGCTGAGTCTTCTTGTGGCGAACTCTTCATGTTACCAACTCTTCCTGTTGCTAACTCTTCCTGTCAGTAGCTAACTCTTCTTGTGGCTAACTCGTCCTGTGGCTAACTCTTCCTGTGGCTGAGTCTTCCTGTAGCTAACTCTTCCTGTGGCTAACTCTTCCTGTTGCTAACTCTTCCTGTCAGTAGCTAACTCTTCCTGTGGCTAACTCTGCTGATTGGGTAGAATTCAGTGGGTTTTTAAGCTTCCTGCTGAGCCACAAGCAACGCTGTGGAGCTGAACAGTGAAGTTGTGTCCAGACAGATCAATGATGACCTGACAGGTGTAAAGGTGAGCTGCAGTTTCAAGTGAAGATTCAACACTTTCACGCCCGTCATTAGTTTGATTGTTAGAATAAAAGCTGCTTTAAGACTCACAGCAGCTCTTTGTTCAGGTTTCACTCACAGATCTCTGAAGGGACCATTTCAAGCTTGTTTGTTTGTTTGTGTTTGTTTTTTGACATTCTGTCACAAATACCATGTAAACTGGACATTTTTTTTTGGTCAAACTACATATAAATCATATTACACATAAAATAATCACTGCCAACAAGACGTCACTGAGGGAAAGCAAAGTGTTTTTCCCTCTTTCATTGGTTTTTCCAGTTGTGGGTTCTTGTATATGAGTCTGCTGACGGCTCATCCTGCTGAACTGAGGTTAGACGAGCCGCCCCAAATGGAACAAGGGTACATCTGTCAATCAAGGTAAACCTGGCCTGAAACACACCTGAACAAGGACCTCCACAGGTCGGTGATCCTCCTCCAGGTGACACACGAGTGGTTTTTCTGAGCTCATTCCTGACAGGTCGAATGAGGAAGAAGCCCCTGAAATCTGAACCCTGAACAGCGACCAGAAGCCCTGAGCTGATCCAGCAGAGTCAGAGCGCCCCCCTGTGGATGCAGAGGTATGAGGTGGGTTCAGTGTCCTCCCCCAGGCTCAGTCTGTGGTCGGTTAACCGTCAGTTTCTTCTTGTTTTCTCTTTATAAGCAAATCATTTTGAGACTGTTCAACAAACCGCACCCACACACTTGTTGAGGGTCTCATTCCAAACTGAAGCTCATTCATCTGACGCTCTAACAGCTCTCAGGCCTTCTCACATTATTTGGAACTGGAAACACAGATTTGCTCCCATTCAGCCACGAGGCTGCTGTTGAGGACCACCGACGGCTCGGGCTCACGGTGGGTGTTCCAGTTCATCCCGGAGGTGGTCGGTGGGGTGGAGGTCTGGACTCAGTTTACAGAGCTCAGAATCACAAAGAACGGCCGCACACAACACATACAGCAACGATAGCACGAGCAAAATGACACACGAAGCACCACGTTTGATAAAACCGGTCAAGTCCTTCTGGTCTGTCATCACTCGTCAGGGGTCAAACTTTACACATGGAGATGGTGAATAAAAGAAACAGACTCACCTGAAGGGTGGAACATGTCACCTGATTTTCAAAGGACAAACACGACCCAGCAGCTCTTAAAACTTTATTTAATGCACATCTGCATTTTCTGTCAGTTATACACAACTGAGACTGAAAGAAACTAAACCACAGAACATCGAGCACACAAACAGAAAACAAGCGTTTGTCTTTTTACACCTGAACGTCACGATGCATTCAAGTCCTTGTCCTATAAAACCTTCAATCTGAAATATGTGAGCAGTCGTCTCCTGTGAGGACTAAAAAAATGTTATTCTGCTAACATTGACATCACTTCCTAGTTTGACATCACTGGAAAACCTCTGCGTTAAATATCATCTCTCTATGGACAGTAATTACAGAGTTCAGAGTTCAGCCTCGTTTCAGAGCGAAAGCTTTTAAAATCCTTCAATAAACTCAGCAAATAACACAAAAGTACAAAACAAGCTTCTACTTTGATGAAGCGGCAGCTGATAAATCCACTGCAGTTCCTTTCACCTCTTCCTCTTTAAAACATGACATCAGCTTTGATAGACGGAGGATGTGATTGGCTCTCTGTGATCAATAACCTTCCACCATTGCCTGATAATCAGTAACATTCTGACTGACCGATCAATCGATCTGTGCGTCCTCAGTGAAATCAAACATTCAGCAGCTCGTCGTCGCTCGGATCGAAGCTGTGTGCAGGTGAAGTGCTCGCAGATCATCTGACAGGTAAGAACCTTCACTCTGATCACATGACTTCCAGTTAAACCCAATTTAAAGGGACAGTTCAGGCTTCCTGAAGTGGGGTTCAGGTGTTTGTTCAGTGTTTCACCTGCAGCATTCGGCCCTTTGTGGACAGGTGTTACTATCAGGTGCACTGAAGCTCAGGAACATCCTGCTGTGACACGCAGCAGCATCGCATTCATCATTTTCGGCACCATCAGGCAGCCTTTTCCTCTGGCACTACGTTTCCTCGACCATAGGACTTACCTCTTCCTCCACATGCCGCTCGCCACAGCGCGCCGCAGGTCAGCTGTTGGCTCAGATGTTCAGCGTCTGCTGAAGACAGAAAACGAAAACGTAAAATGAAGTTTGTGTCGGTGCTGGTGAAACGGCGCTCTGTGCAGACCAGAGGAAACCTTCCACGCCAAACAGGCAGACAGGAAGCTGCACGTCTGCTCCTGGTCTGTTACCTGCAGGTCGCGTCCAGCAGCTCTTCACGGTCCTCCTCAGAGGAACAATGGCGGCGTCTCACTGATGTCTGTTTCCAGAGCTGGTTAAGGCCAAAATCAACAGAACACGGAGAAATCTACATGGGACACGTCTTCATTAGAGCAGCACAGAACAGCAATCATCCCAGAAATCTTCACAGACATCCAGTTTGACCTCAAGCTCGACCTTCTGACCCAAACAGCTGATCTGCGGCAGAATACGGCGAGCAGCACGAGGAGGAAGACTGGAGGAGGGTCTACAGTTCAGAAGATGAGGTCCAGAGGAAAGAGGGAGGATTTCAAAGATGGCAGACAGCTGATGTGGATTCATTTTAGAGGATTAAACTGTTTTTTGTGCAGCACGTCATTAACGTTCTGCGCTGATGGAGGAAACAGTGACGGCTGAGGAGAACGCCATCAAACCCACTTTGAAATGCCTAACTGTCCCTTTACGCCTACAAAGAGTTTTGAAACAGGACGACCAGCATTTGGACGTCAGATTTAAGACTCGAGTAAACAAACATCAGCAGCATCCCTGCATAAAAGACTCAGATCAGGATCTGGACTGTCCCAGTAAGAACACTGAGAGCACAGACCTCAGGTCAGATCTGGACTCTGATCGGACAGAATGAATCGATTTCAATCAGAAGAAAAGGTTTCCTAGAAAACGTGTTTCCTAAAGTGAAGTTCTGACGGAGCAGCAGCATCTGGACAAACGTCCGGATGATCCTCGCTGACCCAGAGTCAGTTTTTCAGTCTGTGACAGAAGCAGGAAGCAGCTGAACCTTCATCCTGACTGACAAATGTGCAAATGAAGCTTTTCTCATTGGAGGAGAAAACAAACAAACAAACAAACAAACAAACACAGATTCTTTTCTTTTTTTGACCTAAACTGATAAAATACCACGCTGGGCTGTTCCAGGTCTGGGTCCAGGTCCAGGTCCAGGTCCGGGTGCAGGTCTGGGGAAACCTACTGAGGGAGTGCTGACGTTGATGTGTTAAAGGGGCTGGTTGTTGTATGTCGTTCCAAGTCCTGACTGAAGCCTCAGCAGTCCGTCCCAGTCCAGCCTCAGGTGAACTGGTACTCAGTGTCCTCGGGAGCGTACTGGTTCTCTCCAGCTGTGTACTGGTCCACGCCCGGGGCGTACTGGTCGTCTGCTGCCGTGTACTGGTTGTCTCCGCTGTACGATTGTTCTGCTGGTTCTTGGTTCTCTGCTGTGTTCAGACCCGATTTCTTCACTCTGACAACAAAAAGACATTTCAGATCATTTCTGGTTTTTGACTGCTGAGGTCAAAACAGAAGAACTGATACCATGAAGTCTTTAAAACCAGCTCAGGGACGTGCTGACTTACTGGTTCTTGTGTTTGGCCCCGCTGATGTGAGACTGGTACTGCTCCACAGAGTTGAGCTCGATGCTGCAGACGGTGCAGGGGTAGCCCTTCAGCGTGGAGGCTGTGGGCACAGAGAACAGGAGGAGTTTCAGACCGAGTCGGCGGTATCTGTCTGTAAAGGAGTGAGTGCAGCAGCAGCTCCGGCTGCATGGACGACCTGGCGCTGTGGACGGGCCGTACGTCTCCATCAGTTTCAGCTTGGTCATCTGTTTTCGGTGCTTCTTGCCCACGTAGTGCTGTTGGGCCATCAGCGGGTTGTTGAAAGACGCCTGGCAGATGGAGCAGAAGCGGTCGGGGTTGTTGTTGTTGCTGTTGTTGTTTCCCGTCGACGGCGCGCTGCTCGATTCGTCCACAGGTTTCTTCTTCGGCTGAGCTGCTGCTGGAGTCTGAGAAGCTACGGCTGAAGAGGAGACACGGCAGAACGCTCAGAACCATCGACCGAGACGTGAAAATAACAAATAACAATAACATGGAAGTAAAAAGCTGGAGGATGAGAGTGAAACAGACCTGGACTCTGAGCACCGACGTTCTTCAGCCTCAGGTTCTTGGCGTGAACTTTGCCCTGATAGTGTGACTCGGCCACCACAGGAGACGAGAAGGTCATGTTACAGACGTGACACACCTTCAACCGGCTGGCATCTCCGTTATTACAGTCCCACTGACAAAGACACAAGCAGCAGACTGTCAGTCACCTGTGGCTGTTCTCCGTCTGTTCTATCTGTTCTCTGTCTGTCCTGTTCTCCGTCTGTCCACCGGTTTGTCAGTCTCTTAGGGTTCAGGCTACTCACGCTGGGTGACGAGGACGACTTGAGCTTCTTGAGCTCGGGTTCCTTCTCGCTCTGCATCGTCAGGTAACGCCGCACCTTGTTGGCGTGTTTCTTGCTCTGCAGAGAGAAACTGGCATGTTAATCAGAGGGAGGACGGTCGACACGCTGCAGCAGAACCTGCTTCTGAGTATCTGAAGAAAGGATCTTTACATCAACCTGAGCTTCACTTCATCCCTCTGACGCTAACAAAGACTGACTGCTTTTGTTTCATTCACGTCACTATAAATCAGATGTCTTTGTGATTCTGAATATTCCTGCAAACATTTCACGGATCAAAACGTTTAATAATCAAAACAAAGAAAAATTTACGGACCAGCATTGAAACTTGTATCAGCACTAACATGAAAAATGGTTCTCAGCTGCTACTGAGATGAAGAGCTTTGCTCATTTCCAAATGCTGTGAAAACCTTCTGCCTCATGTTCGTGTCCTCACTGAAAACAGCTTCATCGTCTCTTCGTCCTCTTCCTCTGTGCGTCACAGCTGATCTGTGGTCAGCTTAACTTTTCTGTGTCTGCTGTCTGACAGCTCGACAGTGAAGATCTGACTTTCTCCCTCACAGCTTCATGTGGACTTCTTCTGCTAATGATAAAGCCTTACTGTGATGCAAAGCGTCTTCTACCTTCTAAATAACAGTCATGCGGCTCGTATCATGAGCGTAGTCACAGTAAGTGACGTCTGTGGGCTCACTGACCTGATAATGAGTCAACTTCTGAGACTCAGAAATCAGGACAGCGCTGCAGACTTTACACTGAGAGTCAGAAAACAGGTCGCTGTGCTCCTTTATCATCTTATTTACTGCAGGGAGGGAGAGAGAAACAGCAGGTCTGAAATCAGGTTACACCTTCTGGGGAATGTGAGTAGAACACAAAACATAAAAATATGAATCTGTGGCAAAAGTTCAATCAATAATCCTGCTGGAGATTGATGGCGTTCGACTGTTCAACAGCGCTGCCTGAGCGAGTAACAGTGTTAACGTATAGTAAACGTGCTGGTACTGATCTGTGAACGTCACGCTGGCAGACAGAAGCAGGACCATCAGTCTGAGCTTCATGTATGATTCAGACATGACTGATGTGTGGTGACGTGATGTCTCTCAGCTGGTCTGGAGGAGCACGATCAGCAGACATGGACGTCTCTGGCTTCATCTGTGTGCTAAAGCTTCAGCGTTTTAAGGCGGTTTGTTTCCAGGTGTTTAGACATTAACACAGCGCCTGGACAGAGAGTCGCCACGCTGCTGCTGGACGAGGCGTCTCGTCTGCAGGACGCTGTGTTCCAGTTCAGACGTTAAGATAAAGAAAAGAGTCGTCTGCATCACAGACAATCGTCTCCACAGCTGGACGCGATTGGAAGCTTCCTGACATGTCTCATTTTTATCGACTGAGCTTTAAGTTTCTCTGTGAAGCACTTCAGTCAACACGTGCTGCTTTAAAACATGGCCTATAAATAGATCAATCTCCACTCAGTGCTGTATTTCACAACGTCTCTACTTCTGTAACATGGACATGATGTCAAACAGCTGTGGGACAGATCTGCTTACATCTTCCCTCCAGCACATCAACTCATACCAGTGCTGACTAGTAGCGATGGGTCATACCATGCCGATGCTTTGGAGCGTGTGTCAACAAACCCCGGAAATATTTAGTGAAGCGCATATCGATGCTTGTGTCGTTTAGGGCGAGTGACGTCATTGATGTTCAAAGGCTCGCTGGTTCAGGGACTGGTCCGTGTGTTGGCACAATTTATGAACATATATATATACCACAATGGATCCGCTCACACTTCGTGGGTTAGTGTTGGCGGTTTGGTGGTTTGTGTGACATATAGGTGCATTTTGTTATACTGCTGCTTATTTTGATGGAGCCTGTGAGAAAGAGAAAGTTTTCCCCGTGTGGAAACATTTTGATTTGATGTCTCCCAATAAAATACGTCCACTTTCAGTAACATTATTACATGTGTTTTATGTTTGTTAAGCAATGTACTGTATTTTTCACTGTCTTTTCTTTTAATCCAAGCTGAAGTGTTTAATTTTATTTATGTGAATGAATACATGAACGATACCTGAAATTCATTTATTAAGATGAATTGATTTCTTTTTCTTGGCAATCATTCCCATGCCTGCACTGCCGCAGGACAGTCTTGAGTGTACTGCAAATTGATAAAATTACAATTACAGTTACCTATAACTTATAGGTTCCGGTACGACCCATCGCTACTAGAATATATCTATAATATGTCTGTTTAACAGTCTTTGACCAGCAGGTGGTTTGTGTGCACATGAAGCCTCGAGAAATGAACCTTTCTGTCAACCTTTTGGCTTCAAGGGTCCATCTCGCCATCACTACTTATTAGCATTTCAGCTAACAGGTGACTGTCAGCTGCTCTCCAGGACAGTTTGTGGCAGACTGTCTCGGTCAATGTGTGAATAACAAGCCAGCAGGTAACATCAGAGGCATCCATGATTCATTCCTGCCTCACAGCTTCAGGTCAGGGAAGCAAACTGTCAAACCACCGTTCAACACACTGTCACGTTCCCCCGGCTGCTTGATGTTTGTGACCTGCTTCACATCAGCAGTACACACATCAGCACTGGGCTGTCCATCCGCGAGCTCCGCGGCAGAGCGTGTTGTGTCGTCCATGTGTGAACGTTACTAACGCGGCAAACACAGCAGGATGACAGCTGAGAGCATCAGTCCGTGGCCTGACACATGCAGCGGCCCCGCAGCTCCTCTGGTCCGCAGGCAGAGGCATCCACTCACAATCAGGCTGAAGCAACAGCGGGTGCAGACATGCTCTCATCGACCTTGGAGCCGAAACGGCTACAGCTAGCTTATCTTAGCTTAGCGTAGTTCAGCAAACCCGCTGCCCTCACACTGCAATGCCGGCTAACATTAGCTTAGGAGCTAACGGCAACAGTGGCATTTTAAGGGTAATTAGCCCAGACTGTGACTTCGTGCACTGCCGCAGTGTGCTTTTAAAATAAGCGCTGAGTTAGTAAAGAAACAGGCCGTACCCTCCGCCAACCCCGAAGGTAAGTACGGAAAATCCTCGCTCTGCATCGCGACGGCCATGATTTCCATTACAACCAGCGGCGTCCTAGTACGCATGCGCTCCAGACAGGTTGACTGATGCTCGATGACAGCTGCTGAACGTTTCTGGTCACACAATGCGGGATTAACGTCGGATCCCGCCCACTCCCATTACGTCACAGTGCATCATTCAGGCAGGTGGGAATTTTGGCCTCTTCGATATTTCTGAAGTTTTTAACTTTCTCGTTTCGAACATTTAGTGTTATACTTCATCAAGTGCTCTTTGGCTCGTCAGAGTTCCTAGACAAATGATCCCTCATGCCATTTTGATTTGTAGAAATTCTAATTAAAGAGATAATTCAAAAGATCATACAATTCCACACATAAAAATATATTTCGACATCTTTTCTTCCAAGTGCTTTAAAACAACAGCTCATTTCTCGTCCTCACAGGATGATGTCCAGAGACTGCCTTAGGACTCAATGCGCTCTCCTCTGTCCACACCTTTATGTCTTTAGTGTTCAATTTCCCTCTGAAGAAATGTGTGATGGAACCAGAAAGACGCAGCTGTGTGTGAGTGGAATCCATTTCCCGGCATTTTAAGAATCTCTTGACTTTGCTGGTGGGATGAGACTCACACTGATAAAAAGCTGCTGACACTGACTAAAGTCTGTCCACACATGGAAGAAGCAGCTCAGAGTCCTGAGGTGGCTGAATGGTCCAAAAAAGTTAAAGACTTTGAGCATTGACAAGGTCACCAGAGTTTCTCTGCAGAACCTGCCACTGGATGGAGACAAACAGCCTTAATGGTGCACATGTCCACACAGAAGCTGCTTTTCAGTGATGGACCTGGAGCTCTCACTCACCTCAGCAAGGTGATCATTGGTCATTCAACACTGTCATGGATTCTAACCGTAGTGTTACTCTCTTTCAGACCTACCTGCCGTTTTTTACACACCTTTTTACCTTTTCCTGATTGTTTAAAGGTTAGACAATGACGATACCTTTGGGGACTGACTGGGTTAAAACTGTGTCACAGAGATCCAAAGCTTCATGGAGGACGAGGAGGAGGAGGAGAATATTATGGGATGAAGAATCACAGACGGTGAGAAACAAACAGCAAAGTGTTTGTAATGTGTGCTTAAGAAGTTCGTCCTCAGAGTGTTTCGGAAATTTAAACTTGAGCTTTCAGGAGGAGACGAGCTGCTCTTATCACAAACCACAGACAATCTGAAGCAGACCAACTCTGTACTTTACTAAACACATGGATGATGACGGCCTAAAGGAAGCACGCAAAAAGAAAACACTTCCATCATCACGTTAAGTAGTTCAGTGGGAGAGAACATGGCCTGAATAAAATATACCAAACACAATTAATCGTTAATCCAGTTCTAACAAAAACCGACCACTACGCACTCAATAAACGTTCAGACATTTATCTGCTGACATCAAAACATGTTTCCGCCCGGTTTCGAACCGGGGACCTTTCGCGTGTGAGGCGAACGTGATAACCACTACACTACGGAAACTCACTGACATAGACTGTAGGCCATGACAATATAAACGTTTGTCTGTCCGGCGGAAAGTTGCCGTTATCTTCTTGTTTTTAAATTGGACGTAAAAAACAAATGCTAGATATGTCATGAATAGTTCTGTGGCCTATGATTAGGTATAAAAAATATACCACAAAGAGCAGCTTAGCAGTTTCCGTAGTGTAGTGGTTATCACGTTCGCCTAACGCGCGAAAGGTCCCCGGTTCGAAACCGGGCGGAAACATCGTTTTCTTTCTGTTTTATCCCATTTTTTACGATCGTAAAATATTTGTGAATTTTTTTTTTTATCTTTAACTCATTTAAATACATATCATATGTTTCCGTCTGTTTTCTTCCTTATATATACATTCTCTTATATTCCTGTCCATCCATTCACTTTCTTCATGTCGAACTGGTCGCTTCAGTCAAGTTAAATGTTTCCGCCCGGTTTCGAACCGGGGACCTTTCGCGTGTGAGGCGAACGTGATAACCACTACACTACGGAAACTTGCGCACTGTGTGTCTTGTAAACGTGAATAGACCGACCCAGACACACGGACACGTTTCTGGCTGTACTTCAGTTCATTTCAAACATTGAGCAAAACGTCGACAAGGCGAACTGGTGGCAGCACAGCACCTTGTGGAGACCCCTAGAGGAGGCTCGTGCGTTGTTCTGCACAGGTGTGAGCGCGACCTGCTGCTCCTATTGGTCAGAACTGCTGATTTGACGTGATCATCTTATAAAATATGAGTTATTAAAGCAGCAGCGAAAGTGAACATTAATCCAGTGGATCCCCTCTGACAGTGATCAATCACAGCAAGCACAACTGTGCCTGGAAAAAGTCTCTGTTACCTGACACCTGTTACCACACATACACACACACACACACACACACACACACACACACACACACACACAGAGCAGGAGATTATAACTATATCCTGCTGTCAGGAAAAACCTCATTTTGTTTCAGCTTCATGATGCAAAAACTTTAGACAGAAATCTTTCTTTCTTTCTTTCTTCATTTCTTTCTGTCTTTCTCTCGTTCTTTCTTTCTTTCTTCCTTTCTGTCTGTCTGTCTGTCTTTCTTTCTTTCTTTCTTTCTTTCTTTCTCTCTTTCTGACTTTCTTTCTTTCACTCTCCTTCAATGGAGAAATGACAGGGTGATTTTCCATTTCACTCATTCATGAACATGAATCACATGTTGGTTCATGAATAAAGAAACAGAAACTGGAGTACTTTTACACACAGACACACACAAACTCCAGTCTGACCTGCCAACCCTGTCTGTCTACTTGTTACGTCACATAACACGCACGCACGCACACAAACACACACACACACACACACACACACATAGACGGTGTCCGGGTGTCCCGCCAACAGGAAGCTCCCTATTTGAGCATCAGGACATCCGCTGCAATGACAGGAAACACCATATTTGGGCTGAAGCTGTGTTGTTTTTCCTGCAGAGAGCTGGCTGAGCTGCCAGTGACAAAGTCTGATCTCATTGGCTGTTTCACACACACACACGCACGCACGCACACACACACACACACAGGATTTACTGCTGACAGTCCCTCAGAGGAAGTGTGTGTGTCAAACTGTCATTCTTCAGGCTGCACCTTAAACTCTGACTTTTATCTTTATGGCAGCTTCATCATTTCATCTCACATTCTTCTTCTTCCTCTTCCTCCTCTTCTTCTTCTTCTTCTGTTGAATTAAAGCTCATCCATAGCTGCCTGACTTTAAATGTTTAACTCTCAGTAAACAGAAATCTGCCGTGTTTGATGCCAAAGTTCCTGATTAGCATCAACAGTCTATTTTATTTAAATAAAGCTTTGGTTTGTGTTCAAATGTTTAATATTTCTTTTTTCTGTCTCTGCATTAAACTCGGCTATTATTATTGGCAAGCCAAGAAAACGACCTCCACTCAAGGTCTGTCTTGTTTTGGAGCTTTCAGCTGTGTCACACCGTCCTCATCTGCAGACGAACAGATGATGTAATGATAAAAGCTCCTCATATGAATCCACTGAACTGTTCACAGAATAAAAGCACCAGAACGACTTTGACATTTTATTCTCGTAGCTCTTTGCTTTAAAGAGGAAACACGTTCAGTATAAAATCCATCACTGACCTGCATGTAAACATACAAACATCCTAGAACCTACGCAGTAGGTAAAAACTGTGTACATGTTCATGTATGTACACGATACTGCATAAAAAACATTATGTACACACCCTCCACTTCCAAAAGTTCTCACATTTACACTCATTTACACATGAAACTCTTCTGAAGCCTCCTAAATTCACCACTTTTCTCCATGAAGTTTGGTTCTGTCAGTTGTTTTTAAAGTCAGTTTTTATTCGCTGCTGCAGGTTAAAGGTCACGTCCAGCGCGTCATTTTGAATTCAGAGGTGTTTGTGCTTCGACTACGGTGGCTGAAAAGGCTCAAAATGAAGCAGCAGTTTCTAAAACACAGCTAGGTGTTTCCTCCTCAGGTCTGCTGACCTCTGACCTTTGACCTTGTCTCAAACACAAAAATAAAACGTGGACGGTCAGGTAAGTGAGTTCACTTCAGTCTGAGGTCAAAGGTCACAGTGGCACAGGTGGACTTTCTGTCTGTCAGCAGATGTTGGAGCTGTGGGGGGAAGGAAGCTCCGACTGAGGACTCCCCATGGGAGAGGAGCAGGAGGAGGAATAGAGGTGGGGGGATGGCGAGGAGGTGTAGACATGTGAGAGTGTGGAAGAGGAGGTGAAGCAGGGGGAGGCAGCCTGCATGCTGAGGGAGGAGAAGGAGGATAGTGAGGTGGCAGGGGAGGAGGCACTGTGAGTCGGGGAGGAGTAGGAGGAACAGGGGGAGGAGGTGGGAGGGGAGGCGTAGGCAGGGGGCTTGCTAATGGGGATGGAAGCAGAGAAGGAGGAGTCCCTGTCGGCCTTGCGGTCCCTCTGCCTCTGATGGATCTTGGCATGCCTCTTGCGCTCGTCGCTGCGGGCAAACTTACGCCCACACTCGGTGCAGGCGAATGGCTTCTCGCCGGTGTGTGTGCGGATGTGTGTGGTCAGGTGATCGCTGCGGCTGAAGCTGCGCATGCAGATGCGGCACTGGAATGGCTTCTGGCCCGTGTGCACACGCACGTGGCGTGTCAGCTCATCAGACCGGGAGAAGCGGCGGTCACAGCCATCAGCGGGGCAGGCGTACGGGCGCTCGTGTGGTGGCGTCTTGCACTGTCGGCCTGTGGGGGACTTCCTATTCCGGCCGGATTTGGTGAACTGGGCGTGGTGGGCGGGGCCAGAGGCTGTGCCTTGAGGCTGCGTCTGGATCTGCGAGGAGAAGGCTTTGATGGTGGAGAGCGGCGTGAGAGGAGGCTGTGCCGTCGGCGGGTTCAGGCCCTGCAACAGCACAGGTTTCTGGTCCTGGATCAGGCCCAGCTCACCATCCTGTGGCTGCTGCGACAGGACGTAGTCTGGGAGCATCGGCACCACCAGGGAGGGCGGCTGGAGGCCCAATCGGGAGGTGGAGGTGGGGTAGGCTGGAGGGGGGCCCTGAGGTTGGAAGGCCTGGGGGGCTGGCTGGGAGTTGGAGGTGGGGGCGGGCAGGTCGGAGCCAGCAGCGGTGGTGTACGTTGGCGTCGCAGAGAAGACTGAGGTGACATCACCGCAGCCACAGCTGAAGTTTGTCTGGGACAGCGATGGTGACGATGTCACTGATGTTGTCACTGATGATGAAGAGGAGAGGCTGCAGGTTGCAGGGGGAGGAGCCGCCATGCTGACCAACCCCGTGAACAGGCTAAGGAGAGGCTCTGCCCACAGGTTGCCGCCACTGGAGACGGTGTTCGAAGGTTCGAAGGTGAAGCGGCCGCTGTAGGCAAGAGAGGGGAGGCGGGGGGTGAGGGGGGGGAGACCCTGCAGGTCCGGGAGGTCTGACAGAGAGTCTGCAAGAGAAAAAAAGAAGAAGAGGTCAGACACAAGTCACTCCAACAGGAAGCAGCTGATTACCTGATCAACCACACCTGGAGCACCTGAGAGGGAAGTTTGCTCTGATCTGATTGGCTGCAGTGAGTCAGCTGACTATCAGCAAAGATTATCTTAAGAACTGCTGATTCGTTTTCAAATTGACAGAAATATTCAGTTTGTTCAGGATGAAGAGTAACAGGAACACAAACTGCTCTCTGTTCACCTGAATTTTTAGATTTTGGCTGCATGTTGGATCAGTTTATTTATCAGTCAAACATCCCAGAATAAAAACACTGATTTTATTTCACTTCATCAAACTTTCAGTCATGAAATCAGCAGAACAAACAACCATCAGGACTTCATTCACACAGTGAAGTGAATAGTTCACTTTGTCTGGAAACATTGATGCAGGTCTCCTGTTTCTTGAGGATTTTGTTCCCTGCTGACCTCCCCCAACCACCACCCCCGCTCCCGCTCCTCACCTCCGTACTCCTCTCCGCTCAGCAGCCCGGCTCCCTCCGCTGCCGACGCGGCCAGCAGCGAGCCTCCCGCCGCGGCGTTCTGCAGCAGCATCTGCAACTCCTCCAGCTTCGAGTACCCGTCCAGCGGGGAGAGAGGCGGCGGGAAGCAGGCCAGGGGGTCGGAGATCTGCAGGGCGGGCAGGAGCAGCTCCGCTTTGGTCGCGGCCATCTCTCTGGAGGAAGCAGAGCGAGAAGCGCAGGGCGTGGAGCTCGGCGGCTCCTGGAGCTCCTGAGCACCGGGCTGGTCCTGCACGGGGGCTGAGCCACTGTCCGCTCCTGAATCCCGCGGTGAGGCGCTCTGGCCGGGCTGACGCTGCTGCTGGGGGCGCTGATGCTCGGAGGAAGCCAATGCTGGAGGGTCTTCAGGTCCGGGGTCCGGCGTCCCGGGCTGAGATGTCTGACAGGATTATTTTCGGGTCTTTGTGGGTGAAGTCATCGGGAAAGTGTTTGTTTCCGGTTGGTGTTTTCACGTGTGGATGACAACTTGAACTTGAGCTCTGTCAGGTTCCCTCAATGAGGATTCCCGGCTTTATAAAGACTCCTGCGTGACGTACATTCCCAAATATGGCAGGAGGGAAGCCCATATTTGGGCAGAGCGGTGAGCGTGCAGGCTCCGCAGTGCGCGGACGCTCCGTTGCTGTCTGCGTTCTTTGTGCTGCGGGTTTTGGAGCGTGAACGATCCGGTAGACTCCAGACCTCAGTCCGGCTCGGTGGCTGTCGGCCGTAATGCAGCCGGTAACGGCGCGCATGGAGAGCGGCCAGCCGCCATGGCCGGAAACCCCGGAGACACGTCACAGCTCCGATAGGTTTTTTTTAAGGCTCTGAGGGACGTCACATGGAGCTGGTCCAGGGCGTCATCACTTCCTCGGGCCTTATTTGGGTGCTTTCCTGTCGGACTGCGAGTCAAGGGCGGTCCCGTCCCGTCCTGCAGCTCAGAACTGACTGACGGCAAAGAAGCACTGAAGTATTAGAAGTAAAGTACTTTGAGGAGCTGGTTGAGGTGAAAGTATTTTCTGTACTGCTGTAGTTTAAACTCCAGTCACGTGTCATATTTTATAAACGGATTATTTTCAAAGTAACTGCAGCTGTCAGATAAAGCTAAAAAGTACAACATTCCCTTCGGACGGGTGATGCAGTAGAAGTATAAAGTAGTCAAGTAAAGTAAAAGTACATCAAATGTGTACTCAGAACTGAAGTAAATGAAGTCCATTAGTTACTGTATGTGTTGACATCGTGTCTTCTGAAAAAGGAGTGTACGCGAGTGATGGAACAAGTAATCTTTTACTCTTCCTTTACTTCAGTGAAAGTAGCAGTACTACAGTGTACAAATAATCTGCTACACGTAAAAGACCTGCATTGAAACGAAGAGTTAAAGTACAACAGTATTATCAGCTTTATGGAGTTAAAGTAGGCTGACTGTAGTAAAAATACACAGGATACTTCTTCTGCACTGAGTACTTTGAATTTACCTCAGGAACGTTTTCAGTGCAGGACTTCTACTTGTAACAGAGTATTTTTGCACTGTAGTATTAGTACTTATACTTCTGAATACTTCCTGAGGAATTTGTTCCACCCACGGAGGGAAAGCGCTTCAAAACGTAGTTACTTCAGTTACCTGTAAGAGATCCACTTGTGTTTTCTACTTTCAGTCTTTGTTGTTCGGCGCTGAAAAGTTCAAACAAACAACATTTACCCTCACGTCAGCGGATGACAGAAAAAAAATCTTCTTGGAGGATGCGGGCATCGATCCCGCTACCTCTCGCATGCTAAGCGAGCGCTCTACCATTTGAGCTAATCCCCCGATACTAGCTAGTGACGTGTCATCATACTTTAGATGAAAAATGCCAGTTTTAGATGGTCTCTTTTCTAGAGGGACCTTGTCGACAGTCACCTCAGTACTCTGAAAGGAAAAGACGAAAAGCTGCTGCTCAGAGCTCAAGAAGAGCTGAAATATGGGATGGCCTCTAAGCAACAACAAACAACAACAAAGAGTTATGATTCTAGTTTCATTATTTATCTCTTTTTGAGTCATCTTTACCTCATGTGCCTTGTTTATTTGGCTCTGCTCATTTGTTTTATGCCTTTCATGTTTGTAAATGACCTGTCGCGCCTTCTCGTGACAGGTGACAGTTGATTGGCTGAAAATGAATGTGGGACAGATGTCATTGGCTGGAAATGGGAGGGCGGGAGTAGCGGGTTATTTCACTGGAATAAATAGAAGCGATGTCAGTAAGGATTTTCAGTGATGAAGTAACGCACTATGACCTCATTTATCAGCACCTGTCAACACCGACCACGACCACGGCCCCTCACATTTAGACACACGGTGAATCCTGAAATCACTACATCCTAAATCTGGAGGGCTGACAGGTCTGCAAGACAAATACAAACGACACGTCATGATGTCATCACGTACTGGAAGGAAAACGTTCACATGATGCTGGTTTGATGCTCATGGAGGAGAAGAATCAGCTGTTCAGTCAGCTGATTCTGAATCAACTGTGAACAGAATGGGAATTTTAATTCAATTAAAGATGCTCTCACATACAGAAGAACGGACAGGAAAGACATGTCCAACTGAGGACAAGGACCACAAAGCTGACCAGACATAAACACAGACATTCATTGCTTTCTGTTAGCCATGCTAAGCCAGGTAAAGACTGGGTGAGACAGTCCAGTTATTAATCCACGCTGGGAAATTAGGGAAAATTCAGCTTTTCGTTGTATTCTTGTACAGTGACTCACGATATGTGTGTGTGTGTGTGTGTGTGTGTGTGTGTGTGTGTGTGTTCACCTGCTTTATAAAGACCATGACAGAGTCCTGCAGCAGAAATAGAACAAAGCTGGGATGTGATGGCATGTGGCAGCAGGCTGCAGGAATACCAGCAGGGCTGCATTTAGACTGTGAACACATACACGCACACACACACACACACACATACACTCACACGCAGGAATGCTGCTGGAAGTTTCTGGCGGGGTGTGTGTGCGTATATAAACAGCAGACAGAGGACATCAGGCAGACAGACAGACAGATTCCATACTGAAACTGAAGCAGACCTCCACCACCCTCAGCATGTTGTGTCCCAGCGTCTTCCAGCCTTCCCCCATCACCATGAGGCCTTTCCCGGACCTGCACTGGCCCGTCCGCAGCCTGTGGCCTGAGACCCGGCCACTCTTCTTCCACATGGAGCAGGAGATGATCCGCCACATGCAGGAGATGAGGCAGAGCATGGAGTTTATGGAGAAGCTGCACCAGAAGATCTTCGAGGAGATCGACCAGACCTCGACCTTGACGGGGGTCTTCAAGCCCATCGCCTTCCAGGAGCTGGGGAAGGACGGAGGCAGCTTCGCCCTCAGCCTGGACACGAAGGAGTTCTCCCCACAGGAGCTGTCAGTAAAACAGGTGGGCAGGAAACTGAGGGTGAGCGGCAGGACGGAGAAGAAGAAGGAGGACCAGAAGGGCTCGTACTCCTACAGCTGCCAGGAGTTCAGGCAGGAGTTCGACCTACCAGACGGCGTCGACCCTGAGACCGTCACGTGCTCGCTGGTGGGCGGCCGGCTGCAGATCCAGGCGCCCCGGGAGAAAACGGCCAACGATGGGAAGGAGAGGGTCGTCCCCATATCCGTCACCTCCGCCCCGGCCGTCGCCTCCTCCAGCGGGGAGCCAGAGAGGAGCAGCAGCTCCTCCTCAGAGAGCCCTGCTGAGCAGAGCTGAGGTGTCTCCTCTGTCCTGTTGTTTCACTGTTCAGGTTTGACTCCGTCTGATGGACGGACGGAACAAGAAGCTCATATTCTTTAGTTGCACTTTAATTTTTAATTCTTTACTTTAACAAAAGTCTTGTGATGTTTTTAGTGTCTCAGACTGAAGTTTGAGTCATTTTGGTGAAACGATGGAGGATCAGGACTCTTTGAAGGACTAAAGTCAAATATCTGAAATCATTCGACTCGTTTTAATGACATAACGATGTGCTGTATTATCTCAAACATTAATACTTTCCACATTATTGAGCTGCATGTTAATAAACTGCTTCAATAACTTCTTGATGTTTAATCTTATTTTCTTTATTCTTATAAATATTCGTCTGTTCAGGACTACAGTCGTTTATTCATGAGTTCTGTTCAGGAAAACAATAAATATTCATCACTGATGAAGGAGTTAAACTGACTTTCTCATCTTCTCATGAATATTCTTCTGACCCTTTTTCTGAAATCACTTCTTTCTTCATCACACTCTTTCAAACAGTAGCATTAAACGAATAAACATCCTGTTGATCACCTGTTTACTGATGTAAACAACCTCAAACAGCATCAGAAAACATTCACTCAGTTACTGTTAATGTCTGCATGAAGAGACCTGTCAATCAATCTGAAACTGACGGCAGCATCCAATCCTGTGGGTTGAATGTTGGCTGTGGGTGGGGCTTACAGTTAAAGGTGTAGCTCTTGACATAAAAAGTAAAAGCAGCGTGATGCTCCCTCCTTTGATCGCGTCTGTGAAGATAAACCCAGACTCTTATTTTAAATGAACTTTCTGGCAAACGATGAGTGATGACAATAAACACAGGACACCGTTTTTCCCTTTCTTTGTAAAATAATTCTCAATAAACTTAATTTATTCACAAACTGCTTTTCAAATTGCCATGTCGTCATTGTTCTTTTTTTAATCACATACAATAAAAAACATTTCTAAAAGACGAGAGATGTCCGAGTCTCTCCGCTAACTTTGTACACGACCGCTCGTCCGTTTCCGGCTCCTCCTCCGTCCTCAAGCTTTTCATTTTTTCAAACACAATGAGTTCATGGCCTTGTCACGCTCAGACATCAGATTAGAAATATTAAGAAAAAACAGCAGAAAATAATGAACAGAGGGACTAAAAATTGAACAGCTACAGTACACGTTTCCTTTTCTTCTCCATTAGTTTTGTCTTTTCCTTTTTTTCTTTTTAACGTTTTGATTTACAGAATAATAGAATATGTTCAGTTAAGGCTTATGTTGGGTGTTAATGAGCGAAAAACAGAAACAAACCCACAAATCAGGACGGCGGGCAGATGCGTGTCTATGTGTGTAATGGGGACAGAGAGGATTACGTGTGTTACAAGGACACTGTGTGCGTGCGTGCATGTGTGTGTGTGTGCAGGAGCTCAACATTATTCTGTTTCCCTGTGAGAGTCACAAGAACATCAGTCTCATTTGTGCAGAGTTGGAGTCAGGTTGTGGTTAGCCTAGCTTAGCATAAAGACTGGGAACAGGGGAAACAGCTGGCCAAAAACACACCTACTAATGCGTCTAAAGCTCAGTAATTGACACACTGCATCTCATCTGTTTTTTAATCTGAACATTCTGAAGATTCATCCAGGTCCTGATAACCAAATGAGGGCTGAACCAAGAGCAACTGGACTTAATGGCCGTAAACTGACTTCAGCAGGACGTGATTGTAGAGTTGATCTAGCTGTGACGGCGCTGTGCAACAAGCCACCAATGGCAATGAAATAACCTGACATGATTCTATCACATATCTGTTTTATTTTACAATAAAGATATTGGATTGATTGGTGGTGTGAAGGCCAATAAAGCTGCTTCTGATTCTTCAGACAGTTAACGGACACGTCTGTAGTTCTGGTCACCAGGCGGGTCATATGACTATCGGAAACTCTCCGTATCTCTGACTCTGAATTAAATGTCATCAGTTGATGTGACTAGCCTTTCCCACTAATTCCAGTCTTTCTGCTAAGCTAGGCTAGGCTAACCACGTCCTGAGTCCAGCTTCCTTTGAACACAAATAAACATGAGACTGATGTCCATCCGAACATCACGCTCTGAGGAACATGTGGTCTTTGAGTCACCGGCAGGTTGAAACTGAAACATTTTAAACGCTCCAGAGTGCAAACGCTTGCTAACACAACGATGTGAAGTCGCTGCTGTTGTGTTTCAGCATCTCTGATGGTTGAGCAGTGAAATGACAATAATCCATCACAGTCAACATTTAAACACCTTTATTTTTTAGTCAAACATTTACTGAACGGTGACTTTTTCCTTTTGTGTTGCATTCAGGGACATTTCAACATCTGAGATCTGACAGTCGTCTGAACTGAAATGACCAATCACATGTCATCTTCTCATCATGTTCCTGTTTACTTGTTGATTGTCTTCTAAGTTTGAGTTTCTAACATCATCATAATCATCATCATCATCGCTTTTTCTGTAGCGGACCATTGACTCAGAGAATCACTAACGAGTTTCTTTTCAGCTGAAAGATCACGTGACAAAACCATAATGACTTGGACCAGAAGTCTGAAACACTGACTGTGAGGGATTATCTCACTGCACGCCGATTTCCACAGAATGAAGGGAAACAAAATGTCCACCTGGAAACAAGACATGAGTCTGAGGCCTGATGGAGGATCTGAAACCATCAGCAGGAATGTGGAGTTTTAAAAAGCCCAAACAAGCCGTGTGGTCATTTATGCAGCTGTCAACAACATGGACGTGGAGGTTCAGAGACCTCAAATGTGCCGTTTCTCATCTTTTTTGTGGACTTCAAGGGAAAAAAACAAAATGACGATAACCTGCGAGCGTTTCAGGCGACCACATATTCACCTGGTGCTCCGTGCATCTTCATCCAGACTAATGTCAGATTCATCCGCCCTATGAACACATCGCTCCGCACGTGAGATCAGATACAGACGTCGGTCTGACGGCGTGTTCATGGACTCTGAGGACTCGATGTGAATGTCTGCAGATTGACCGATTCTGTCATCACATTCACCTTCAGTGTTTCAGCGTGTAGAAAAACACGTTTATGTTTTGAAGTACTGCCTCATTCCTGTTCTATTACGCTGAAGCTGACTGAAACTGAGGCTTCAGCGCTCACAAAACGAGCAAAATGACGACTTCAAGCAGCTCGAGTTCACGAAGCCTTTTTCATGTCACTGCAGGAGGATTCGATTTGATTCGATGGGATCGTAGATAAATAAATAAAACTGTTCTGAGGTCAGCTCAAACTTCCATCTGACCAATCATCGCGGGCGACGGCTGATGTCTCCACTGAAACATGAATACATCACCGCAAGACTTTACGGCGGTAATCCTTCACGTGACGCATTGACTGCACAGACCCTCTGAACCCGACGCTGAATAAATAATAACATACATGACACATGACTTAAACGACAAGCGTCAGGTCTGCGTGAGGATGATGAGGAGGAGGCTGTGACATTCCTCACATGAACACGAGACCAACGGAAATGTCTGATTTGACCTTTGACTGCAGCGCTCTGAATCACAACAACGTGTTTCTACGATTTTACGTGTTTTCTATGATTTTGGTTGAACTTTGTAAAGAGCGATGTTTGCAGAATTCGACTGAAACATTTCAATAAAGTAAAAGTCTGCTTACGTCTCTGCACAGCTTCAGGGTCAGTGTGGATGAACTGCATCTGGACTCAAGTCACATGACCACCAGGCGGGTCGAAGAGTTTAAATACACACACGCACACAGTGAATGAGCAGGAGAGTGTGTGGTGTGTTCCAGTGACAGGTGTGTGTGACGGGAATGTGTGAACACTCAGGTGAACAACAGCATCACTGGCTACCTGCCCTCAGCGAAGCCTGATGAGACCACACCTCAACACAACAAGAGCCTGAACGCATCACCACGCTGAGGTAACATGATGTGTGTGTGTGTGTGTGTGTGTGTGTTGCTGATTTAGGTTAAAGGAAACCGTCTGGTGAATATCAGGGTGACGCCTCCATGATATTAAATCATGTTATTAAATTTATTTAATTCAAAATGAGCCAATCAGAATCCAAATCCAGTTTCTGAAACATCAGGCAGCAATTGATTCTACGATCATCTACAATGAAAACTATTTGATGACGTCGTTTTTCCGTTTGTGTGTTTTGGGTGAACTGAGCCTTTAAACGCAGGCTGCAGGTCAAAGAACAGATCTGGGGTCGGTGCTGTTGGTGATGGCGTTTCAGGCTGAAGCTGCGCTGCGGCAGCGGCCTCGTCAGACTGCAGCGTGTTACAGAGACTCGACAGCTGTGTGTTGGAAGACACCTGGACGCCGAGAAGCACCTGGACAGTCTGAGTCCGGCTACAGAGGAGGGAAAACTCTGCAACTGGGCTTCAGATACCTGAGCAGCGGCGCGCTGGCGTATTAGCCTGAAGCTAGCAGCCTCACGTGTCAGAGGTAAGCGAAGCTCAGGTGCAAGAGGACTCTCGGCCGACTGCGACTCAGACTGTGGAGGTTTCCTCTCATCGCAGGCGACCAGACTTACTGGAGGAGATCCTTGCTTTCCAGCCCAGAGGAGGACTCCGCGTGAAGCCACAGCGCCAAGTCTTCACCGGCGGCAGTCAGATCATCACTGTCGTCATCAATCGGCTTTGTTTACCCCAGCTCATCCAATGAGAGAAGGTGTTGTTCCTGAGAGCCTTGCTGATTGGCGGCAAGGAGGCGCGGAGCGTTGAAACAATGGTGGTCCAGGAAGGGGGGTGGGGTTGGGTGGGGTGGGGGGGTTCGGATCAATTCAAAATAAAACTAACTTAAAAAACTGAAACAGAGAACAGCCTTCCATTTACAAATGCGTCAGTTTTCTTCTATTAAGTTCAAGTCAAGCTCTGTACAATCCCTCTCAAACACCGCCTGCTGCGCCGCCTCGCGCTCCTCCGCTTCCTCCTCCCTATCATCGTCATCATCATCCTCGCGGCACTCCTCGTCGCTCTCGCTCAGTGGCCCGATGCTGGTCCTGCCCAGGCACTCGGCCGGCGAGCAGGAGCCCCTGAAGTCGCCCATGAAGGCCTCCATGCCCATGCAGACGTCTCCACCGCAGGCCAGCCTGCCGCCGCGCTCCAGACACTGCGGGTCGATGCTGCGCGTCTGCAGGACGACAAGAAAACAGAACTCATCAGAGAAGCTGAAGCCAACCGACGCCACGTGTGTGTTCTCATCGCTAACGGGTTGTTTGCAGTCATGTGACGTTAAATTCAGATGGAGGGCAGGAAGTGAAAGCTGCAGTGGACGAGATGAAGGAAAGGTCTCTTCAATCGTTGCTTTTAGTTTTTAATCTGTCACCACAGATTTAAAACATTAGCTGATGTTACGACTCAGTCACAGACGGTTAAGACATTTTTTACATCTTTTTTTTGGTCAATTTCTTGCATTTCTCATCTTATGAACAACTTCATGTACCTGATAAAGCTCCTGGTGGTGTGTGTTATAGAGCTTCCTGTGCAGAAAATCCCTTCCTGCCCTCCATCTGCAGTTCACGCCACAACAAAAAAGTGATGTGACGTCATCTGCAAACAATCTATCGACAGTTTATCAATTGATCAACTCTCCCAGATTGCAGCAGTCTAAAGCCCTCAGACGTCCATTTGTAAGGACCCAGTTAAACATGGCTGAACAAACACCTGTGCTGTACCTGCGTCATCTTGGTGAAGTCGAGGACTGGACGGGCGCAGGGTCTGTCGGGGTCGCGGCGTCTCTTCAGACCGGGTTTGAGCAGCAGCAGGTCGCAGGGCTGCGAGTGGCAGCGCGGCAGCTGTGGCGGCAGGCTGCGGCGCAGAGACGACGGCGTGCTGCAGGCCGAGGAGGGTGAGGCGGGCACCGGGCCCCCCCGGGCCACTCCGGCAATGGCGGAGCAGCCCGGCGGAGGCGGCGCAGCCTGGGTCGGCACAGGAGGCGGAGGCAGGAACGTGGAGGCCGTCGAGTCTCTGATGAGCACGGGAGAGAGGGAGAAACGCCTCTGAGGAGGGGGAGGCGGGTGGAGGGGGGAGGGCGAGGAGGAGCAGGAGGACGGGGAGGGGAAAAAGCAGCAGCAGGCTCCTCCCCCCGCCGCCGCCTCGCTGGGGTCCCAGGGGAAGCTCCACGGCAGCGGGGAATCAGGAGACAGCGCCAGGCTGAAGAAGGTGGGGCTGGAGGAGGAGTGCAGCGACGAGTTCAGAGAGGAGCTGGGAGCGCGGAGAGGGCAGGCTCCTCCCACCGCCGCACCTGCCCCTATACCCCCTCCTCCCACACCCGCCCCCCCACCTGTGACCCCTCCCCCTGCTCCACCGTGGCACTGCTGACGACTGACAGGAGTCCAGACCCGGGAGGCGCTGGGCCGCCAGGTGTAGCGGCAGCGCGACAGGTCCTCGGGCACTGACAGCGAGCGGCAGTGGCGTTTAGGGGGCGGGGGAGGAGGAGGAGGGGGCCCGGGGCCAGGAGGGGCCACCGGCGCCCCGGGGAGAGACAGCTCGGATGCCGAGGTGCTGGGCGCCAGGGGCCGGTGCTGCTGCGGCTGAGATGGGGCGCCGTCCAGGGGGTCGCCCCCCTCCTGGAGGTGAGCATCTGGGGGGACCAGGGGCACGGGGCCGGGGGGGAAACTAGAGCTCAGTAACCCCCCCTGCAGGCCGGACTTAGAGGGAGGGCAGAGCTGCCAGTAGCTGCTCTCTGAGAGGACACACACACAAACACACACACAAACAAACAAACAAACAAACAAACAAACAAACACACACACACACACACACACACACACACACACACACACTGAATAAAACGTGTCTCTGCTGTCTTCGTCTCTACATGAGACAGATCAGCTGACCTCAGAGACTCAGATCTGGACTGCTCTGATTTTACATTTCTGGAGTACTCTAGTAAGGTTCAGGTAATCCTCCTGTGAGGAACTTTAAGATGACACATGACACACTCACCAGGCATCAAGCCATCAGGGGGCCAGCACTCTGCGAGGGTTTTCGGGTCCAGCAGGGACTGAAAGACAAGAAGACAGATGGAGGACAGGCTTAGTTTTATTTAGTGAGTTTAAACAGTCTCACAAAAATCCAAGTATTGTCACTAAATCTCATGGCAGTGTTAGTTGACAGCTGTTTCTACTGCGTTTCTTTGTGTCCACTTCAGCCTGCTGGAGTCGCAGCGCAGCGTTTTACCAAACACGACAAAACCTGAGTGAACGTGAAACACGGTGATGGACTTGAAACGCTTAGGAAGCAGCTCATCATGTCACTGATTATTGATCATTCAGTATCTGCACGCCACCAAATAATGTTTATGAGGTCATAGAAACATCGCTGCTGTACAAACACGCCTTTGTTGTGTTTCTGTAGTTCTGTAGAGTGAGACGTCCTACAGAGGATCTTCGTACATTCTTCCAGATAAAAATTTCATTCATCAGATCAAGAATTTCATCACTTCAACAAGTATCTGATGAAAACTCAGGCGAGTCAGATTCAGCGTCTACAGCGGGTTTTCAGGAGGAAGTGTAAGAACCGGCTTCAGGTGAGACTCACCAGGTAGAAGTCCCCTGGCTGAGCAGGGTCGCCTTCCAGAGTCTGCTTCCTCAGGCTCTCCACCAGCAGCGCGACCACAGCATGGTGGCAGGGGACGAGGGGGGAGACGGGGGAGGGGGGAGAGGAGGAGACAGGGGGAGGAGGAGGGGGGGAGAGCGGGGAGGAGAGGGGAGGAGGAAGAGGAGGAGGGAGGGGAGAGCCACGCCCGTTTGTGCGTCTGTCCGTTAGGGCCGTCACAGGAGGGGCGTGGGGGGGGGGGGCTGAGGGCTGAGACTCCTCCTCCTCCTTACTACCTCAGGGCCAGGTAGCCCCGCCCACTCTCACAAGGACATTGTCAGTCAGCCGTTGCCCCCGGCAACACACCTGGAGAAGAAGGAGACACATGTGAGCGTCAAGAGTCACAACCGCAAACGTTAGCACTAGCATTTTGACATTAGCAAATTAACGTTAGCGTTTTGATACTAGCACATTAACATCAGCATTTCTACATTAACACATTAACATAAACGTTAGACAGCTAATGTGCTGTTGAAGATCAGCTTGTGTCGTTTAGTAACTGTGCTGTTACTTTTTGGTTCTCGACAGGAAGCAGTTAAAAAACTGCGAACTAGTGTGTTTTTCATTTCTATATTTGAAGTCAGTCCGAGTGCAGACTCATTTACGAAAATCAAACGCTGAATAACAACATGCTCTGTTTCACATGGTTAGCTTCTGAACATGCTAGCAATGATGCTAGCTTCTCCAATAAAGATGCTAGCATCATTGCTAGCATGTTCAGAAGCACCTGCACTTTGTGGAACCAGGTTGTGTTTTTAGGTAATTTAGCAAGAACATTTAGCTCATAAATTAGCAGAAAATTTGAGTTTTATATGTTTATAAAATCATTGAATTCAGCAAAAATCGTCTGTTTCCAGCTTCTCAAATGTGGAGATCTGATGGTTTTCTTTGACCGTAAACTGAATATTATACTTAAGGAAATTATAAAGATAGTTTTCACTATTTCTATGCTTTTTTATGGACATAATGATTAATTGAGAAGATAGTTGTTAGTTGCAGCCCAGACAAGCTGTCTTAATATGGACGTCAGCAACGTCATGGCCGATACCTGACCTGCTTTATAAGTTCAGTCCAGGTGAATACAGATGAGGCCAATCAGGTGATTCAGTTCCAGATCGGACGGAAATATAATTCATTCACATCTGAAGCGAAATTTCAATGGTACTCGATATCAATGCATGGATGGCGTGAGCAGTTTGAATTAAAAACGAGAAAAGGCTTCAAAACTGTCACAGCCACAGCAGTAGAACGGCCTCTTTATTAGGTACACCTTTCTAATACTGCAGGACCAGCCGACATGAAAAGTTCTCCTGCTGCTGGATGGAGATCTGCTGACTGTGAATGCTGATGGAAGACACTGAACTCATCGCTCGCGATGGCGTGGACACGGGGGCATTTTCCTGCTGGAGGCCACAAACAGAAGATGAGGGGAGATGAAGGTGGTCATCGACAATCCTCAGGTAATGCTGCTTAGGCCCTGAGGAAATATTCCTGGACATGAACTCGAGCAGCAGGAGGATCCATGGATTCAGCTGTTTACAGCAATTTGAGCCGACCAGCAGCGTGCGGCAGCAGAAATCCAGATTCATCAGACTGGATGACGTTTGTCCACCTTCTAATGTCCAGTTCAGGTGAGTCCCTGTCGCTGTGGTCTCAGTTTCTGTTGTCAGCAGTGAGGAACCCACTGAGGGCTGAGGTTCAAGGTTCCACGTTACCTGTTGACAGATGCTGTTCTGTTGGAACACCTGGTTACACCTAAACCTCTTCACCACGTCTGATGAGACATTTGGATTAACCAGCAGGTGTACCTAATAAAGTGGCCACTGAGTGTAATGTTAAAATCAGCTGCCTGCTGTTTAATGGCTCCCTAATTAATGAGGACACTTGTCATCAAATCATTCCCTGTGACGCTGGACATTCGGCCAGTGGAGCTTTAAGAACTCATATTCGAGTCCTCCTGGATGCTCCTCCTGGGCTCTGTTTTACGGCGTGATCATCGATTAAACGCAGATTCATTCAAGAACACGAACAATGTGAAGGAACGATACGAGCTGAAACCATCTGACCTCGACGGAGCATGAAGATCATGATGATTTGTCAAAGCCCAAAGTGAAACCCTCACGTTGGTGGTTTTGTGCAGCCAACAATCCAAAACACATTAGAAAAACCTAAAACCCTCACATCTGAGAAGACGACATGTTTGGTATTTTATTTTGAAAAATGACTAATCAATTATGAAAACTGCTTGATTAATTCTGTTGATCTCCTAATCAATGAGGAGACTCATGGGTTCAGACTGTATTTTGATATCTGTTATGAAGGTTCTGTGAAATGTGTCTGATGTGGTTCGTGTCGAACATCATTCTCTGTGAGGCAGCACCTCTTCAGCTCTGTCACTGATGGAGTCCTGAGAATTTTGGCCCCTGGTCTAAATGAGGTCAGGGGCCACAGCTGAGACACAGTAGAAGCCCTGACTGTGGACCCTCTGATGCAGCGTTAGTCGGGGTCCAGTTAAACACGTGGTTTGTAGTGGTTAAATAATGGCACTGTGTTCGCTGATGACAGCCTGTCCCTGGCAGCGGAGGCCTTTGTGCAGCCCGTGCAGCGCCGCCTCTCTGATGCCGGACTGAGGCCGCTGGGCATCTCTGGCTGCTGCTAGCATGCGGCTAACAGATCCCATTGTTTTCAATGAGGGATGCTAACACACAAATATTTCCCGTCTGAGTGCAAAATAAATATGGGGGGAAAGAGTTATGAAATTTAGACATAAAGTCGGTGCAGAAAAGTCTATTAATTATGGTTTGTAGTAATAAAGCAGCGCCGGTTACATCACCGAGCGAGTTAGCGCTGCCGTGCAGCTCAACATCACCTGAACGGTTAGCTTGCTATAAATAATATGTCATCTCTTTATTACTTTCAAGGTCGGCACAATAAATTCAGCCATTTTGCTCTCTGAAACAAAACGGCTGACTGAAACTTGTGCCTCCTCCACAGCCTCACTGACTCCGGGGGCTCAGGCTGGTCTACTCCGCGGGTCTGCGGGGCTCACGCGGAGCTACACTGGCCGCCTGGCTGCATCCAGGGGCAGCAGCTAGCTAACGGAAGCTAACTGACCTGCCCAGCGTTAGCCGGATAGCAGCGTTAGCCGGAGAGCAGCGTTAGCCGCGGTGGTTTCACAAACAAACCCCGCACAGACCAGAGGGGATGTTCTCGATGCTCGTCCCTCCTCCAGCCATTTACTGAGGGAGGTTAATTCTGAATAAACCTGAATTCCTCTCAGGCTAATCCATACTCATAATCAGTGCTAGCGAACAATAATAATAGCGGTGATGATAATAACGTCTGGCCGGCCTGTGAGCTCTCTGAGCAGCGTGAGAGGAGGAAAACACGGCGGGATGCTGCGGGATCATCAGCCCGGACGAGCTAGCTCCCACAGACGGAGAGTCAACAAACAAGCGGTCATTTGGCTCACTGTCGGCTGCTGGCAGGCTTACCTTGTCGAACAGCACCTCCGGGTGACGGGGTGAAGCGGCTCCGGTGGATGCGGCGGGCTGGCAGACAGCGGCGGCACTAGGTGTATTGACCCAGTATTATTAAAGAGCGGAACGCGCCGCTCCGCCTGCCGCCGCCGTTCAAAGCACCAAAGCCACCACAATGAATTAAAGTCTGGATTCAGCCGCTCACAGCGGACAGCGCGGGGTCTGGGACTAACCCAAACATCGGCTACAGTCAGCGGCCAGCGTCCTGTAATTATTAAAACATACTAATGAAGAATGTGCGCGCACACGCCCGCGAGCGGCGGCATTCATAAATAACATTTACGGTGCCAGGCAGGAGGAGGAGGAGGGGCGGTGCTTCACCTCATCACCGCGCCAGCACCTGCCGCTTATTCCCACTTTATTCTGCTGTTATCTGCCCTCCGCACAGCTGACGGCCGATCAGTCCAGCACGAAGAGAACAAACAGAAATATAATTCAGCAAATCAGTGAGAATGAGGGTTGACGCGCTGGAGGATGCTGGGAGTTGTAGTTTAAAGGCAGCGGCTTGTTTACAGCAGCGGGGCAGCGTCTGACGCGCCTGTCAGTTATTTCTGCTTCATTATTTAATGATCCAGATGTTGAGCAGGTGAAACAGTGTGTGATCTGTGCAGTTAAAGGACACACACGCACGCACGCACGCACGCACGCACACACACACACACACACACACACACACACACACACACAAACTGTCCGGCTGCAGCAGCACACCGTGTGGACGGAGGAGACACCTTCATCCTCCACAGACAGATGACCCACAGTAACCTCTCCTCCTCCTCCTCAGTCCATGCTGAGTGGAACACAGTAAATTTACTCCAGTACAAATCTGAGGGAGGCTACTACTACTACTGCTGCTAATATTACTACTGCTGCAACTAACTGAAGTTTACCATTTTTACACACAAACATATGAAGAGTTGATCAAATCTAATGTTTGTGCATAAATTAAATCAGTGGATCGACAGAAAATGATCCTCATTAGTGATAATAGTTTCAGTGATCGTTCATTGATCGATCGATGGAGAAAATGATCGGCAGATTGATCCAGAATGAAAAGAATCATTAGCTTCAGTCCAACACAAAACAGTTAAAATGAGGTCCACCTCAACCAACTCCAACAGGAAAATCCTGCTGTGACATGAATGAGGAGACACAATACTCTAAAGAGGACAACAGACACAGGGGACACTTTACTGCACAGGAATCCCCATGTGACCAACAGAAGAAAACAGTTGAGTCAGTGAATTTTTAACACTTTATTTATCTTTATTAAATCACATCTTTCAGCTTTGCTCTCGATATTCAAGCAGCACAAAATGACAAATTGAGAAACACAAAAAGTAAAAGAAATGAACACAAAGCGACAGCTTCTCTCCTCCACTCATCAAGGAATCTGTTTTTCAGAAAAAACACAGAGGTGCAGAGAGGAGGACCTGGAGCCTGATGCAGACAGACGGACAGACCGAGCATGAAGGTGACAGTGGACCAAAGACGACAGCAGCATCCCACAGAGACGCCAGCGTGACCACAGGACTTCAGACACAAAACGAGTGACTTAAGTACAAAAACTCAGCAGCTTTCCTTCAGTGCAGTTCAACTCAAACATGACGCAGGTGAAAGTGCTCATCTGATGCAGATCAACAGAAAACAAAGTGCAAACTATAGAGTCATACTCAGGTCCAGGCGTCCGGCCGTCCAGGCAGAGGACGCGTTCAGGAGCGACCCAGAAATCTAAACACTTCCCCGTCAGCTCTCTTCAGGTCGCAGCCCTCCTTCCACCCCCAGCAAGACACCCTGGAGGGGTGGATGTAACCCGGATCAAGGACCAATCACATTCCTGCTGTCGTTAATTATCTTAAAAAGACAAATGAGCTAGGGACTGGAAAGCACACACAAAGACACACACAGAACACACAAGGTCCAGGCGTCAGGTTTCCATGACGACGGCTGAGGACTGACAGAGAGCTGAACCTCATTGGTTCAGACGGCGGCGACGAATCAGTACGGATTCCACAAGAGCTGGTCAGAAAAAACAGGAACCTGCTGGTCATCAGAGCCGAAATCTACGAGGACAAAACAGAAATTAAGTCCACGAAGAGTGAAAGAGCCTCCAACTGGACGTCCTGTTTTCAGTTTGTCTGAGAAGTTCTGTGAAAACACGCTCGACCCTCACAGAGACTCACGATCACTTCGTCTTCTTCTGTTCTACCTGTTTGTCCTCTAAAAGACAGGTGCAGTGTCCCCTGGTCCACAGAGACAGACTGTCTTACCTTATCTTATGGTCTTACCTTACCTTATCTTGGTGTCACAGGTTGCGACCTGAGCTGCCGGTGGACTCAGACTCACTGTGGCTCATTCTAACGATGCTCAGCTGCAGCGCTGACTGACTGAATGCAGTCGACCTGAAGCCTCTGAACTCTGTTGTCATGGTAACACCTGACCTGTGACCTCACCTCGGGCGTCGTCGGCCTCCAGCAGGAGACGGAGCCAGTCGGTCATGTTGTCGTGGGCGGTCAGCGGACTGAGGCCGGGAGGAGAGCGCAGAGGCCTGTGTCCTCCTTCAGCGTCCTGACAGAAGAAGACAGAAGATGAAATTGGCGTCCTCCACGTCTGCATGATGTAAACACTGGCTGCTGTGCGATCAGCTGACAGGAGCGTCGTGACATCACCACAGAGGGTCGACTCATTAACTGAACGGCGTTACCGGTGAGAGCGGGCTGCTCCAGGGCCCAGGCAGCTCCAGAGACGTCAGAGGAGACGCAGAGGAGGCTTTAGAGGCTGCTGGAGTCTCCTTCTCTCTCCGCTTGTCTCCTCCGTCCTCACACAGGTCGGAGGTCATCTTCTCCAGGTGGCTCTGCCTGAAAAATACCAGAGGTCACATTCACAAAGCTGACTTCACCAGCAGAGGAGACGAGTAGACGCTGGTCAGTCTGTCCACTGATCAGCTGACTCCTCAGACGTCACCAGACGATTTTCAGCTGATAAATCTTCAGCTGTAAGTCCGACGACGCAGCGACGGTCATGAAAGTGGCTTCGTTTACAGCAGCTGGTGTTTAACGAGCTGGTGTTGAGCGAGCACATCGTCGACTGAAGAGAAGTTTTGATCCGAGGAATAATCCCGACAGACTGAGCATCTCGATCGATCAAATGCCGATAATAACTAATCAATAGTTCTGACACAACGTCCACCTACAGCTGCTCCACCGGGTCCTGCGTGTCGGGGCCGTCCAGCTGGGCGTCGCTCGGAGGGTCCCACAGGTGCAGCGCTCGCCTCCACAGACGCACCTGCATGTCCCAGGAGCGCCGGCTGTACTTCCTGTACTTGTTGGGAGTGGACGGGTGGAGCTTCGGATCCCTTAGGTGTCTGAGGAAGAGGAGGGAGACAACGGAGTCAGTTTGACACCAGCTGCTGCTCAGAGTTTTGAACCTGCTTGTGGGTCATTGTCCCCTCAGTAATGACTACAGACACAATGGGCTCCTGTTAGCAGCGCCCTCACTGATGGACAGACAGCTATCACTGAGGACAACTTAAACACTCTGAGGCATCTTCCTGATGATTGGTGGAGGTTCGTTCTGGTGGATGGTGTTTGAACTGCGGTCTCACCTGGGGACTTGCTGCAGGTAGTTCTGGTAGCCGCTGGTGTTCTTGCCATACTGGATCTGTTTCTGCCGCCGCTTCAGAACCGCGGCGTTGGTCTCTGTGTTGGCGGGGTCCGGGAGGCGGGAGAAGCAGCGACCGAGAGGAGGCCTGCGGGAACAATGAACTCTCAGAGGTCAAAGGTCAGTGAACATCTGAGCCCGATGTAATGAATGTCCCTCCAGGTGGACGGTGTTAAGACAGTGTGAAGAAACATCTATGAACACTGAAGAAGACGTTTCCTGTTTCATCTGAGGTGATGTTGATCTTAGTCAGCGTTCCTCTGCTGTATTGATCTTCACAGACTGATTGACTGATTTCATGTTTCTTTGATAATTAACTGATGGCTGAAGTTTAAAAAGTGGCAAAAATTACTGAATGAGACACTCAGCTGCTTCTGATGGAGTCATCAATTCTTCATAAAGGTTCTTTAGAAAATATGTTTGGTTTTAGCTGTTTCCAGAACGTACTGACCTCTTATTGTCCAGTTCGTCCGTCCCCACAGCCACATTACTGGTGGACACTTTCAGGATACAACGCTCCAAGATGGACGGCCTGAGGATGGATGGACGAACAGACAGACAGACAGTTCAGAGGGAGAGACACAGGATCAATGAAGTTTTTATCAGCTGAATGTAGTGTTTTAGTTCTACAGAAATGCTGCCACATGTCTCATATAAAGGCCGTCCGCCTGCAGACAGACAGACAGACAGACCACCTGTCTGAAGATGAAAAGTTCTGAACCTGCGAGGTTTGTTGCTGGCAGCTCGCTCTCGTTCTCGCAGGCCGCCGGCAGCAGGAGGAGACGGGACTGGAGAGATGTTACTGCAGAATAAGAATAAGAAGAAGAAGAAGAAGAAGAAGAAGAAGAAGAAGAGTCCAACACAAAAGACAATTATCAGCACAAGGTCAGAGAAGGACGTCTGCAGCTCGTGGGACATCGTTCAAGCCACAGTGAGCTGAAGCGGCCGCTCCGTCCTGTTCAATCACTCACTTCCTGTCTGATGTTGAGTCATCAGCTGGTTGATGACGTCTCTGTCCTCGCGCTGCACTGATGGACAGTGGTGACAGTAACTAGTTACTCAAGCACTTTACAAATCAACAAATACCTGATGGATTAATGTACACAGCATTAAGAAGTCTCTCACCAGCTTCAACATTAAAGTGATGAAATGGTCACTGAATAGTTTTATTTTTGGTACTTAAGTACATTTTGATGTCAATACTTCTGTATTTAAGTGTATTTTATAGCAGTATTTCTACACTCTAGCATTGGTACTTTCACTTTGACAAGAGATTAGAGTACTTCTACCACCACTCTTACTGAATGTGTTAGTTCACCTGTCAGCCAATCACTGGACGTAAAGACTGATGACATCACGTTTCAAGAAGTAGCTTCAGTTCAAAGCAAAGAAACTCTTCACACCTTCAGGTACGATGGTTGACTCCAGGTGTGTTTCTCACCTGACCAGGCTGTCATAGACGGAGCTGCAGCCGGGGAGGAGCCACGGCTCGGGGGCGGAGCATCCGGAGGCGGCGGCCAGCAGCGGGTCAGAGAAGCCGTTCCACACCGCCGCCGACCAGCCCTTCACACAAACACACGACCACGGGCTGAAACAGAAGCTGAGGACAATAGAAGGCATCAACGTCACACCTGATCACAGCCTCACATCCAGGACGCGCTGATCCTGAACCCTGTCCGGCAGACTTCGTGTTCATGCTGGAAACAAACTAAATGACGCGAACAGACACAAACAGCATCAACAGGAGCTTCTGAATAAATCAAACATTTACACTGGTTCAACCTAAAGACAAGTTTCTTTAAAAAAAAACAAAAAAAAACCCCGGAAGTTTTGTAATTAATTTAAAGTCAGAGGCTTTTTCTGATTCTGGGGTCTTCATGGGTTTGAGGAAAGAAGTTAACAAATTTAAGATATTAAACTAAATCAATAAATGTGTATTTGTACCAACAAACTCTCTGTTTAGTTCAGCGAAGGTGTAACAAAACTCATTTGACGGTTTATTCTGGAAATTTACACAAAAGCCACTAAATCTAGCAAAAAAAAAAAAAAAAAAAAAAAAAAGGTAAACACTTCCTGTCGCACTTATATGTATTATAATGTGACGCTTCTGATTCGGATCATTTATCTTATCGATCTGATTCTTTGTGATCAGTTAATATTGTTTTTTCTACAATCAGCTTGTTTGAGGAATAGATCAGCTGTTTCTCAATAAAACGAAAATTCTTGGTCTTTATTTTTACAGCTCTGAGCTCCGCCAATCAGAGAGGAGCAGTAACCTGTGCGTGGCCTCAGACCAGGTGAGGCGAGTCACCTGCTGCTTGTCAGGTTTAATCACTGTGAACACAGGTGTTTGATCAGCTCTTTGTTCTTTAACAGTTGAGAGGTAGAGATAGGCCGGGATAGATTCAATCAAATCTGCAAAGTGATGAAGACAAACTTTCATAAAGGTGGAAATGACACCCCTTACTCTACAGACACCTGCAGCTCTATGATCCGGGTTTTTCTCGGACAGGTGTCCCGGGTCGCGGGTGTCTCTGGTTCTACCTGAGTTCTGGTCGCTGTAGTTACCTGGAGGACAGCAGTGGGCTCTGAGCTGCACCTTCCACTCCACTGGTTGACATTTTTTGCAGCTTGAGTTTGGCGCCTTCGCTTCAGACGGACAGACGCCATTGTTCTGCTTTCACAGCTTTTAATGAGCCGCACCTGAGAGGGGCGGGGCCTGCTCTGCCGCCCCTCACCTGGGCTGCATCCGGTCCGACGAGAAGTCAAAGGTGGACAGTTTTTTTTTTTTCCTTTAAACTTTTATTTGATACAGGGGAGGTAGCAGGCAGGGAGTTTTCTTTTTCATTGATGCTCTAAGCAACAAAGCTAAAATTTAAGAAAAGATGAGAAATAAAAGTGAACGTTCAGACTCCTGCTGTCTGTTGTCTGTCTGTCTGCCTTCTTAAATAATGTGATTTCGGTGATTAAATCTTCAGTTTGTCCTCCGTTCGTTATTTAGTGATCTTCAGTCATCCTGGTCCAGTAGTAGTAGAAACGCTCATCAAGCGGCTCCTTCGGCTTCGACGAGTCGTAGGTATGAAACATCACTGTCACTGACTCCACCTGTCTGTGTACCTGCAGCTGTACTCCAGTCACTGTATTTCCGCTCCGCTCCAGCAGGCGGCGCTGTTCACTTCTTACAGACGCATTTGATTTTACGACAGCCGTATTCTGTCACTCAGTAAACAAGATGGCGTCTGGTAGTGGGGTAAGTTCCTTATCTGAGCTCGTTTTTTACATATTAAAAATGTGAAATTATTTGATTGTTACATGACTTTGAAGTTAGCGCGGATGTGGCTGTTTGTCCGCGCGGCTTTCGGCTGTGACTGAATCTGTTTAACGAGGTTAAAAACGGGTTCAAACGCTGGCGCGTCAGTTAGCAGGTAACGATAGCCAACTTAGCCCAAAGACCGTTTAAATTTCCAGATTTCTTAAAATATTTAGCGACGTCACGTGTTACTCTTCTGCTTCACGAAACATTAATAAATGTGTTGGTTTATTTCTGTCCGCCGCGTCGCTGAAACACAATGATGCTGCTAACTGTTAGCCTGTGTTCCGCTAGCAGCAAGAACAAAAACGCGTCCGGTCAGATTCCTTCAGAATAAAAGCATCAATATCTCACACGCATTAACAGAAAGACTCACACTTGTGATTCAGTACATTTTATCCACCTATGAGGACAAATGTCTTCAGCTACCAAAATACAGAGAGAACGAGAACATAACTTTGGCAGGGTCTTAAAGATATTCATCGATTAAGATTTCCCAGATCAATAAGCCAGGAGCGGAACATTGTTGGAACACAAACGAAGCTTCTTTCAAACCTGAATAAGTTCCAGAGTAGGAATATGTCACCAAACATGGACGACAGCGGAGCAGTTTGGACATCAAACATTTAACTGTTATTGGCATTTTGTTTTGTCAGTTAAGGAGTTTTGTTTCTACCTGAAGGGGTGGGGCAGTGGCGAGGCACCTGAGTCAGATAGGACGTGTTCCTAATCTGTCGTTTCTGACTTTTGATCATCTTCTTCTTTTCTTCCAGTCCAGTAAGAATGACTTCCGCCGGAAGTGGGACAAAGACGAGTATGAAAACCTTGCTCAGAAACGATTGGCCGAGGAGAGAGACAGAGAGCGGCGAGATGGTGAGATTAAGATTAAAACGTTTCTTCAAAACGTTCTTTCACGTTGCTGTGCTGAATTTGACTTATTCTGAATGTTGATTGGACAGTCTGCGATCCACTGATTGGATTCTGATAACAGTTATTGATCTGATGCTGAATCAGGTACGATGAGGTCTGTCTGTTTGATTCCTGTTTGTTAATTTTTGATTTCTGAAGTTATTGTTTATATTCTGATTCAGTTCATTCCTGTTTGTTTTCTCTTCATCTTGAATAATAGAAAAATGACACTGTCAGTGCTCAGCCTGCTTCTCAGTTAGCTTCACTTTAGCTGTGCAGAAGCTTCGATCTTCAGGATGAAGCTTCTGGAAATCATTGTCTCGGTTGCGGTTTCCTTCATTCTGTAAAAGCCTGACGTGATTTGAGCTGACTCGTGCTGAAGAATCACATAATGAATGACTGAATGTTCATGTTTTCCTCTTCTCCTCCACATCAAACTCTGCTGTAAAAACAATGTTTAAAACTGAAACCAGGGAGTTAAAATTTGACTTTTCCACTTTTCAGAGCAAAACTTGAGTTTAATGTTTGGTTCAGAGGTTTGTTTTTCAATCCCGTTTTCTATTGTTTGTTTCTCTGTTGTTTACTGATTATTTCATAATTTGATTATCATCATGTCCGAATAACAGCTGAAGGGATTTCATTGGTTACCGTCAGTATGTTCCCATTGACGTCTGTTGAATTGTCCCTCAGGGAAAACGGCTCCGCCGGTCAAACGGGACCTCCTGCGTCACAGAGACTATAAAGTGGATCTGGAGTCCAAACTGGGGAAGACCATCGTCATCACAAAGACCACCCCTCAGGCAGAGATGGGCGGGTAGGAAGAGTTTGATCCTTGTGACACTGACTCCAGATCCAGGTTTTTGTTTTCACAGTAAAAGCTGTATGAAGCCTCAGTTGACTTCCTGCAGACAGACTCAGAGCAGCTGAGGAGCAGATGTTCTCCTCAGGAGGTGGAGGAGACCAAACCAGAGCTCAAAGAGAGAAGCCTGGACTGACCGCAAACTCGACTCCATGAATCATTGTGTTGTTCTGCTGGATGTGATACGATACGATACAATACGATATACTTTATTGTCCCCATGGGGAAATTTGTTTTGGACTCGTGAAACAAACAAGTTCAACAGATTGAAGCTGTTTTTGTTGTCTGAATCCATTTCTTTGCTCTGATTGGCTCTCGTCTTCCTCTTCTTCTCTCCTAGTTATTACTGTAACGTCTGTGACTGTGTCGTGAAAGACTCCATCAACTTCCTGGATCACATCAATGGAAAGAAACGTGAGTTCACCACAAAATGACATCAGCGTGTACGTGCGAGCAAATTTATGTAAACTGTGTTTTACTCTGTGTGTGTGTGTGTGCGTGCGTGCGTGGGAGCAGACCAGAGGAATCTGGGCATGTCGATGCGAGTCGAGCGCTCGTCTCTGGATCAGGTGAAGAAACGTTTCGAGGTGAACAAGAAGAAGATGGAGGAGAAGCAGAAGGAGTACGACTTTGAGGAGCGCATGAAGGAGCTGCGAGAGGAGGTGGGAGGACACGCCCCCTGCTGGGGAGGAAATGAATGACTTTGACTTGATTTAGTGATGATCACTTTTCTAAATGCTGGGTAAAGTGAAATGCATGCTGGGATACTTGTATAGAGACATATCCTGATCAAACAAGTGGAGGAAGAACTCTGTAAGTCATTTAGGTGTGCAGAGGGATTAATACAGATTGTCAGCCAATCACATCACTGTTCTCATTGCTTTGCAACAGCTGAGCCAATCAGCGATGCCTGATGAATCAGGATTTAGACTGATCTGCAGACACATTCTCTCACTTTGTACTTCCTGTTTAAAAGAACCTCCCACCTGTCGATTCCCCTCTCACCTTGCCTCAGATCAGAGTGTCAGCTCACCTGCATGAATGAATGAATGATGGTGATGATGATGGCCTCAGAGCTGCAGCAGCTGTTTAATCTGAACCGTGAACACTTCCTGTTTGTCAGGAGGAGAAGGCGAAGGCCTACAAGAAGGAGAAGCAGAAGGAGCGGAAGCGCCGGGCGGAGGACGACGTGGACTTCGAGGAGGACGATGAGATGGCAGCTGTGATGGGTTTCTCGGGCTTCGGCTCGTCCAAGAAGAGTCACTGACGCTCCGCAGCTCGACTCCACCGTGAGGACCACCGGAACCGAGACAGATTGGTTTTAGCTGCGCCCCTGTCAGCTGGAGTCTGAGAACAGAACGAGACTCTAAAGATGGGCCAGAGGAGTCCTGGTACAGGACCTTAGTCCACAGCCCCGGTTCAGACTCTGAGACCACAAAATATAATTTTTTTCATCGACAGCTATGCTTTTGTTTTGATAGTTTCAGCCCTCAGTCTGTCACTTCTAATATGATTTGAACTCAGCAGCTTCCTGCCGTGAAATGAAGTCGAGTGTCCTCTGAGTGTCTGTGTGAATGACGATGGCAGGTCACAGGTGAGACAGGAAGTGGATGTTTTCTGTCTGCATTGAAGCTTCTGAGGGAACAGCTGTCAGAACTGATGGACAGACGGACGAAGGTGAGACCAAAGAAACTGCAGAAGTTTCTTCTGATGAGACATTTTTCTGTCAGAAACACGAGAAGAAGCTGTTTGACTTCCTTATCATTTAAACACAAAAATAAATCTGATTCTGAGTTAAAATGTAAAAGTGGAGAAAGCAGCTGGAGTCAGTTAAACAGGACGATTTTAAGTAATTCAGTGTCTCTGATGTGAAGACGTGAATCACAAACATCAGCTCATCCAACGTTGATTTGTCGCTCCAGGATGAAAAAAGCTCAAATAGCTTAAGTTGTTTCATGTCAGAACTTGTTTGTTGTATCAGAATACAGTTTGTTGGAGAAATTCAGATTTTAATAAACAGTTTTTTTTCTAAGCACTTGTTCTCTGACTGATGAGCTCCAGTGATCGCATCACCAGAAACACTCAAATGACAGATCTGCAGACGTGACTGATAATGAAACGTCCTATCAGGATGCTTCAGGAGCTGATTGTGTTTTAGAAAATGAACCAATGATCTGCAGGATGTAACGTAAAGAGCCATTGACTCAGAGCTCTGAGAAACACCACGAAGCTTCATGATCGATTCCTGTAACTTTGATTATGGAAGTGATGCTGACTAATTCCTGAAACTGAAGGCTGTTCTCATCCACTTTGTGTTTGTTTGTAGAAATAACAATAAAATATGTTTCTCGTATAAACCGTGAACAGAAAACACTTCCGGTATTTGTGGTCTGTCGGTCTGAGCTGACGCTAAATCATCCCACTGATGGAAAGTGTCAGTGAATGCATCGCTGACTTAATTTCAGCCAATTAAAAACTCAGAAAATCCAGAACTGAAAAATATTTCAAAGTTAACAAGTAACAAACAGGGAGCTTCCTCATCTCACATTGGATTAGATTTAAATTATGAAGAATGAAGAACACAACAAGGTCCCGTTTGCTAGCCAGTGAAGCTAACCTGTTTCTGCTAAGTAAGTAAAAGTTATACTGTGTATTTAGCTAGCCAGTGAAGCTAATGTGTTTGCTAGGCAAATTTTGATGCTTGTCAGCTAGCCAGTATAGCTAACCTTTCTCTACTAACTAAGTGAACTTTGTGTTGCATGTTAGCTAGCCAGTGCAGCTAATCTGTATTTGCTAACATTGTGTTGCATGTTAGCTAGCCAGTGCAACTAACCTGTATCTGCTAACTTTGTGTTGTATGTTGGCTAGCCAGTGCAACTAACCTGTATCTGCTAACTTTGTGTTGCATGTTAGCTAGCCAGTGCAGCTAACCTGTATTTGCTAACATTGTGTTGCATGTTAGCTAGCCAGTGCAACTAACCTGTATCTGCTAACTTTGTGTTGTATGTTGGCTAGCCAGTGCAACTAACCTGTATCTGCTAACTTTGTGTTGTATGTTGGCTAGCCAGTGCAACTAACCTGTATCTGCTAACTTTGTGTTGCATGTTAGCTAGCCAGTGCAGCTAACCTGTATTTGCTAACATTGTGTTGCATGTTAGCTAGCCAGTGCAACTAACCTGTATCTGCTAACTTTGTGTTGTATGTTGGCTAGCCAGTGCAACTAACCTGTATCTGCTAACTTTGTGTTGTATGTTAGCTAGCCAGTGCAGCTAGCTGGTAGCACTGGTTCGTCCTCGTCTCTCCACGCTGGGGATCGATCGAGAGCGTTCTGACAACAGACCTGGTGCTGCTTACAGATGGACAGGTAACAAGAGAGACGTACACCTGAAGTGGATGGTAGTTAGACGCAGTTAGCTGCTCTTTAGCACAGGTTAAGTCAGACGTCTCTCCGCCTGTTTCACAGAACCTCAGACATCACATGGATTAGACGGACTAAAGTGTCGTGTTGCTGCCCTCTGCTGTTGGTTGTTAATGGTGTGCTTCAGATATTTGGTGTTTTTACTGTAAATTACTCAAAATATTTGGTGATTAACTTTAATCAGTTGTGAGATGGTTGAAGCTCCAGTTTGAATGTATAAATCATATGAGATTCTGTCAGACTCATACTGGCAGATCTTGGATTAGTTGGGTTTTCGTTGCTCTCAGCCGTCGTTCCCATTGTGAAGGAAGTCGTGTTGTTGGTACAGCAGCCTGAAACCAGGTTTGATCAACAGGAAGAAGAAAAGGAAGTCTGCTTTTTCCTCTCCACGCTCGGCCGGTTCATCGAACAGACGAGCTGCTGAACGTGGAGGATTCTGAGTCTGACGGTGGAAAACGACCACAACAAACTGACTAATTCACCAGAGCAGCTTCACCTGTTCAGGTATCACTGAGGTCCACATCCTGTCTGCCCTGTGTCAGGCTGAGCTAAGCTAGCATGCTAAGCTACAGCAACAGGGCAGAGGAAGTTTACTGAAGTTCAGTGAAGACAAACATTGCTTAACTCAGTTTCCATGGTAATGTATACTTCCTGTTGGTGGAACGTAACAAACTACATTCACCTCAGTATTTTACTAAAGATCAGTTTAGCCATTGTTTAGTTGAGTTTTTCCATTTTCTGATTCTCTGTATACAAAATTTATCTGACAGCTGGTTGGTGTTAATAAATAATAAATTAAAGAAACCAGGCATGAGGCCCTTCAAGAAATCCCCGGGGTCAAAGGTCGAGCCTCTCGTCGTGTTTCAGCCTCAAATCAAAGTCCAGAGACTTTTCCTTCTGTAATCATCTGACGACCCCTCAGATTGACCCGGTGACTCTTTGGAGGGGCCCGGCCCCTGTATTGGGCACCACTGGTCTAAACTGGCTTCATGAATATGAACTGGGTGTCGAAACGTGGTTGTAACCAGCTGAAATGTTTCAGAAGCAGAATGAATGAATTCAGATCTGTTTAGATGTTCTTCTCGTTAACTCGTCAAAGGTTTCTGGTTAACAACATAATTAACATGAAAATTAGGTTATTTCAGACAGCGTGATACCAAACTATTTTTGTTATCACTTTCACACTGCAGCGCCGCTGTTCCCATCAGCCGTGACCACCACATCTGCATTCGGGTTTATTTTTGTATCTGCGCTCCCAGAATGCACCTCTCCATCAGACTGGATGTCTCTGAGGCATCCGGTCGAGGCGTGGTCCTTAAAGTCCACCTGCGAGCCGATCTGATCGTTCTTCTGCTGGCGTCGAATTTGGCGTCTCGCTGCTGTTTTCAGACTGTTTCATGAGTCATGTGACATCACACCAACATGACTGACAGGAGGAAGCAGAGGAGGGTTTTTCCTCTGACACTCCTAAAAAAGAGCCGTTAAAACATCAGAGAGGTGGCAGGAAGGAGTGAAGTTATGAAGGTTAAAATCTTATCAAAGCTCCAGTCAGACTGCTGCAGCATTAGAGGAGGAGGAGGAGGAGGAGGAGAAAGAAAGTACTTCAGCCCTTTTTAAGGAGCTGTGACTGTAATCATCACAAGCAACAGACGAGACTAAAGTCAGCAATCAGATGTTTGAGAATCTGAAGGAGACCTACTGGATCTCCATGTTGTTTAATACACAGAATATTCTTCCTGTCACTTAAGGTTCTTATTTATTCAGAAATCTGTCAGATCAAAGCAGAGCAGTAAAAGTACAACATCTCCCCGAGAAGATAAGAAGTACAAAGTGCTTCAGAGGTGTACTTCAGGACGTGAGAATGTGGGCAGATGTTTTTCCATTAGTCAAACATGTAAATCTCCTGGTGGAGCAGATTCCCTTAAACTGACCCGGGTTCAGTGTTGAGTGTCGGTGCAGGGATCAGGCTGAAGCGTCACACTGATCCAGAGTCAGTTTCTACCTGCTGCTGTTTTTAACAGTGCATCGTGGTTGCTGTCGGCCGGCGAACTACCGCGAGTGGGTGCAACTGCAGCATCTGTTCCGCTCTGTGGTCAGACGGGGGGAGGAGGAGGATGCTGCCTTCACCCCCAGTCACTTCCTCAGAGATAGAGAGACACAGAAAGAGTGGAGGAGAGAGAGAAAGAAAGAAGGAAGCCATTTTGGTTCCTCAGACACGTTTGCTGCACACTGGTCTCTGCTCCGGTTTCTTTTCTGCGAAACAAAGTGTTGATTTGAGGAAGTCAAACTTTCTGAAGACGGTTGGCCGTCATTTTATTTTTTGAGTCTTTTTGAGAAGTTTGTTTGTGCGTTTTGGCAGAAGGGAGCAGCGAAGGACGAGGACGTCTGTGAGTCTGAGACAGTCCAACAGTGGACGTCAAACTGAGGAAGAGCAGCTGGACGGACATTAAATAAAACTGAAACTCGTCTCCAGGTGATCGTCTGTCTTTCCAATGGTGATCTCCTCTCGTTAGAGCAGAGGTCTTCGTTTTGACACTAGCTGGACGGACGTCGTGTCTTCTAGAAACGAGGTGGGGCAGGATGAGCTCCGACCAAGTGCCGTCCAGATCGGTAGTGATGGGCTGGAGTCCACAGCAGCTGGCTGACTACCTGAAGAGGGTGAGACCTCTGTCCATACTCTGTCTGTCTGTCCCCTGTCCTGTCTTTGTCTTTAGATGACTGAACTGAGATAAAGCTGCGTCACAGCAACGTCTAAAACATGGAATGTTGAGGTGGAGTCAGTTCGTTCTTGTGTGGTCACTGCAGTCAGTGACATGAACACTGCTGATCAACAGTGAACTGTCCTGACAGCACTGACCCGGACGGAGAGCCGGAGGGGCCAAAAGAGATGAAGCTGACAAAGCTTATTACTTCCGCAAGGAGGTGATGTCCTCAGTCCGGTTTGTTTTTGTTTGCTTGTTGAGGTTCAGGCTGTGCCTCCTCTCTGACACTGAGGTTCAGGCTGTGCCTCCTCTCTGACACTGAGGTTCAGGCTGTGCCTCCTCTCTCTGACACTGAGGTTCAGGCTGTGCCTCCTCTCTCTGACACTGAGGTTCAGGCTGTGCCTCCTCTCTGACACTGAGGTTCAGGCTGTGCCTCCTCTCTGACACTGAGGTTCAGGCTGTGCCTCCTCTCGCTGACGCTGTGTCTGCTTTATTTGTAGATGAGTCTGTCCGGCTGTGATAAAGTCGTGCTGAAGAACTCCATCAGTGGCTCCAGATTTGTGGTGAGTTCACAAACATCACAATAACATTTCTGACAGTCAGAGTCACCTCCTCCGGGGTGAGGAGGAGGAGGAGGTGAAGAAGGAGAAGAGGATGTAGATAAAGACAAGAGGAGGAAAGGAGGAGGTTTAGTCTGTAAGCAGTTGATTGGTCTCCTTCGGGGTTGAAGATGTCCTCAGACCTCCTCAGACCCCCTCAGACCTCCTCAGACCCCCTCAGACCTCCTCAGACTTTCTCAGACCTCCTCAGACCTCCTCAGACCTCCTCAGACCTCCTTAGACCTCCCCTCTCTTTGTCTGGTTTGACATCTTGACGCTGTTTTCTCGCTTGTTGCAGAATCTGACTGATAACGACCTCCAGAAGTTCCCTAAACTTCACGCTCCGTGAGTACCAACAAGCTGCTGCTTCTTAATGTTGAGGCGCCGTTTGACAGGACTCTGCTGTAGACCAGGTTCCAGCAGGGACCAGTCCTCAGCACTGTTCATGTTGTCCTGTGATGTCTGTGTGTGTTTTAAGCTGAAACTCAGACAGACAAAATGTTAAGAGCTCGTGAAATTATGACGTGATGCGCCTCCTCTCAGCTCCTCAGCTGATGGTTCACCTGTTTATCAACAACATGGACGCTTGTTGATTCTGAAGAAAGAGGAAACAGAGAGACGAGTGTCCACAGTCTGAATAACCTGTCTGTCTGTCTGTCTGTCTGTCTGTCTGTCTGTCTGTCTGTCTCCTCAGGCTGATCTCCAAGATCAGCACTGAAATCAGCAAGAAGGAGGAGCGACGAGGCCTCTTCAGTAAAAAGTACGTCCATGTTTCAAATCGTTGCTGCTGCTTTAAGATCATCTGTCCGGGGCCCTCAGGGGCCCCAATCTTTATAATGAGATTTAAAAGCTTCAGTTGGATGTCGAGGAGTCAATTTCTGATCAACTGTTCATCAGGAGTCGATCAGAACAGATCAGATGTATTAATAAACTGACAGATTACCGCAGTACCAGCTGCCTCAAGTACTTCTGCACAGTTTCCAGGTACTTCTCTTTCATGGTACTTCGTGCGTCGTCTCAGAGGGAAGTACTACTCCATTACTTTCATCTGACACCTTTAGTTACTAGTTACTTTACAAATTCAGATTGTTATCAGAGAGTTTCTTAAATCAGTTTCTCTGAGTTCCGCTCAATCGATCGGTCCATTAATGAATTATCTTATTTACAGAAAGTGATTGATCGTTTGGTGTTTGAGCTTCTCGGAGGTTTGATTTGCTGCTTTTCCTCTGAATGATTTGACAGTATTTGACTGTATTTGGCTGTACTGATGTTGAGTTCTGGACAACTTTCAGTACTTGAAATACATTTTCCTGATTATACTCAGTTTTATTCCTTAAAGTATTTTTCCAGTGTGGTATTAGTACTTAAGTGAAGGAGCTGAACTCCACTGATATGAGACAGATGTCCTCACTCACTGCTGAGCAGCTGCAAAAGAAGTGATCTTATGATTCTGTGATCTGATTGGTGAAAGATGATATTGATCAGTCAGTCCTGGCAGTGATTGATCAGTTGATTGACTGAGCAGTAAAGCGTGAACTGATGAAGAGGAGCTCACGGTCAGCTGTTTCTGTCTCTTTGTTTCCATTACAGAACGACTCCCAAGTATCATGAACCAGGTAGGATTCGGTATATTGATTACTGATCAAACGATCAACGAGGTGACACTCAGTACTCAGTATTTCTTAAATCTGATCTCTGATTTATTTATTTTCCACTTCAGAAATTATCACTTGAGTTTTTTTAAGCCTGTATTTATTTATTATTCAGTATTTTCATTCTACAGATTTTACATTTGATACTGTATTACTGTACTGTAATATTTATCATAGTATACTACTGCATGTCACCTTATATTTATATCCATACTGTAGTATACTGTACTACATTGTACTGTGTTCTACTGCTTTATTACACTAAACACAACATGATATTTGTACAATAACATCATTCTGGCGTTTGCTGTTACAGTCGATGTTTCTTATTACTCTCATCCGTATTGTTTCACTCGAGACAGTATTGCAGTATTATTGTGAGTACTGTGTGTATGTGTGTGCTGCTACTTCAGAGGATATATAATGAGTTTTCTCTGTACTTCTTCCTGTGAGGTTTGATCTCAGCTGTATTAAATGTGGGAACACATATGAATATGATGACACGTGTGATGATGTGTATGATGACACGTGATGACACGTGATGACACGTGATGACATGCTGTTTTGTCCTGCGCAGACTCGGCGGCTGACGTTCAGGGGTGGGCTGAAGACGAGTTCGTACGTTCATTTTTCTCTTTTCTCAGCTCTGAAATGTTTCTTTTACTCTGGTCAGCAGAGCGGGAAAGTAACTAAGTACATGTACTTAAATATTGTACTTCAGTACAAATTAAAGGTACTTTATCGTTTCCATTCTATGCAGCTTCTACTTTCCGACATGTCAAAGACAAATATTGTACTTTTTACACCATCTGACAACTTTAGTTACTTTTAAGTAATCTGATGCATCACTTTAAATTAAAGCAACCAACAGGATATGAAGTAGTTCAATGAACTGAAACATCTGCAGCAGCAAAAACAAATGAATGAACATTTTACTGCAACATGAACACTTTTACTGTAGTACTTTGAGTACAGTTAGCTGATAGTATTTCAGGACTTTTACTTGTAGTGGAGTACTTTGGTGGTGTGGTAGTAGTACTTTTACTGTAGTATCAGAGTACTTCATCCTGAAAAGCTCTGTTTGCAGTAGAAGCTTTAGAAGCTGCAGCTACATTATGGGATGTTGCTGCGTGGTTGTTAGGTTGTTACCGGGTGCTTGCAAGGGGGTTCAGGGTGGTTTCAAGGTGTTCCCTGTCATCCACCATTTCTCCTTCAGGACGACGAAGAGTTTGATGATGACTATGAGAGTCCGTACAGCGGGGACGAGGAGGGCAGCGGGGGGGACTACGAGTCCCCCAATGATGACGTGGACGGGGCCAACGATTATGAACCCCCTCCCTCAGAGGACGCGCTTCTCAAGGTGTGCCCCGCCCTGCCCATCGGAGACAGTGATTACATAGGTAAGCACCACGGGGGGGGGGGTCATACCATCTTAGTTCACTGACAGGAATGATTATACTGAACTCATGGACAGCTGTTAGCTCATGGATAGCTGTTAGCTCATACAGCTGTTAGCTCATGGATAGCTGTTAGCTCATATAGCTGTTTGCTCATGGATAGCTGTTAGCTTATGGATAGGTGTTAGCACATGTAGCTGTTAGCTGATGTAGCTGTTAGCTTACACTTGCTAAACAGGTGAAGTGCAGAAGTTATTGGATTCACAAAGACTGTTGTCATGGAAACCAGCCTTCCAATGTTTTCTAACACAAACTGTTACGATGAAATAAATGTGTGTGTGTGTGTGTGTGTGAGTGTAGATAACAGGGATAACCATGTGTCGTCCAGAGGCCTGCCCCCTCCCGTGTGTCCCCGCCCCCCAGCGTCCACGCTATCTGTCCCGTCTCCTCGGATGGTGAGTGTGTCTTTGGTCTTTGTGTGTCTTCAGGTCTCCAGTGACATAAACCTCTGCCTGCCTCTCACAGGCCGGAGAGTCGCCCTCCAGAAGAGACCCCTCCCCACACTTTGGAGGACGAGCATCAGGAAAAGGTGGGCGAAAAGGTGGACTGTCCAGCTGCGGGACAGACAGACATGCTGAGTGGAGTTCGAGTCCGTCGTGTTTCGACCGGATGTTTTACAGTTTGGATGTTTTCAGATGAGAAATGAAGCCGATTGGCTGATTGATCACCTGCCAGGTGACGTCTGATCTCTGTTGTTGTGTTCAGTTCCTGCAGAGCCGCCGCAGATCTTCCGTGGCAACAAACCGGGCCGAGATTCAGGATCCAGCTCGTCCCCCATCAGAGGTAATCCTGGACCCATCAGGTTCTGGTCTTTGTCTTTCAGCTCTTTAGATCCTTTTAAACAGACTAATAAATGTAAATGTGATGATCAGAGATCGACGAGCGTCACTTTATTTATCTGAAACTCTTCATCATGATGGTTTTCTCTTCTTCAGGTCCTCATCGCAACACAGTGGACAGGGTGAGTACGTCTTCTGAAGTGGACTTCAGTAATTCAGTTAAATTCAAGTGAATTGAAAACTAAAAGGGACCGAGAACAGAACCTTGAGGAGCTCCAGACCCCCAGGCACTGAGGATGTCTGCTCTGTCCTGCCTTCAACGTTTCTTCTTCACTGTGTACATTTTATGTCTGTGTTTCATACAGCCGGGCGCACAACCATGGAGGTAACACACACACACACACACACACACACACACACACATACACTCACTCAGTCAGTGTCGTCTACAGTCGTCTCCTCATCTGTTCGTCTCCTCGTCTCCTCGTCTGCTCATCTCCTCGTCTGCTCGTCTCCTCGTCTGCTCGCCTCCTCGCCTCCTCGCCTCCTCGCCTCCTCGCCTCCTCGTCTGCTCGTCTCCTCGTCTGCTCGCCTCCTCGCCTCCTCGCCTCCTCGCCTCCTCGTCTCCTCGTCTGCTCGTCTCCTCGTCTGCTCGCCTCCTCGCCTCCTCGCCTCCTCGCCTCCTCGCCTCCTCGTCTGCTCGTCTCCTTGTCTGCTCGTCTGCTCAGTGTTGTATTAAGGTTTTTTGTTGGTGTCTTTGTCTGTTCAGGCCTCAGCCGGACGTCCCTGATCCTCCCACCTGGTCCAAACCTCCTGCTCTTCCTCCAGCCTCCACATCCATCAGCAGGAGCAACTCCTCAGCCCGACCTCCTCCCAGCAGGTCAGCACACACGAGTCAGTCGTCCAATCACCTTTCAGATGGTTGGTGGAGGCATATGACAGCGATGAAGCAGCTGTGAGACGATCAAACTTTCCTGAAGTGAAAATCAATCTTTCTGTGTTTGTTCTGACAGGTTTGACGTGAGGAGGGAGGTGAGTTCCTCTTCGTCACAATGTCACTGAGATGCTGACTTTACCCAGAATGAGCTCTGACCCTCTCCTCCTCTCCTCCTCTTCTCCTCCTTTCCTCCGCTCCTCCTCTTCTCCTCTCCTCCTCCTCTTCTCCACCTCTCCTCCTCTTCTCCTCTTCTCCTCTTTCATCAGCAAACACATGATGAAGGTGAGATTTCTTCTTGCTTTATAAATGTTTTCCTCTTTTCATGGTGCAGTAAAGATGATCTGAGTGATTCTCTGAATTCCTCTCCTCTCCTCCAGCTCCTAAACACAACACCTTCCCCCTTCATCATAAAAGTTTGCCCCCCCGCCCTGGACTTCCTGGCCCCACATCACGTCACGGAGACAGGTATGACAAATTATAACAGGAAAATAATTGTTTGTGTGTGTGTGTTTGAGGAACCCTTACTTAACCTTTCTGTAAATGAACTTGATGTCTGTGACAGGGCTCGAGACTGCGACCAAAATGGTCGCATATGCGACCTCTTTTTCAGAGTTTGCGAGTAAGAATTTCATCTGGTCGCGTTCGTGCGAGCGCATCAGTTTTATGGCTCCGTGTTAGACATTGTGGTTGAAAGTCGTCCTTTTTTTCACTGGTTTAGTCAGCCGCCTCCACCTGCACTCTCTCCTGTTGAGACAGCGCCGTCGCGTGCACATAAGCCGTCGCATAAACGCGCAGCGCACAGAACTTCAAGACACCAAGACTAGCGTTTCGCTATTCTCAAAAATGAAGCGGTCTATTGCTGATTTTTTCCAAAAACTAAATAAGGAGAGAGAGGAGGAGACTGGTGGTTAGGTAGAGCCAGCAAAAGGTGCCGAATCAGACGGTAGGCCTACTGTTGATGAGGAGGTCAGGGAGAGACCCGCCGAGCAGCAGGTGAAAAAAAAAAAAAAAAGTACTGCTTTCAACCACAATGGCTGACAGTACCCGTGGTTGCGGTACGAAGGGGGAACTATGTTGTGTGTCTGGTGTCGACAGTGTGGCCCGTCTGTTGCAGGCAACAATAAATTTGTTACGGGGTCGACACAATTTAAGCTGGAAACTGTGAAGTTACACAACGACAGCATAAAACACAAAACCTGTCGGGACCAATGCATCACCCGAAACACTGAGCCCCTCCCGACTTTTTTTCAGCGGATGGATGAGAGTAATCGCTCAACAGAAGAGAACGAAATGGTCATTAAGTTTAACACTGCCTATAACATAGCGAAAGAGGAACTCCCGTTCACACAATTCAAATCCCAGATCGCACTGAATGTGGGCTGAATGTGAACCCAACCTATGCCAATGACAAGGCATGTGCCCAGTTCATAGGAAAATCCAGTGCTACCAGTGGAAAAGTTAGTGTAGAGCCCTGTGTGAGGTTCTGGTTCTGGTTCTGGTTCTGGTTGTGTTTATGGTTCTGGTTCTGGTTCTGGTTGTCAGTTTGCCCTCAGCACAGATGTCTTCACACCATCCTTCGTGGTGATAGGACACAGTGAGGACGTTGCTGTGAGCACCTGGACTGGTGTAAATGTTCATGTTGTGTGTTCTTGTGTTTCAGCATTCCCTCTGCAGGATCGCTGCCTCACAAACTTCACTCTGGTAAGAACTCAGAGGACAACAGCTGAAGTTTGACTCAAACTTTGACTTTTTTACGCACGTTCTGATTTTCTTTGTGTCTGAGCGTAAAGTCCCTCAGACGGGACAGACGTGATGCATTCACGAGTGTTATGAGGACTCGGTCCTTTAACTCTTCGTTCAGGACGACGTTTTAATCCAGGTGAAACTACAGAATCAGACATTCAGCGGGATGAAGCCGACGTCCTGAATGGAGATTTAAATCACTGAACGTCCTGTTCCTCAGCGTCCTCTCACACGTCCGTCCTGTCTGATCCCACTCAGACAGTCTGTGCTGCCCTGTGGACACCAGGGGGCGCTCCATCATCTCTCAGCTGCTGTAAACACTGCACTGACTTGGTTTGTGTGTGTGTGTGCGTGCGTGTGTGTGTGTGTGCACGCAGCAATGGCTGAACAAAGAGGCAGTTTCGGAGGATCAGACAGACTGTCGTTTCGTCCTCCTCCATCCACTGCAGGATGCACACAGGTAACAACACACACGCACAAATAAACTTATTATTATTATTGTTACTATTATCATCATCAGTTCAGTGTTGAAGCTGTTTCTGTGACGTTCTTCAGTCTGAACAGCAGGTGGTGCTGTTGTCTTTGTGTTTGCTGTTCTGTTGAACTCTGTGTGTGTGTGTGTGTGTGTGTGTATGTGTATGTGTATGTGTGTGCATGTGCATGTGCATGTGCATGCAGGGGCTGGACGATAGCTGGTATGTGGGTAAAGTGACCAGAGGTCAGGCTGAAGGATGTCTCAAACACGTCTGCAAGGTAACAGAACACAACACATTCTTCAGGTCAACTACCACAAAGTAAAAATACTCCAGTACTACAAGTAAAAGTCCAGTACTTTGAGAGTGTAACCCAGTATATGAACTTAAAGTATCAAAGTAGCCGTAGTGGTTCTGCAGAACGTGTGTGTGGTGTGTTTGGGCGGCTGGTTTCTTGTATTTTAATGGTGCTGCTGTTTTCAGTGGACTGAGTCTCTAACTTTGCTTTGTGTGAGTTGTTCTTTCTCGTTCGCTCTTTATCTGACGGCCAAACGAGTTTTTGTCTGTCAGAGAGCTGAAAACATGAAGTCTGATGTCTGTCATGAATAAACCTCCAGAAATCTGCTCAGAAACCAGAGAAGGAGGCTTCAGAGCCTGAGAATCAGCTTTTCAGAGTCACAGTGATCCAGGGACAGTCGTCTGTCCCTCCATGAGAACACTGCTAACGAGAGCTGCTCCTAACAGCTAATTCAGCAGTTCATGGAGACACACTCCGATTGCTAATGGCTGACTATAGCAGTGAAATACATGTAGTGCAGTGAAACGTACCGGCGTTGCCTCTGAAGTATAACATAGTATCTGGAGGGTACAGTAACTGAGTAAATGAACTTAGTTTCAATGATCAGGAGACGTTGTCTGTCAGTTTGCTGTGACGTCCACCCTAATGTCTCTGTCTGTGTTGAGGACGGGGCGTACCTGGTGAGGGACAGCACCAAGCAGCTGGCCAATCAGCCCTTCACTCTGATGGTCTACTACCAGGACAAGGTCTACAACATCCAGATCAGACAGCAGAACCAGCAGTTCCTGCTGGGAACTGGACTCAAAGCCCAGGAGGTACACATGACCCACTGAGTTGATGCCCTCAGAAGGAGCCACTCACTAAACCCCACCCCTGAGCAGCGGTTGTCCAATCACAGTTTTGCAACAGTAACTATAGTAACAGTGTGTGTCAGAGTCAAACTGTTTGTCTGCTATAATGTGAGCTGCTAATGTTAGCACGTCCAGCTAACTTGCTTAACTGCCTACGGTTACTTCAAATGGCAAGAGTTAGCACACCATTAGCTAAGATCATTAGTTTGTGTTACGTTGAAAAAAACATTGAAAAATAAGCCGGAGACACAGTTTTAACGCACGATGCTCGTGTTAGCTTATTTAGCTAGTTAGCTACAGCTGATAAAGTCTGCTGGTCGTTGTTGTCTTTCAGTAAAACTGACATTCATCAGCGAGAAATATAAGCTGCTTTTGTTTCATGTCTCTGAAATCATTTTATTCGAACGTGACTTTAAACTTTGATGGTTAATTTAATCTCAAATCGGACTGTTAGCAGTTACTGCAGCACACTGACTGCTGGAGCGAGTGTTAGCATTAGCATGAGTGATAAACACCACCTGAGAAACAACGCTAAAGTGTGTGTGTGTGTGTGTGTGTGTGTGTGTGTGTGTGTGTGTGTGTGTCTGTTTGTGTGCGCGCATGCAGACTTTCCCATCAGTGAGCGGCATCATCTCCCATTACTCCCAGTCTCCTCTGCTCCTCATCGATGCTAAAAACCGCGGCTCTGGCCAGCAGAACCAGTGTCTGCTCTCCGACCCGGCTGGATACTTCATGACCAGACAGAACTGGCCCTGACGGGACAAACCAGGTCAGACCGGATCGGACCGGATAAGTCAAACTAGGCCAGCAGGCAGACTTGAGATGAATGAGTGACAGGTGTGATGAACAGGTTTATTTCAGCGACGCAGGACGATGTCACAGCTTTCACGTGTTGCTTCATTTGCTTATTTTTGGCTGCAGCTTTTCGACTCTCTGTTCTTCAGTTTGGAGGTTTGGCACCATAAACCTTCCAGACCTTTAAAACAGGTTTAAAGAGGTTTTCATTTGGACTTCTGTGTGACAACGTGTTGGACTAACGCTGTGTTTAAGTTTATCTACATTCAAACTATGCACATGGCTAAACGAGGTACGCTTCCTGATTGTACTAACGAGCTTAACTCTGTTACTTCACTCTCAGTCTTTCATTCTCTGTAGTCACGTTCTGCTGCTTTGTGTCATTAAACCGTCCTGAAAGTATCAGCCGTGTCCTGATTGGTCAGCAACTTGTCGTGAGTCTCCCCTGTGAACAGACTGCAGCCTCGTTAGCACCCCCATGAGGCTGAAATGCTCACTGCAGACGGAGACGTAATCTCAATTAACTAATGACTTCAGTTTCTCTGCAGATTCAGATTCAAAACAAGTTCAGACTGTAAATAAATGAAGATTAAACAGAAAGTTAATGAAACGAGCTCCACGTTGACGAGCTGCAGCATTAAAGTGATGAAACACATCCATGCATCAATAATTCTACTGCAATATTACAATTTTGCTTTTAGTACCTTAAATGTGTTTTGTTTTTTAATCTTTTGTACTATTACTACTGTAAGAGTTTGTACTTTTAGAGTATTTCTACACTGTGGTAATGTTACTTTCACTTCAGTAAAAGATCTGAGATCCACACGCTGCATATTATTGTAATGATAAAGATAATAATAAAAACGTTTATCTTTCCAGTTCTTTTCATAACAATGTAAAATAAGAATAAGAATAAACAGGAATGAAAACACGATCGATTAAATGTCAAACATTTCAAAAAGCGTGACGAAGAGAAAAGTTTGAAAACAGATTTTAATGAAGTTTCACAGTTTCACACAGCCCCGAAGGTGACCTGTAGAATAACAGTGATGGGATCATGTGATCATGTGATGACATCATGCCTCTGGGTCCCGCTGGTGAGACGAGCAGCATGATGATGCTTCAGTCCAGCAGAAAGGACTGTGATTGGTCGAACTGGCGCGGTTGAAATGACTGTCAGGTCAGCTTCCGTCGTGTATTTCCTGACGAGTTGACGTCACGTCAGATGAGGACTGAACTGATGTCCTTCAGCTTCCTCTGTTTGACACTTACTTATTCTGTTGCTTTTTTCCCATGAGCCCCTGCTTTTACTCTGAGAAGCCCCCCCACACCCCACACACACCCCACACACACCCCACACACACCCCACACACACCCCACACACACACATAATCCCAGCCGTCAGTCAGTTACACTTCAGACTGTGTGTTGTTTTGTCTGCGTTGTCCGTGAAGGCACCGCAGGGCGAAGACTGCTGCTGCTACCGCCAACTGTCAACACACACACACACACACACACACACACACACACACACACACACACACACACAGGTGTGACTTACCTGAGGTTGAGTGTGTCCTCTTAGCAGATAAGACGTCGCTCTGAGTCTTTTGGATTAAAGGTGAGACTTCGGTTAACGTCTGCGTCTCCAACCTGAACCTGACCTGACTGAGAATACGAGAGTATTCACATGCTGTATTACAGTACAAGTACTAATACACACTGTACAAACACTCAGCACAAGTACACTCCTGCATTGTATAGTCCAACCAACAGTCCAAAGCTCCACATTATTATAAACACATTCAGATAGTTGAGATCATTGAGAGGAAAAGCAGCAAATCTAACATCTGAGAAGATCAAACATCAAATGATTCCACAGCAAAAATCAATGAAACCATTAAAATAACAGACGATCAATCACTTTCTGTCAATACACTCATTGATTAATGGACTGATCGATCCTGATGAACTCGTAGAAACTGTTGGAGTTTGATTTAGAACAAAACATCAGATCTTGTGAACTCTGTCACAGTCTGGATTTGAAGAGTAACTACGTAAAGATAAAGCAATGGATCAACAGATTTAATGATCACATGACTGAGGATCAATCAGCTCCACCTCGAGGTCACTGCCTATCCTGAACTGAATGATTGAACGCCACACAGAATCAATCAATCAATCAATCAATCAATCAATTGATCAATCAAACAAGAAAATAAGTCACATATAAAGATTAAAAAATGAAATAACTTTTTATATGAAAAACTGATGATGATGATGAAAACTGACGACGGTGATGATGATCGTATGTGTCACATCTGACAGAAACCAGTACATACTGGTTTTCCTCCAAACATCTTCCTCACATTTGTCTTTTCTGCCTTAAAATAATTCGTGAAACATTCACATGAAAATTTCTTTCGTTCGTTTCACCATTAAACTGATCACATCGATCAACTGATTATCACACTGATCACTGTGGGCTTCAGCTGACTTCATGCTGTGTATGTGTGTGTGTGTGTGTGTGTGTGTGTGTGTGTGTGTGTGTGTGTTGGGGGGTCGTCCTCAGAACAATAGTTTCAGGCGACACCTCAAACAGCACCTCTCTGTCTCCGTCTGTCTCTCTGTCTCCCTCTCTGTCTCTCTCTGTCTGTCTCTCTGTCTGTCTCTCTCTCTCCGTCTGTCTCTCTCTGTCTGTCTCTCTCTCTGTCTGTCTCTCCGTCTGTCTCTCTCTCTCTGTCTGTCTCTCTCTCTCTCCGTCTGTCTCTCTCTCCATCTGTCTGTCTCTCTCTCTGTCTGTCTCTCCGTCTGTCTCTCTCTCCATCTGTCTCTCTCTCTCTCTCTGTCTGTTGTCAGTCTTCAGAATCTCTTTTCTAAAACAGATTCAGTTTCACTTTCTTCTCTGAGGGAATCTGTTTCCTCTGAATCAGCACATTTTAAACTAACATTACTCAGCATTTCAAAAACATCCCCCAGGTCAAGTTTTTACAGTCAAAAATCCAACAAAATAACAGCAAACCAAACTCCATTCAGTTTCTGGGTAAAACAAGCTGTCTGACGCTGATAAGAACCAACTGCTGCTGGTCGCTTCCTGAAGTCATAGTTGGATTATGGTTTGGAATAAAAAGAAAAAAACAAAGCAGAGGAGCTCAGAGCTGTGTGACAAGACAAATAACACTCCGGCACAATTAGCCTGCTTTCAATAAGTAATGTTTCAAAAAGTGTGTTTTTTCAAAGGGAGTTCAGTAAGTACAAGTCTGCTGAATCAGCTGTTATCTGCTCCTTTTCGCAGCTCCTGTTAGCAGGGGCCTCGTGGACGGACAGACTGAACAGAAAAATCAAATGTCTCATTTTGTGTCTGAAATGACGACCGCAGCCTGTGGGCGGCGCCAACGGGAGATTACACTCTGACTGATGTTTGATATCCAGAGTATGGGGGGAGGGAGAGGGACATGGAAGAAGTGTGCGTGCGTGCGTGTGTGAGTGCGTGAGTGTGTGCGCGCTTGCGTGTGTGCATGCATGCATGTGTGTGTGTGTGTGTGTGTGTGTGTGTGTGTGTGTGTGTGCATGCTTGTGTGCGTGCATGTGTGTGTGTGTGTTGACATACCTCAGCATTAAATCCTCAGGCTCTAAACAGCTTGAGGGGAGGAATTCAGCCCAGTCTTATTCAAATGAACCCCCACCACACACACACACACACACACACACACACACACACACACACACACACAGACACCACACACACTCACACACACACCAGTAGCCAATCAGCTCGTCTGTGGGTGGGGCAGCAGGGTATAAGTTCCTCAGGTGAGCAGGACAGGTGCAGGACGATGTCAGCAGCTTCTACAGACACACACATTTTCACATAAACACACACACTTGAGCAGCAGAAGACGCCGCCACAGACACCGAGAGGCAGGAAGTGAAGACAGAGAGCGCAGCATGGCATCCTTTGTCCCGGAACAGGGTCTGTCCCCCCCCATCTGTGGACATTCTCTGCCCCAGCAGGAGCTTCTCTCTCTGGGCCTCGACCCGTCTGACTTCAGCCTGTACAGCCCTCCAGCTCCTCCTGACTGCAGCTCATCTGCCTCACCGTGGCTCCCACCTGACAACCACAGTGACCCTTACCTGTGCAGGCCGGAGCCGGGCCCTGTCCCCGCAGGAGGCCCAGCTGGAGGCCCCTCAGGAGGCCCCACAGGAGGCCCATCAGGACTCCTCCCAGCATTCCCTCCAGGACTGCCCCCACTGTTCAGAGGCTTCTTCCCTCATCTCTACTGCCCCGCCTGGTTGTCCATGTCCTCCCGGGACGACGCGCTGCGCCTCGTCCGCCCGCCGTACTCCTACTCTGCCCTCATCGCCATGGCGATACAGAGTGCACCCGAGCAGCGGCTGACGCTCAGCCAGATCTACCAGTATGTCTCAGACAACTTCCCCTTCTACAGCCGCAACAAGGCTGGCTGGCAGAACTCCATCCGCCACAACCTGTCGCTCAACGACTGCTTCCGGAAGGTTCCCCGTGATGAGAACGACCCAGGTGAGACAAACTGCCCCTGAGTTTAAATTCGCCTTCATCCTTTGTACCACCATGACACTGCTGCGCTGTTTGTTTTCAGCTACCGAATTGTGCTTTTCTTTCATGTTCTGGTGAAAGAGAAGATAAACAGTTGCTGTTCTTTAACTTTCCTCCTCCTCCACCTCCACCACCTCCTCCTCCTCCTCCTCTCTGCAGGTAAAGGAAACTACTGGACTTTGGACCCAAACTGTGAGAAGATGTTTGACAATGGAAACTTCCGCCGTAAGAGGAAGAGGAAGGCTGATAACACGATTCCTGGAAAGAAACCTTCCTCCTCCTCCTCCTCCTCCTCATCCTCTGACTCCTCCTCATCAGAGCCCAGCCCTAAAATTCCCATCATGCACTGCAGCAGTGCTGACAGCAGCACAGAGCTCCCTGCTCTCTCAGATGTTCCCCCCGGCCTCAGCAGCTTTTTGCGTCACCTCCAGGACTCCCTCCTACCTTCTCCTCCTCCTCCTCCTCCTCCTCCTCCTCCTCCTCATGCTGGCTCCACCTCGCTGTACATGCAGGTACCTGACCACGCCTCCCCCTCCTCTTCTCCTCCTGCTCAGGGATACGTCTCCTCTTACTCACCCGGCGCTGTGGTGCCTCAGTGGGACACTTGCAGCTCCTCGCCTCCCCTCTACTCCTCCCCACCTCCTCTCTTCCCCTCCTCCCAGTCCAGTCCCCCTCAATTTTCCTCCCTCGTCGACCCTCACGCCACCTCGCCTCCACTCTACGTTGACCTGCAGACGGCCTCCTGTCTGCTGCCGGAGGTGCAGGAGGTCCAGCAGCTACAGCAGCTTCAGGCCCAGTGTGAGCCTCTGTTCTCTGGGGGCTTCACTGACGCTCTGCCCCTCGACTCTCTGGTTCTCCAGCAGTGACGCAGACCTGATGATGACGTTACGTGTTTACACTGAGAACTGATGTTTGGTTGAATTGTGTGGATGCTTGTATTTATCTTTGCCTAAAGCTCAAAAAGGGGGTGAATGTTTTTTACAGTGTAAATATGAGTTGAATATTTGTGTTTGGAATAAAAAAAGGAAAAATCAACAATCTGAATCAAGTGTTTTCTCCATTTTCACAAACTAAATCATCAAATCTCCCAGAGAAAAAAAAAAGTTTAAGTCTCTGAAAAAAGAGCCGAAACTGAAATGAACTAAACGTAGATTTGATCAAATAAGAAACTAAAAAATGACTAAATTGTCAGAAGATACCGAAAAAAGAGAAGAAACAATAATTACATGTCGACAACAAACAACCAGCAGCTCAAGCAACACGTTGGATACCAGCCAGTCACGTGAAAGACAGACTATGAGCGTTAGCTTCTGTAGCAGGCTAGCACCACCTGCACTTTATAAAACAACCTGATTGTATTTGTCAGTCATTTAGCAGAGGATGCTTTGCACGGCTAACAGAAAACAAGGAAGAGTGCAGTAAAAAACACAGTACTGTAAAGAAACACAGTAGAGTGCAGTAAAAAATACACAGTACTGTAAAGAAACGCAGTAGAGTGCAGTAAGAAAAGGATGTCCAGGTGAGATGATGCTGTCACACTACAGTCAGGTTCAGGTGTGTTGAACTTCACCAGGGTGGAGTGGAGCAGGTGGTGTCAGTGGATCTTCCTCCTCTTGTTCTCCACAGTCTGAACCTCCTCTTTCCTCGTTCCCACGGAGATCCACCCGCTGGAGAGGGATGATGACATCAGCACCTTCAAACAAACAAACAAACAAACAAACGGTCAGGCTGTTGTTTGTGAATGTGCTGAGTCATGTGATCACAGGGAGGAAAGTCCGACCTGTTTCCTGTCTGTTTGACTCAGTTTCAGTGACTCAGCAGTTTCCTGCTCAGGCAGAGACGATGAAGCAGATCACAGGTCAGATTACAGATTCAGTCAGCAGATCCCACAGACTGACTGACGGCCAGCGCTCCAGTTTCCCACAGACAGTGAAGTGACGGCAGGTGAACCGTCCTGTGGCTCCGACGTCCATCTTCACCTGATCTCAGGTCAGCTCACACACACACCTCTGTCACAGCTGCAATGATTTTTTATTTCTGAAGATCAATGATGAGCTCAATCTGAGTGGAAATCATTTAATCTGACACTAAAACGTTTGCTGTCATCAGACTGACTGACTGACTGATTGATTAATTAGTTACTTTTTGACGATCAGGAATGTA